>NC_084470.1:118856912-119164620 GCF_027409185.1 Cynocephalus volans | reverse complement strand
TGCAGGCTGTGGGCTTGGGCACACCACTCTCCACTGTGGCCTCTGTTTTCCCATCTGTATGCTGGGATGAGTTCTTCCAGCATTTCCTCCACTGCCCATCCTGCTCACCACCTTGGTTCGAGCTCTTCAGAACGTTCTCATGGAATGTCCCTATGACCTACTTAAGGAGGATAAGCCAGGGCCCCAGCCCCTGACAGTCCTTATGTCCTGGGAGGGCAGGGGGCTGCAGAGCCAGCTGGTGCCCATCCTGGCCAACATCCTGGAGGTAGAGCAGGCAAAGTGCTGGGGCTTCGACCAGTTCTTTGCGGAGACCAGTGACATCCTGCAGCGAGTGGTCGTCCACGTCTTCTCCCTGTCCCAGGCAGTCCTGTACCATGTCTACATCCATGCCCACAACACGTAAGTGGGGACAAGGGAGGGGAGGCACACGAGAACCTTCTCTACCCAAGCAGATGTGTGTGTCCAAAGCAACATCTCCCAAAGCGTGTTCTACAGAGTGTTTATATGTGAAAGCTTCTGGATTTAAACTTAGTGTGGAAAAGTAATAGTTCCACAAGGTTGAACAGGTTTCCTTGCTTGTATTCAGAGATTCAGCACCCTTTGTAATGCTGATGTGCATTATAAATCTGAGAAGAGCGTGTGCGTGTGCGCGCGCCCGCACGCATGTGTTGGTACATTTCCTAAAATCATTGCTCATAGAACCCTTTATTCCTGGAGGACTGTATAGCACTAGGTGAGTTTTAGTGGGAGTGTGACAGAAAGAGGGGCAAAGGCAGAGGCTGGGTGTCAGGACTCCTGGGTTCTGTTCCCACTCTGTCTCCATCCACTATAAGACATGAAATCTACCCTTTGTTTCTCTACACTTGATGAGAGAGAAAACCACCCCAGTCCCTCCCCCTGAAAACCTGAGACTTCTCCATGGGCCAGGTCTTGACTGGGGTCACCCTGCCCCTGTATGACCTGCTGACCCTTCCTACCCTCCTCTGTCCTCCCGTGTCCCCTGGTATGTCTAGGATAGCCATCTTCCTGGAGGCCGTCTATGAGCAGACCAAGGTGGCACCCCGGCACCAGGAGTACCTCTTTGAGGGTCACCTCTGTGTCCTTGAGCCCAACCTGTCAGCACAGCACATCACCCACACAACCGCGAGCAGCCCTCTGACGCTGTTCAGTGTGGCCAGTGAGACCCCCAGGGGGCTGGCCTTCAGGGACCGTGAGTAGGACCACCCAGGCTGGATCTTTTTCCTCTTCCCACTCTCCTGTGAGAGGCAGGGGTTCACAGTCCAGGGCATTGATTAATTTTCTTTGTGGGTGTTTCTTTGGGCCCACAGGGTACAGAAGGCAGATGTGGGTTCTTATTTTTCTGCCTGTTCCTCTGAGATGCTATATGACTTGGGCTGGTGGCTTTACCTCCTCAAGCTTCCCAGTGTCCTCAGAGCTGTGAAAGAAACTCCAGTTGAAACAAGGAGGTTTGGATTTAATGTGCTGTCCACAATCTCTGTGACTCGTGGGGAAGGCTCAGGCAGTTTGTGTTCAAGGAAGAAGAGTCCAGCTGCTGGAGAAAAGGGAAGATGGTCAGGAGTCCAGAGCTCTAACAAAAATGTCATTTTTCCAAGTTCTAACAAAAATATCATTCCTTCTCATTTGAATGGTGCCAATTTCATCCTTTCTCTCTGAGGCTGGAAGGGGAATTAACCTTGAAACGAAGGGCAAGAGGGAGGTTTTAGTCCATTTTCTGGCTGAGATGGGTCCTAAGCATGAGATGTAGTTCTCTGGTGTGGCCACAAGGTGACAGTAAGGGACCACAATTGCATTCAAGGTGTGGAAGGTGAGGGCCTGGGTGAGTTGGGAAGCTTGAGGTGGGAGGTTGGCAGTGAGGGGTGAATGTGAGCTGGGAATAGGAAAAAAAAATGAGCTCAGAGTTGATCCGGAACCATACATGCAGGCCCCTCAGACAGGGTCTTTGTCTACAGCTGCTCTGGATGTCCCCAAGTTTGTCCCCAAAGTGGACCTACAGGCAGATTACAACACAGTCAAGGTGAGGGTCAGCCCCCATGTGGCAGGGAGGGGGGTGGTACAGGAAAAAGGGGTGTGAGACCTGACTCTGCCCACCCGTGTGTTTCAGGGTGTGTTGGGCGCCAGCTACCAGGCCCTGTGGCTGGCACGGGCCCTGCTGCATGGACAGGAGCTGATGTTCCGAGGGCTGCACTGGGTTGTGTGAGTACCTGTGAGGGCTGGGGGCAGAGGGGAGGCCACCCAGACCTTCTGCACCACCGTAGGGCCATGCCTGTGTGAGTGGTGCCCTCAGTCCCCTGATTGAGGTGGCCCTGACTCAGGCTCCCCTTGGGCAGGGAGGTGCTTCAGACCACCTGTAGGCGGACTCTGGAGGTCACGCGGACAGCCCTCCTTTTCCTCAGCAGCAGCCTGAGCACCGAGAGGTGGGTGTCCTGCCCAGGCCAGCTGGGACCCATCAGCCCTTCTCTTTACGTCTGTTCCTCACCCCTGATACTTCTGGCAATGCACCTTGCCTTCCCCCACCCAGAGCTCCTGCCTTCCCAGCCCTGATAGAATAGACAGGCCACTCCCACCCTATCCCTCATCCCCACACTGCTCCAAATGACTGCATGTGCCCCCCACAGTCCCTCACTTTGTGGGGAGGGAAGCCATGGGGACACTGCCTCTCCTAGTACCAAGGCAGCCTCCCTGCCCCAGGAAGGGGCCTGTGTCCCACCAGGCCCTTCTCTGGATAATTTAGAATACTCACCCTGCATCAAGCCGCAGAGCAGAACTTGAGGGGGAGGACTTGCACCCACACACCATCCCTGGACATGACAAGGTCTGGAGACCTAGGCGGTCTCATCCCCCATGTTCCTTCTCCTGCCTCCTCTGGGTGTTCACCCTGTCCTTGCTTTCTTAGGGTTCCCCACTCCAGTCCTTGGAGCCCCTCCCTCCACTCCCTGTCTTGGGCTAATTAGGGGTGATGGGTTGGAAAAAGAGGGAGACTGGGGAGGAGGAAGCCAATCTGAAGGCTCTGGGGATCAGGAACATGGGAGGATTCCCTTGGCCAGAGCACTATAGAGAAGGGGGCACAGCCGCCCAAATCCTGGAAGGCATAGGGCCATGGTAACACTGAGAAATGGGAGCTGTACAGCCCGGGGAAGCTGACGGTGGCTGGAGTCTTTTGAGAAAGATTAGCAGAGACTGCCAAACATGCCTGAGGCCCCTCTTCCCACCATCCCCTGCCCTTGTCCCCAGGGAGCTCCAGGGAGTTTCCCAGCATGGGTGTGCCTCGGTGCAACCTCGAGTGCCTCCTGGGGCTTGGCAGCAGCCACACTGATGATGGGGCAGATGGGAGGTGGGGTGCAGGGAGGAGGAAGGGGAGTGTCTCCAGATGGCAGGACTGGAGTCTGTCATGGCTGAGCCCCCTGCAAATGGTGCCAGAAAGAGTGGGACCAGCCAACAGCACTGCTAGGAATCTCCTCTGAGCAAAGCTCTGCCCAGGGCACAGAAAAGGGTTCCAGACATAGATATGGCATCATTCATGCAAAGCACATAGTCCTTCATGGGCATGTAAGAGCTGCCAGGATTGTTGGGGAAGGGGAGACTAGGGGTGGGTAGAGGCAACCACAGAGGCCTTCCTGGAAGATGAGGCTGTTAAGGGCAGAAGGAGGGAGAATACCTTGGATGGGAAGGTTTGTGCGGGGACTGAGAAGAAGGGGGCCCTGTGTGGGTGGTTGGGGGGTGTTGCTGAGGTTTGCTGAAGCCACAGTCATGATGGCAAATATCCCTGGGGGAAGTCAGAGAGGGGTGGAGGTGGGGGTGGGGAGTGGAGCGAAGAATGCATGGCGGTCCTGGAGGGTCCAGTTAGAGGGAGGTTGGACTCCAGTGAAATGACCTTTAGGGAGCTGTCGTTGGTTCTTGATCAGGAAAGTGATGTGTAGAGAAAGTCTTTGGGGGTCTGTCTTCCCGCTGGTCCTGGACTGACAGGCGTGCGGGGGAGCGGCACACTGGCCAGGTCTGGAGTCCTGTGTCTGCTGGCTGCCATTTTCCTATTCTGGCTCCCAGGCCTCCTCCGAGGCATGTGGTGTGTCTAGAGACCTTGGGGTCAGGCAAGAGCCTGCTTCAAAGCATATTTCAGCCTCCCATCTAGGAGGAGGCTGGAGAGCAGAAGGAGCCCTGAGCAGGGATTCAGAGGGCCAGGGGCAGGCTCTTCACTCACTCAGAGTGTGACCCCAGGCCACTGTCACCTTTCCCTACCTGGACCTCTGTGTCTTCATTTTCAAAATGAGAAGATTGAATGGTCTCTGAGACCTCCCAGCTGCAACCTTTTGCAACCCCCCCCCCCCGGCTTTTTCTTTTAAACATATTCAGAACATAGTTTCTTCTCAGGTCTGAAGCCACTAGCTCCTCCACAGTGACATCTGAGATATTTTAATGAGCTGAATGTCATGTTTGAAGGAGCCTGAGCACCTGGCACCAAGTGGCCTTCGGTGGCCCAGCCTAGTTATTTGGCTCTCCCCCAGTGTGCTCCTCCTGCCGAGGCTCCCTGGGCAGAGCAGCCTCGCCTTTGTCCCAGCGCTTCCTGGTCCTCCTTGGCAGCCACTGCTAGCTGGAGGCACACTGTCCAGGCCACCGGGACTGGCTCTGGGAATCCTAGGGCTTCCCCCACCCCACCCCCAAAAAGTGAGTGTTCATATAAATGTGCTCCCTAGGCAAGCCCTTTATCATGGAGGTCCCGTTTTGATCCCCGCAAACATCTCATTAGGTAATAGGAAGACAACTTGTCTCCCCAATTTATAGAAGAACCTGAGGCCTGGAGAGCTAAAGTGACTAACCCAAGATCATGCAGATAGCAAGTGTGGCCACTGGGGCTAGGACTTGAACAATGTCTCCTGACTCCCTGTTCAGCTGGATTGAGTCAGCCTCATCTTCTTCTGCCACAAAGTGTTCCATGCCCTAAAATCTATTTGTACGTTCAGTCATTCATTCAGCAATCACGTAGTGAGGAACTGCTCCGTGCTAAACACTTCACTGGGCACTGGGGAGATATAAGCAGCAAAGCTGACAACATCCCTGCCCTCAGGAGCTGCCAGCTCGTTCCCAATTCTCTCTTGGCTCACTCCTCATCCCTCCCCGGCCCCTCCATTCCCAAGTCAAAAATATATGGGGCTCTTTTTTCTTAATTGTTATGGTTATTTTAACAAGCATATGCTAACGGTAGAAAGTTAGAAAATATAGACAAGCAAAAATAAGAAAATAAAATTACTATATCCTACCACCCAAATTTCCTATTATGGCTAGTTTTGTCCAAACCAGAATCCAGCCCAAGACCACACTTTATCGGGTTGTTATGTTCCTTAAATCTATTTTAATCTAGCACAAACTGCCCTCTCGCCCTGTTTTTCCTGCTACTGGCTTCTTGCAGGGACCACATCCATTGTCGCACCTTCTGGACTCATCTGGTGCTTTCCCTTGATGCTGTTCAGCTGTTCTTCTTTCCCAGCATTCCCTATAAACTGGGAGCTCTAATGGCTGGGTTGATTCAAGTGAAATATTTTTTGCTGGAATACATTGTAGGTGATACCGGATACTTCATATTGACATACCACTGGATAGTGACAGCCTCTACTGCACAGTTACAAAAAGAACCAGGGTGGTGTTACTTTGTCACCACTCAAATGCCCACTCCTTAATCATTCATTGTTGATTTTAGCACCATGCCCAAGTGAATAGTTTCATTGGGAGCAGTAGGATGCTAATGCCACGTCCTAGCACATTATTGGCTAGTAGTCTACAAAAAGCAGCTTTTCCCTCATCAGTAAGCTATTGGTTTCCACAAAATACAGTTTCTGCTGGAAAGGAACTTAATTTGCTCCCTTTGGTTACAAATTTTTCTCGTCAGGAGTTTATTAATAGCTACATTGCATCATGGCTCATGAATTTTCATAGATTTAAAGTGTTTCTGTCCACTTCAATCTTTATTCTTTGCAATACCCAACAATGCCACGACTTTGGTAAGTAGGACCCTCTTCAAGTTAGTTCATCTGTTCCAAACACAAAACTCCCCAGAAATCCCATGCACCAGCAAGACTGTCCCAAAGATGCCACGCTCAGCGTGTGGTTACAGAGGTCTCTGCCTCCCACCACAGCAGCCTTTGAAGCCCCCAAATGTAGACTTTCTCCTCCTTTCTCTCGAGGTCCAGCAGTGTGGCTGGGATGCCTGAGATCCGGGAACTGCAGAGAGCAGTGGAGCTGAGGTCCAGGCTGCGGACTGTGAGTGAGGCTGGGGGCTGGGGCTGGTCAGGAACCCAGCTGAGGAGCCAGTGGTCCAGCCAGGCTGCCCATCAGATCCCCAAGTTGAGGACCCTTGGGGTCTGCCCTTTTGCCCCACAGTTGGCTGAGGTCCTCTCCAGATGTTCCCAAAATATCACAGAGACCCAGATGAGCCTGAGCAATCTGAGCTCCGAGCTGGTGAAGAACCGGGATCAGGTACATGAGGACAGAAGGTCTGTGGGATTTTCCTTCTTTGTGGGGTGGGGGTGGGAGACCGTGCAACTCAAAAGGTCCAGTAGCCTTTTAGAAGTCAGTCTGCTTTATCCCTTCTCTTGGCAAAGGTGCGAGGGCATGGGGGAGGAAGTGGGGAAGTTGGGGATCCAGGAATGAGCACGACCCCTCCCCAGACCAGCCCGAAGGAGAAAGGATCTGGGGTCTTGCCCCATCTGGGAGTTTGAAGAACAAGTTAGGAGTCTTAGCAGGTGCGGTAGTTCTGAATAAAAGAGTAGTTTAGTTCACTTTCTCTGTGTCAAGCCCTTGGACAGGTCCTTTCACTTATAGCATCTCACCGCATCCTCAAAACAATAATATGTTACTATAATGCCCATTTTACAGATGAGTAAGCTCATTCAGTGGGGTTAATTTGCCCCGAGTCACAGCCAGTAAATGGCAAATGGCAGAGGTAGGGCTTCAGGTCAGGTCTGCCCACCTCCACAGCTTACACCAGGCAGGGGTTCACAACGTTTAAAACCCCAGTCTCCCTCTTAACAAATATGAAGTGCCCACCCACCCCACAGTCTGTGTGCAGAGCCGCTGTCTCCCCCGCCTGCTCTGACCAGGGCGTGGATGATGCCACGGGAAGCCCCCCAATTCCCCTCAGTACCTCCCACAATCAGGGCCCGTGCAGATCCATAATCCCATGGCTTCGATCCTAAATTCCAAAAGCTCTGACAACCATTTTTTCTTTTGTTTTGGCTGCAAAACCTGGCCTAAACTGACATGAGACTCTTTACAGTGTTTATTTATCCCACTTTGGGTGAATATGCTTAGGATTCTCTGAAGACGTGTGTATTTGATGAGGGTGTGCTGCCCCAGACCCTGCTAGGGGTATGCCACGATATCTCATATGTGCGCTGAATTCCCTCTCTGCAGTCTAAGACAATTCTGAATTCAGAACACATTTAGCCCCAAACCTTTTGAACGGACTATGGATCTGAGGTCCTATCCCAGCTACCTCATCCTCCATGGCTATGATCTCGGGAGAGCAAGCTCTGAGGCTGGCAGAGCCCTGGGAGTAAGCTTGTGCCTTGCCCAGAGTCCAGCTCCAGAAATAGCTGAGATGGGGTTGCATGGAGGTGCTTTGGGAGGAAGTGGAGCTAAATAGGCCTGAGGGTGAGGAAGAACTCCCCACACACACCCAGCACCTCGAACAAAGAGTTCGTGTCTACCCCAAAAAAGGGGAAGGAAGAAACAATAATGGCCTTAAACTTCAAGCTGAGAAGGTCCTTCAGAGGTCTTCTCCTGCATTCCCCTGCCTCCAGGAAGAACTGGGGACACTGATTCATTCTTGTTTTAAACAATAATTGTTGATTCATTATTGATCTTAAGTTCCTTTTATGTGCCAGGCATTGGATACATACCAAGAAGGGATTCCCTTCTGCCCTTTCCAGGTGGCCAGAGGAGGGACTTCTGCTCCCCTCCATCCCTAGCTATCACTGCCGGACTGTCTCCAGTTTCGGGGGCCTAGGTTCCTTCCAGAGCCTTTTCTCAAGCCTTCTCGTATAGCAAATGCTACTTTCCTCTTGCCCGTGCTGCTTGGCTTCTTCTGTGTGTGTGTGTGTGTTTGTGTGGGTTTGTGTGTGTGTGTGAGTGTGTGTGAGAGAGAGAGAATGAATATGAGAGATGGCTGGCTGCCTCCTAAGTATTTCAAATAAGCTTAGAGACGGGACAGTCACCCCTCTCCCATACTGGCCCTCCAGAACTGTGGCAATGAGGCTCCCCCTGCAGGGAGGTAGCTGTTCCCCTAGGCCCACCGCCATCCCACCCCCTCCTTCGCCCTTTACTTCGTACTGTTTAACCCTTCCGACACCTGGTCCCTGTCTTCTGCCCACAGCATCCAGCAGATTCAGTGTTGTTTGGACAAGATGAACCTCATCTACAAACAGTTCAAGAAATCTAGGCTGAGGCCAGGTGAGCGTGGGGAGAGCAAGCTACTCCTGGTGCTGTCTCCTCCCTGCCTGCTTCCTTCCTTCCCTCTAGTCATTCATTAATACTCCATCCATCTGGTGTTGCTGGAGGCCACTGAGTGGACCGGCCATGTGGAGCCAGGGTGCAGCTGGTCTAAGGCGGGGTCCTGCCTGCAAGCTGCCTGCAGGCCAGTAAGGGACATGAAGCCTTTACACCCATCCCCACTGCCACGCGAGAGCCTTAGGTGACATGGCTGGGGGACGTAGTGGGCTAGAGCCTGGGTGCTATAGAAGAGGAAACCCTAGAAAGAAAACCCTCACTTGGCAGGGTACTTTACAGTTTAATGAGTATTTTCTTATCTATTATGTCTTTGGGGCACTGAGATAGCCAGATTTTCCAGAAATAGGGGATCAGGAGAAATCCCATTTCAAGTCACTAGGCCAGGCATTTTGGCCGCATTAACTACTAACCCTTGCAAAGACCCTCTGGGCAGGGGCAGCCTGTTTACAGGCTCAGGATGGGAAACTGCTTGCCTGAGGTGACTGCTACCGTGAGACAGGGCAAGGGTTGAACCCAGGGAGGGCTGGTGATGGGGTTTGTGGGGAGCCAGTAGGGGGGCCCAGTTGAATCTTGGGGTTGGGAAGTTAACCCACCAGGAACCCACCCTTTCTCTTTCTTCCCATGCCCCACACATTTCCTGATCTGTAGACTGTGGGCTTGATTGCCACATTCTCTTCTATCCTAGGAATTATCTAAAAAGCACTATCCAAGGTCTGGCCAGTTCACATGGTTAGAGCATGGTGTTGATAACATGAAGGTCAAGGGTTCAGATCCCCTTACTGGCCAGCTGCCAAAAAATAAAAAATAAAGAAAAACAAAAAGTGGTAGAAATAATGCAGGAGAAATTGTGGCCACCTTCTCCATTGAATGGTATTTGGAAAATTCGTTATATTTTTGAAATTAAAGAGAAAATCAGGGTGGACAGTTAAATCAAAAGAACCAGAATAGCATGTTCTTGAGTGGGATTCATGTTAAATTGGTGGCATTACATTTTGTCACTGTTTTATTTATAATGTATCATAGGTCTTAATGGTTTAACTAATGAAATTTAATGTTTTTACATAAAATAAACAAATAAATAAATAAAAGGCACAGTCTGATAGAAATGTAATGCCAGCCACATGTCATTTTAAGTTTTCTATTGGCCAAATTTTTAAAAATAGGAAGAAACAGGTGAAATTAATTTTAATAATATATCCAAAATGTCATTTCAGCATGTAATCAATTATTAATTATTAAGGAGGTATTTTATAGTCACTTCTTTTGTGTTAAGTCTTCCAAAGTCCAGTGTCTATTTTACACTCATAGTACATCTCTACTGGGAAGCTAAATTTTTAGCCATGTGAAATATAGTCTTACCAAAACAAGTAAGCTATATAATGGGAAACAAATATTTCATACTGCATCAGTTTTAAACTTTAAATTAATTGAGTTACTTAAATTAAAATAAGACTTCAGTTCCTCAGCTGCAGTAGCCACAACCTGAGGGCTCAGGAGCCACATGAGTCTGGTGGCCACTATAGCGGACACACAGATCTGAAAGATAATCCGCTGTCCTTGGGAGCCTCAATCCTGCCTCTGAGCCTGGCCCTGCAGGGTGTGGGGAGAGACCACAGGAGATGGAGAAAGCAGGACTCCTGTTCCTTGGGGCTCAGCAAGGCTGGCCTTGTATCCAGTTGGCCACCTTTGCTGTGATTTCAGGAGAACCTCAGAGGCTTCCCGCCTCCATGGCTGGAATTCCATAACCCTGTAATCTAAACTTCCGAGCACTTGCCTTGTGCCGGGTGCCATCCAGGGTTAAGAGCATGTTCTTACGTTATTTAATGCTCATAAAAACTGTAGGCATGATTGTCCCCCCCCCCATTTTATAGATGAGGAAACTGAGACACAGAAAGGTTAAGTATCCCTAACAATCTAGATCCAACTGTTTTTAATTGCTCCATTTTACAGCCTCAAAAGAATTTTATTTCTCTTGGTCTTCAAGATGAAGTAAGTCAGGCGCAGAAAGACAAATAGCACATGATATCACTCATATGTGGAATCTAAAGAGAAAAAGTGGTTCTCGTAGAAGTAAAGAGTAGAACCATGGTAGCCAGAGTCCAGGGTGGGGGGGGAGGAGAAGCGGTGGACTAATGGGTACAAAACTATGCTGTCTACCCTATGCGAATCACTGTGCAGTATATGTGCGTACTGAAACAATACACTATATGCACAAATATGCACAAGTAGATGTTAAAAAAAAAAAGAACCCTTAACTGCTAACACCCAGAGTATTGAAAGATACCATTTTGAAAATGCTCAGTAGTTTTCAGGGCCCTCTCTCACTTGATCCACATGTGTGTGGATCACGTGATAGACAAGGAAGCAGGCTCGGTGAGGCAAAATCACTTGCCTACAGCCGCCTGCTGACAGGAGGCAGGGCTGGAACTTGGCCCAGATCTCTTGGACTTCACAAGTGCCCTCAGCCGGCTGAGTGCATGGCCCAGGAAGGGGATCCTGCTGTTAGGGGAGTGGATTTGGGGGCGGGGCCACAGGTGAACCTGCATCATTTCATCTTGGAGCTGCCGAGACCCTGAAGGCCCGTTCCCTCAAAGCCCAGGAGGGGGCAGCATCTCCCCAGTGCATGAGCGCTGGCACTCTTCAGCCCTTCTGGCAAAAGTGGTTTGTGCAGAGGAGGAGGAAACAGGGTTTTAACTTTAAATTAATTGAATTAATTCATTAATTTAGCTCATCTGGCTGCGCCTGCAGTATGAATATTCAGGGATAGGGCCAACAGCTGGAGGCATCGGTCACTCTGGGAGGGGCAAGCATCGGTCTCATTCAGCACTTGCCACTGAAGCGCTCCCCAGTTCAGCTGTCCCGGCCCTGCACTGCGGGCTGCCTTCCTCTGGAGCCCCAAGCAGTGTCTCTGCAGCTTCTTTAGGCCCCTCCTCCTCATCACCAATGCCTGGGTGCTTGTTCCACTCCTCTGCCCTTCCTGGCTCCACTGGGCTGTGAGCACCTCTCTGGTGAAGCAGGGCCCCCGCTGGGCTGTTGTCATCTTTGTAACTGTCCCCTGGTCCTTATGTGATATCATTCTTGTCTGTTTCCTTCAGGGCTTGGCTACAACGAGGAGCAGATTCACAAGCTGGACAAGTGAGTGGCCTGTCCACCAGCAGATGGGTGGGCAGGGGGGTGGGTGTCTCCAGGACAGAGTGACTCCCCCTGCCAGACAAGAAGTGGTGAAGGGCTCTGGTGCCAGACTGTGACTGGGCAGGAGCCATAGGGGGGTAACTACAAGTATATCCAGGGCAGGTTATTGGGGCCAGGGGAGGGAGATTGCAGAGCCGAGTCTGGGGGAGGCTTCTCAGAAACAATCTTGATGTAACTGGATTTGCTTCTGGTGCGGACAAGATTGTAGGATTTTTTCCCTAATTGTCCTCACTGATTACTGCTTACCACTCCCTGCTTCTGGCCTCTGCCGAAGCCTACCTGTGCTCCTCTGTGTCCCAGACTCTCACTTCAGGGCCTCCCAGGAGGCCCTCCCTGATTTAATAGTTATTTGGAGATTCACTCCCCTGGTTCTACATCCACCCAGGAACCCCTGTGCACACATGCACACACACACACACACACACGCACACGCGCACACACACACCCACACACACCCTTTCCATAACCGTCTCTTCTTCCCTTCCCTCTGCGGACCAAGCTTGAGATTGTGTGTGTTCTCCGGGGGCCAATTGTCCTTTTCCCGGGTCTCCCTGTTCATGTGTGTGCTTTGCTGGCCTCTCTGGCCTTTGCAACCCAAGTATGTGACCTTTGTCTTCTCCTTCCTCAGAGTCATGGCCCTGCTGAAGGTCCAGGGCTTGGGCGCTGATGACAAGGTGGTCATGGAGACCAAAAGACGCTAGCCTTGTGTGCAAGTGACTATGGTTTCTCATCTCTGTGCCTTGGTTTCTCTGTTTTCCTAGGGTGAATTTTAGCCATCTAGCCAAGAGGCTCCTGCAGGTATTCCAGGAGGAGTGTGTGCAGAAGTATCAGGCATCCCTGGTCACACACGGCAAATGGATGAGGTAACAGCCCCTCCTGAGCTCATGGATCCCAGGGCCAGGCCTGGCCCTCCCTGGCTTCAGAGGACCCTGGGCTTCGCAGAGCCCTGGTGGAGAGGGAGGAGTTAGTGAAGGAATGAGGTTTCTGTGCCCGTGGGGACCAGGTAGCCTGCAGGTGATCTCCATGCAGTAGCTTATTCAGCCCCATGGCACCTCCCCTATGCGATAGCTGTCATGACCCCATTTCACAGATGAGGAATCTGAGGCTGAGAAAACAGGTCTCTTCCTCAGTATCACAGGGCTAGCAGTCCCCAGACTAGTACGAGTATATAGGCACGTCTGCCTCTAAAATTGAGGTTCTTTCCACTGTCCCAGCTGGTTGTGTTGGGAAACCTCCTCTTTGAGGAGAACACAAGGTCCCTCTGGGATAAGGACAGGTGGCAATGACCCTTAGGTACAACCCTCTCTCACACCACTCCCCGCAGTAGTTTTGAGTTCTCCCTTCTCAGACAAGCTTCTCCCTCCTTCCCCTGCCAGCCTGAACATTCACCCCCCTCCTGAAAGGAGGAGACGGTTTCCCAGTTTCCCAGTTTCCCAGTTTCCCATGTGCTGCCGGGTTCTGAGGTGGCCCGTGTGACCTGTGGACTTGTGATGGGGCTGAGACCCGGGCACTCACCCACCCTCCTATCAGAATACCAAGGCCTTCTCCCCCATCCCCAGCCCACCTCAAATTCTGATTTAATTGATTCTGAATTAATTAACATGGCTTGGGTGTCAGCATATTAAAAGCTCCTCCAGGTGATCCGAACGTGCAGGCAGGGTTGAGAGCCAACCGCTGGTTTAAGGGATCTGGGCTTGGGGAGAATGTTTCGCTCGCTCCCAGCAATGAGAGAGAGAAGAGAACTCATGAAAGAGTCCTGACCTTGATTTGCTCTGGAAATGGGAGCATGGACAGGTCCCCATAGGAAGTGCCCTGGTGTGGCCTGTCCTCTGCCTCTCTGGAGCCCCACCTGTCTCTGCACTCACCCTAACCGCACGTGTGACCTGGCCCCAGCCACAGGCATGTTGTCAGCACTCCCCGTGTGGTTGTGATGGGTCCCTCCCCAGCCTCCGTCAGCAGTGGTCATTGAAGGGCAGAGGCAGTGAGGGAGGCCAGTGCTGGGGACCCTTCTGTATCTGTGTGGTGACCCGAGGACAGCCAGGTGGGCCCTGGGAAGAGTGAGCCAAGCCCTGCTCTAGCTCTAATTCCTTTTCTGCTCTCTCCAGGGAGGTGCACGAGACCAGGAACCACCTGCGCTTGGTGGGCTGCTCTGTGGCCGCCTGCAACACAGAAGCCCAGGGAGCCCAGGAGGGCCTCAGCAAGGTGCGATTCTCAGGGGCACCCAGGGCTGCTGAGGGAGACATTCTCATGCCCTTAGTGGAGGGAGTATTCAGGCTATTCCCCTGCCTCAGGGCAGAGCTGCTTTGACCAAGTCCGAGCACTTAGGTGTGGATTGGAGGTTTTTTACCCACAAATGTGCCCTGCGGTGGGGATGGAGGAAGACTGGAAGGCACTTCCTGGTGATCTCAGACTGAAGGTCACTGCCAGGTACTCCAGGATGCGAGGACATCTTCATGGTCCTGTGCAGCCTGGGAGGCTCCAAGGCCACTCCTGAGAAAGGTGATGTGAAATCTCCTTGGTTTTCTGATCTGCAAAGAGACCAGCACACAGGCAGTTCTGAGAAGCCGTCTACCTTGCCGAAAGGAATGGAGAAGGGCTGCTGCTTTTCAGAGAGAAGAGACACGCGGGGCTCCTTCTCTCCTCCCTGGTGCGCAGTGCACGCAGCAGCCCTGTGCTTCCAGAGATCGGCTGCCCCGACCCCCTCTCTGCAGCTGGTGGCTCACACTGTGTCATGAGAGGTTTACTTTAGACACAAAGGAGAACTTGGCAGTCTGGATCATTCGGCTGAAGCACAGATGAATGAAGGGGGTTGTGCCAGCTGCACTCCCAGGATGGGAAGGAGGGCTGGTGGGAAAGGCTGGAGAACTCTGGGCACTGCGAGGATGCAGGCTGAGGGCAGTTTTGCTGCCCTCTTCTTCCCCTTCCTCAGCACGTCCCCTGCCCAGCCACATGTAAGCTGGTTCATCCCTTCTGACTAAAGTGTGGCTTCTCTTCAGATCCTTGACCAGCTATCTCACCAGCTTCTTCAGGACAGTACAGAGGGGGCACAGGCCTCACCAACCTCCATAGCTCCTTATCCCAGCCCTGCACCGAAAGACCTGGTTCTCCAGTAAGTGCTGGAGAGAGAGAGGGGTGTGTGTGTGTGTGTGTGTGTGTGTGTGTGTGTGTGTGTGTGTGTGTGTGTAAGTGTGTAAGGAGATGGTTGCATGGGGGAAGGGTGCTGAGGTTATGGCCTGGGGGTTTCACCTCATGCCAAGCTTAGGAGGCTGGACTAAAGAAGCTGCCTCGTGGGGCTATAGAGGAGGGTGGACCCTCCCTGGGAAGGGGTCTGTGTAGTCTGACTTCAGCCTCACCTAGGCCCCCCCCTCTTACCTCTGGCTTGGACAGCATGCAAGAGCTCTGCGAGGAGATGAAGTTGCTGGCATTTGACCTCCAGGACAACAACCGCATCATCGAACGGTAGGAGCTCCCACGGTGTGCAAGCGAGGGCTGGTCTTCACACTGCCCTCGCCTTGGGGTGCAGAGTCCCCGTGCCTGCCCATGCAGGTTTGAGGACACGTGTCCATTTCCCATACAGCCACATTAGAACTGAGGCCTTGTCCACAAGTGAGCCACCATCCTGAGAGGTTTGGGTTTCATTCATAGTCTTTAAAATGCAAGCCCCGGTGTCACCAGTGAGATGGGGGCTTGGAGGCACATGGATGTGTGTACCTGTGTCCAGCTCCACATTGACTGTGGACTCTGTGCCTGAGGCTTTCCCCAGACCCCCTCCTTTAATCCTCACAACCAGCCTCAGAGGGGGTGCTGTTTTCATCTCCATGTCCTACCCCAGGGAGCCACAGCGTAGATGGCTTGGCTTCATTGCCCAAGGCCTGTGTTTCTCCAGCCTTGTGGGACTCCGTTCCTCCTGCGGATGCTCCTGGAGCCAGACCCAGGCTGCAGACCCAGCCTTAGACTTTGGACCATCTCCTGAGTAGATTTCCTTCCAGGTGGGGGGCAGTGAAGAGGGTGATGTGGGAATGCAGCAGGGCTCAGACTTTTGGATTTTGTGCACCAGTAAAATTCACAAAAGAAAACTGGAGAACAACAGAGTTGCCAACTGCTCATATAGCCAAGTAAGCACATTTGAAAGGGTAAAAACCCTGCCATCTAGTAGTCCCACTTCATGAAGCACATTTCAACACCAAAGAGATCATCTCAGGATAGAGGCTGGTCCTCGTGGCTGTGAAGGTCAGAGGGCCTATTCACACACATGTACACGCGTGTGGCACCTCCCACATCCTCCCCGTCACCCTTGTCTATCACTTCCCCATCTGGGAACTAGTGGCAGGTGGAAAGAGTCAGCAGAGATCCCAACAGGATGTGAATCCTGACTCGGCTCCTCACCAACTCTGTGACCCTGCGAGATTTGCTCAGCTTGAGCTTTGGTCCCCGCCCCTGTAAAATAGGAATAATAATTCCAACCTCACAGTGTTAACAGGGATTAAATAAGATGAGATATGTGAGGTTCCTGGGGCTGAGGGGGGCGTGGAGGGAAGGACTCATTTTATGTTCATTGTTCCCCAGGGGTCACATCAGTCTGGGACATTAGAATTGGGGCCAGGAGGTAGAGAAACAGGAGCACAGCTGTGGTTCGTCCCTAGAGCATTAGAGGGTTCTTAGGTAGGAGAGAGGCATCTCCTCCCTGTCCCATTCCAGCAAGAGAGGATCTGTCCTCTTACATACCCGCAAAGAGGAGATTCAACAGCTTCTTGGAAAGACTTTCCAAAATAGCCCTCCTGGGTAGGAAGTTCTAATTTTAGTGCTGACATAAATTTTTCTTGGTATAATATATAGTCTATTTGTAGATAGCTCAAAACTTCAGTGAATTTTCATTTCCTTATTCAGAGCTATAGCCAAAGAGCCAAATAAAACAATTTGAACTCCTTTCCCCTCTTCCTAAACCTTGGCTCACACTGGAATCACCAGGGGAGCTTTGAAAAGTACAGATGCCTGGGTTGTGCCCTGGAGACTCTGGGGGTGGCCTGGGGTTAGGGGTTTTTATAAGCTTCCTAGGTGACTCTAATGTGCAGTCAGAGATGAGACCCAGTTGGTTCCTGTTGGGGGACATGGGTGCTACAAGAGGAGAGCTGAGGACGTCAGTGGCTTGGTGCTCCTGAAAGTTGATTGTGCTGGGCCCTGGGGTGTGGTCTGCAGGGTTCCCCAACAGGTGGGTGAAGCTTACCTGTGCCTTTTGTTGCAGGTTAGGTAGAGTCCCATCGGCTCCTGATGTCTGAGCTCTGTGGGGTGCTCGAGGCATCCTGAACCATTACAGTGATACACTGCTCTCCTGCACTGTGGGACCCAACCCGGGATGAGATCTGGTCCCATCTCATCAGCCTACCTCCCTCCTGGCCAGTGGCCAGGAAATGTCACTAGCATTACCATCCACCACCTTTCCCCCTGGGAAGCAGCACAGCTGGGACTGGGGCACCAGGCCATCCCTGCCAGGACCCACAGGAAAAAGTATGACAGTCACTGCCTGGGCTGACCCTTGTTTCTATCCAGGCTCAGGTACAGCTCTTCTAACCCTGGCCCATATGGCCGAACCTGGCTGGACCATGGTTAGAAGAGGCTTCCATAGGCCCTCCCACCCCCTCTGGTTTACAGGACTTCACTCCCCAGGGAACAGGACAGGAGGCCTTCTGGGGTTCCCCCAGGATGCTGGGTCTAACGACCTAATCCATTTTCCTTCCTTTTAAAGTGTTTCACATTGAACATAGCTCTCTCCCCTCTCCTGTGATGTCTGAGGGTCACCACACTCAGCCCCCAGCAACACACAGCCTCATTTCCTTCTACTCTTGGTCTGGCTAAGCCTAAGGTTGAGAAAACAGGTGGCCGAGGCCAGGTGCCAGTGCTGTGGGGCCCCTCTCCCTCTCCCGCCAAGGCAACACCTGGCCCTGGGATGCCCCCCAGCCAGCATCAACAGCAGCCACGCCAGCTAGCACAGGCCTGTGCCTTCAATAAATGAAATAAACGTGGCCTTCTTTTCTATTTCTGGTGGCTCTCCCTGGCTGTGTCTGTGAGAGAGGGAAGACTATCAGCTGGACGTGCTTGGCAACCAAGCAGGGGCTGGTCGAGATCTGAGAGAAGTATTGGGAAACAGAGGTGGGGCCGGTCATTTCCTGATTCCTGCTTTTCCCCTAAATGGGTCCCAATTTCAGGGAAGAGCCCAAGGAAGACGGCCAGCTGCTGAGAAGGCTCAGTTTCCCTTTCCTTCCATTTTCCTGCCCTGTCATTTGGGGAGCTTGTGTAAGGCACCTGGGACCTGGAGAGAAAGAAGATCTGTCTTTTTTTTTTTTTAACCTCAAACCCATCATCTAAGCGCCTGCTGCTTTCCCCCTCCCCACCACTGTTCAAAACCTAGGTTGTCTCCTAAACACTGGGTTTGAGTACTGCTATGGGTCGTTTTAAACGTTCCCTCATTTTGACTAGAAGCTGGAGTAGTACCTGGGTAAGGCATTCAGATTTGTGCAGACAGCTTGCAAATTTGATCTTTTCCCTGCGATACCTCCAGCTTTGCCTGAACCAGAGCTGCCTACCCGGCTAGCCTGGGCAGGGGGAGGAAGGGGCAGGGGAACACAGTCAGGTAGCAGAGGGAGATGAGTAGGAAGCCCCCCTGTGTTCTCTGAGGCATGAAGACAACCTTATGCTTGACCTCAAATATCCCCAGAGATCCTTCCTGCCCATCTGCATCCTCAGAGGCTACTCCACCTCCTGACCCAGCAAGGCCAGGAGTGAGAAAGGATGGATCCGGTAGGCTTCTCCATGCTGTTTCTCAAAGGAAAGACCAGCACCCTCTAAAGACCCAGGGTAGGGTTGCTGGAGGCTGTTTGCTTGCATCAGGCCTAAGTGACTTTGTTTGCTACTTGGTCCCATGGGGTCACTTAAGTCACAGGTTCAAGTTTGGGGGCCTTAGGGGCCAGCTGCTGGCTTGATGCCCCTGGGCCCTGGGCCACCTCTGTTCTGTTCAGGCCAACACTTCTGGCTCATTGATGGCCCTGCAGGGAAGTCCCACAGCAGGTTTTCCCTGGCAGCTGTGACCGCTCTGGATCCCAGGTGCTTGGTGGAGCTCAGTGAAAGAGCCAGGGGATCCCTGAAAGCCAAGTGCAGATTTTTTAAGAGATGATATGATCCAGGCTCCATAATCTCATGAACAAAGCCCATGAGATGTGGGAGACATACTCAAAGGGTTCAGTTTGTTCCCATGCTGGGCAGAGCCATTGACATGGGTGCTTCCCCTAATCTGAAGCACCATACAGCTTCTGACTCCATCTCAGTGTGGAATGAGAAACCGGAACAAAGCCCATGACCAGAACAGCCTGTGAGACCCTCAGGTGTCTGAGGACCTCTGAAACTTCCCTCCTCATTCTCTGTAGTGATTCCTAATGTAACAGTTGAAATGAAAAGAGCCCATTCAGACATAAACTGAGCACTTACAGTGTGCCACATCCCGTGCTAGGTGCTGGAACCACAGAGGGAACTAAGACACCTTGCCTGCCCCTGAGGAGTTCACCTCCATGGGGGATGGCAGGCATGCCAACAGATCATTTCAGTATCATGGGATAGGTGCTATGATAGGAATGCATAGCTCAAGTGTAGTATGAAGTCACCGTCATCACAGGGGATGATGCTTACGTTAGGCTGGGGGCGTGCAGGGAATGACTTAGGGAGCAGGTGACTTTATAGTGTAGTCCTGACAGGTGAAGGTGATACCTAGAAGAGAAGGCATGGAAGGCATCCCAGGCAGTGGGAACAACAGAGGCACAGGCATGGGAGGAACTACAAGTGTTTCTTGGTTACTGGGGAGTAAGTTGAAGTGAGAAGTTGTTGTGGAAAAGGAGGAGCCAGCCCCAAAGGTCTTTGCAAGCCACACTAAGGAACTTGGGCTTGACCTCAGGGAACCACAGACAGGTTTTAGGTCAAGTCCAACTGGTGTTTTATTTATTTTTATTTTTTATTTTTTAAATATTCATTCTCTTCTGTAATCCAAGTGGTATTTTAAAGATACTACTCTTTGGTGCCTGTGTGGAGTTATGGGTAGGAATAGGTTAGATATTTTCATACGGTGCCTGAAACACAATGTAAGCTCTCTGCACAGCCTCCCCACCCCTCACCTCCCTTGGCTATGAGGACCCTGTGCAGGGTGGGTGGAGAATCAGAAATTCTTGTCTCAGATAGGCTCAGTCAGAGGCTTAGATCAGTCACAAATATCTGGAAGAGACCACATGGGCTTCAGATTCATGGCACACACCGTCTTAAAACAGGCTGGCTTGAGGTAAAAGGGGGCCTAACTGGAAGGGTACAGGAACACATCCTGGTTTCCCAGGCTGCAGGTACAGTCAGCTCTTGAGGGCCTGGTGCTGGAGGGTTATGTCTCTGTTTCTCTCTCAGAATGCACACAGTTTCCTCTTTGTAGACTGGTGTCCTGCTTCAAAACACAGATTCTGGGACCCCACTTGGCTCCTGAATCCAATCAGTAAGGGCGTGGCCCAGGAATCTGCATTGTTGAGCTCTTCCTTGGTGAGTCTTAGACAAGCTGAAGTTTGAGAACACGGAGGCAGAGCTTGCAGATGTCCTGCAGAGGACATGCAAATGGCCCAGCATAGGCCAATCAGTGGTGGTCACAGGGCACCCACAGCCCATGCTTTTCTCAGGTTGAGGACAGGATGGATTTCAACATTGGCCTGGCCACCCTCTACTGGACCCACCGTTTGCTTTCACAGAGCTGCCTCACTTCAGACTCAAAGGATTGCTGCAACTGGTCATTTGGGGTTCACTTCCAAACTGCTCCAATTATTTAGGGGGTAGAGCTCCGTTGTAGAGCATTTGACTGCAAACTGCTTCAATGATTTTTTAAAGGGTGGAGTTCCTGGCTTCTTTTACCTCCGTCTTGCAAACGATCCTTAATCAGGCAGCCCCAGTGAGTAGTACTGAGGAATGGGCCAGGCTGACCTGAAGTAGCTTCAGAGTATTTTCCTTGGAAGCTCACAGTTGCTGCCACTTGGAGCAGTGGGTCCTTTTCCTGCACCCTTTATGGGGGTTGGGGGTGGGGGTGGTGAGATAAGAGATGGGAATGAGGAAAGGAGAGAGGGAGGAAGGGATGGAAGGCGGGAGAGATGGAGAGAGAAAGGGAGTAGCAGGAACCAGAGGGAAAGGGAGAGAGAGAATGGGGGTTAGAAATGAGAGCAACAAGACAGAGACACACAGAGGAAGCCACGGCTGGGGTGGGGTGGGGGCTGAGCTGGGGCTGGGAAAGCCCATGAGGTCATCTAGGCCACTCTGCTCTTGCTAGTCTGGCATAACCCCAGTCCATGGCTTCCTGCCACATAGTGGGCCTAGAGCTGGCTTAGCACTGGAATGTAAGCAGCTGTGGCTTGGAGCCTCTCCTCTGGCTGGGGGAAAAAAGCTGCTGACAAATCTGCCTGGAATATCTGAGTTTCTCCAACATGGAAAGAAGAAACACACACATAGACACACACGTGCCCCTGTCTTATCATAAGCTTGTCACAGTGGCTTGGAATGGAAAAATTCTGTAATTTAGAAGCGGATGGAGAAGCCGCCACCGAACTGGTGGAAAACAAGCCCTGCCCATCCCCTCTCTACATGGTGACACCTTCCCAGGAACCTTCATATCCCTGCTCACATTCCCATCCTGATCTGCCCTTCTTGTCCCAAGTACGGTCAAGGACCCAGGAGATCCCCTTGGGAACACTGAAGTTTGGTGACACACAGAAAACCCCTCCCCCTGAGAGTGGGGATGGTGCCCTATTAGCCCTCACCCCAGCCAGTTACAAGCCTCTGGAGGCAGGAAATCCACCCCAGTGACCAGCATCTTGAAGGATGTACATGAGTTCCTAATGCCACCCCCGCTTCTACTCAGCCCCAGCAGGTCTCGGGGTGCCTTTCCCTAGACCAAACAATTCATCTTCCCCTTGCTGGGTGCAGGGGCGATGGCTTGAAGGGATGTGGAGAGACAACCCTGGATAAGGCCCAGGTCGTGAATCTACAGCTGAGTTCATTTCATTAAACGTTTCATGAGCACCTCCTATTTTCCCTGCACCGTGGGATCAGAAAAAGCAAGACCCAAGTGAGGGAGGCAAAAATGTGAAAACTTAACTGCGACTCATGTTAAGATGACATGAATGTTAAACAGATACCATCAACTTGCTGTGGGAGTCCAGAAGAAGGAGCGATGAATTAGGTCTGGGTGACTCTGGGAAGGCTCCACAGAACACCTGGCATTTGGACTAGACCTTGAAAGTAAAGCAGGATTTCCATAGGGAGAGAGAATGGGAAAAGATTTTGCTGATTCTTCACACTGCACTTAGAAAGCAAGATCAGAGATTTTAAACATTGCTTTTTTTTTTTTTTTTTTTTTAGTTTTTAACCATGCCCGCTGGGCAGTGCAAAGGTAAACTCATGGACATGAGTGGATTTAAGTCCAGACTGTGACACCTGTTTGAGCCAGTCATGCGATGTCTCCGAGCCTCGATTTTCTCTTCTGTAAAACAGGAATGCCATCCATTTCAGAGTTGCCATGAAGATAAATTCGTTCAAACCAAAAGTGCCTGTCATAGAATAGATGCTCAATGCATGTTTCTTGAGCAAATATGTAACATATGGCATCTGACAGGGGACTTTCAAAGACACATTTTAATCCTCCAACAACATTTTGTTACAGTCCCTGCTTCCAGTCTAGTAATGTAAGGTATTACTGACCCCCATGACATGTTGTGAGCAACACGCATGTTTTGGGGAGGTTGAGCTTTCTCTGAAACATGATGGCCAAGAAAGGAAGGAAGCAGCGCTGGAGAGCTGTAATCCTGTAGTTGAGGATAAGGGCGTTTTCCCATGTCTGTGGAGGGGGTCACATCATTTTAACTACCCACTGCTGGGCCCCCATTTTCAAAGTGTGGCCTGTGAGTCACATTAGTCAAAGTCTCTTCTAAAATACAGGCCAATACCCAGACATACTGAATCAGAAGGTAGGGTCTGGGAATACACATTTTGAACAAACTCAAGTTCATAAAGTTTGGGAAAGTTTGGGGTTGTCGTGCCTGCTGTTCCTTCAGCCTGGAACACTCTTGCTCAAATAGACAAAGGCTTCCTTCATTCAGGTCTGGGTTTAAACGTTTGGTCCTCCAAAAGGTCTTTTCCGACCACCCAATCTAATAACAGTAGCCTGTCACTTTATATAACTTTAATGTGTTTTCTTTTTCATCAGAGTATTTATGACCTGTCATCATATTGCATTGTGTTTGTTTATTGTCTGGGTCTCCCACTGAAATGCAAGCTTCAGGAACATGTCCGTTTCATTTTTGTACCCTTAGTGCCTAGAACAGTGCCTGATATGTAGTGATATTAGAGAATTACTTGTTAAATGAGTGAATGACTGTGCCCTTGAAGATTGCAGTGGTTATTAGTGCTGATTGCCAACTATTTCCAGCTCTTTCCCCATTCTGAGCACATGGCAGGATTTACATCTTGCTCCCCTTGTATAGGGTGGGGCCATTTAAGTAATCCTGGCAAATGAGTTGTGAGTGAGAGTGACTGGAGCTTTTAAAGTTGACATGGGATCCTCTAGGCTCCCTGGATTTCTCTCTGAGGGTGACTGGCAACATTAGACATGGTGGCTGCTCCATCACTAGGGGTCGCTGAGTGACTCTCATGAACACAGTCTCCCTGCCAGCCTGCAAAGTGCATGTCCTGTGTGTGAAAAAGAAGCCTGGGACTTGGGGTTTGTTTATTACTGCAGCATAACCTAACTTGTCCTAACTGATACCGTGATTCCATGCAATCACTTGTACAACTGTCAGAATCCCTGGAAGTTCCCTAAAAGCTTCGGGGATTTCAGCTGACTTCAGCTCCCTCAAAGCCAAACAAAACCAAAAACTTCCCCTTCGGAAAGTCAGACCATGTTCTGTCCTCCCCTTTTCCTTCCTACTAGGGAGCTTGGGAAAGGGAGGTTGAGGGACAGCCTTGAAACAACTCGCCCAATAGGGAAACCAGCATGCTCTAGGGCCACCTCTGAAGTGACCTCATACACTGATCACACACTCAGAACTCACTGTCATAATCCTTCCCCTTGGCCAAAAGTAAAAGCAGCACACCCACTCTGCTGGGAGTGAGTCACAAACAGAAAAAAGCCAACAGCTCTGAGCCACGATGATCTGCTAACGAGGGGAAAATATTCCCACTGGAGTGTTTCAGCAGATGCTGAGGTCTTACCCTTGTGGCCTGGATCACCAAAGGCAGATCCAAATAATTTAAAAGTCCAGGCATCAGACTCTACCCCAGGCAACATCCTGATCCTGCGATGAGACTAAAATTTATTTAGTACTTCTTCCTTGGGGAAGGAGGACTGAGTTGCTGTGTATGCTGTGGGAGGGGCTGCAGTTTCCAGGAAGACGGGAACTGGCTGGGAAGGAAAGAATCGGAGGGGGCAAGTCCCAGGCAGGAGCCTCTCCTGGAGGTTGAGGGGAGGCAACTACCTCCCCTGACCTCAGTTTCTTGGCTCAGGGAGATGAACCTTAAGATAAACTTGATACACTTTTTGGCTTGATTACAGGAAGTTACAGTATCTCCGTTTTCATCTCCATTCCCATCCCAGAAGCCAAATTTTGGGTTCTGGCCCTGTGTGACCCCCTCCCCGATTCGGTGCTGAGAGCAGCCACTGCCACTCCATCAGATCAGAGCTGCAGCTGGAAAACAAACACCGGAGCACTTTTCTGTACAGCTCAGAAGGGTTTTATGCCTGATTATTCCCGTTAATCCCCAGTTTCTCTCAGCCTGGAGTTGATGCTCGTCCCAGGGAGACTTTCTATCCAGGGAATCTGGGCTGGGCTGCCCAAACCATGCTGGAGGGGTGAGGGGAGAGGACAGAGATGCTGATTTTTGGCAATTATTTCACAAAAGGCACTTCAAATGTACTCTGCCACTTCCTGCCACACCAGGCTCTTGCCCAGAGCTCAAGCTGGGCCCATGCCCTGGACTTCACCTTGCCCACTCCACTCCTGGGGGAGAAGGATCTCCCAATGAATGTCAAGCCTGTGGAGATGGAGGGGTAACAGAGGGTGGATACAAGCAAATATTTATACGTGATACATGTTCCTGCAACAACCCCAAGAGAGCAGCTGGAAGAAACAGTGGGAGAGGTGGGAATAAGAGACCACAAAGGCAAACTGTACTTTCCCTCTTACACAATCAGCAGAAAGCACTCAGGAACAGCCCCTGTGGGTTTTCGGTCATGTCCTACTGAAGTTCGCCTGTCTGTCCTGTGGGGAAAAGAACAAAGAAGCCCATTCTCTTATCACCGCCTTAGACCTAGAGCAGTGGTTCTCGAAGTGGGGTCCTTGGACCAGCAGCAACGCCACCTGGGAACTTGCTAAACTCAGAAACTCGGGAGGAGGAGCCCCATAACCTGATGTAACAAGCCCTCCAGGTGTTGTGTTTGAAAACCCTTGATGTAAAGAGAGCAAGGTCTGAGAGAGAAGGAGAAAGGTGGAGGAGGAGGGAGCAGAGGCGCAGCTTGTGGCTCACGCCTCTTTCTCAGCTCCTGCTTTGGGGCACTGTGCGGTTGGCTGCCGCGGATCATTTTTCCCAGGTATCCAGACCCAGCCTCATGAGATGAGAAGCTCGGGCCTCTGGAGAGACCCAGAGACCCAGGAACCTGTCTTCTGCCACCACAAATTCAGGAGGCAGAGGACTCTGATTACCACCACCATAAGAGAGAAGCCATGGACCAAAACAGGTTGGGAATTCCCTGGCCACTGGACTAGAAATTTTAGGAATTACCTAGAAACTACCTCCAAGGGGAAAACAAAAAGCAGAGGTGAAGATTCCTCTACCAGACGCTAGGGGGAGACCCACCTCTGGCCTGGGAAGAGGAGAGAGCCTTGGGTCTAGAAAAATGTAGACTATTCCCAAAGTTGGTTGCTGGCTATCTCTGCCAAATCAACCAAACCGAACCCCGTGTATTAAGAGGAAAGGCGTGATCATTGAGTCAGAGTGGTGGAAGTGGAGAGTTCCAATAGCATCTACCTGTCTCCCTACCTCCAGCCCGATTTATAGTTTAAAATACTGGAGCTATAGAGGGCCCAGGGTCATTGCTAGCCCGTGACAAGATACGAAGATCCAGCAGTTCCGGCTCCACCTGTTTCCTCGCCCGTGACATGGGCTGTCTCCACGGGCAAGGGTGCTGGTCAGAGTCAGCTACATAATTTGTGCCGTCCGGTGCAAAAAGAAAAATGCCTGGCCCTTCGTTAAAAAATTGTTTTCAGGGTGGTGACAGCAGAACATTAAACCAGGCAGGGACCACGAAGCAAGCCCTGGTGCTGGGAGAAAAGGGATCTCTCTTGGATCCCACAGGTGGGCTGTCCACTCCAGGTACTAAGTAGGGCATTTAGGGGGGGCAGTTTTTCCGCAGTAATTACTCCAGTACCTAAGGGGAGAGGAGGGTTTGATTTAGAAAGAAAAGCTCTCCCAACCCTTGGGGAGCAGGAGCGTTGTCACAATTCAAACAACCCAGGTTCTACAAGCACCATAACTGCAGTCTTCCGGGAAAGAGGAATATCCTAGTGGGCAGGATTGCTAAGGCGGGGGGAGGGGGCAATCCAACCAGAGTGAAAGTCACACGAGGACAGCCTCGCCCGCCGCGGAGGCGGCTTCCCGCGGTCAGCATCGGAAGCGCCCCCGGAGCGCGCGTCCCTCGGTGTCACGGGACACGGGGCAGCTACGGAAGCGCGACCCGGGAATTCCCGACCCACGCCGGGCTCGGCTGGGGAGGGGGCGGCGGCAAGTCGGAGAGAGGACGAGCAAAGGAGCACAGCCCTCCTGGCATGAACACCGGGAGAGTGGCTGGAGGACATCTAGACAGGTGGACCCCTCCTTGGACTCCATCCTCAGCCACTCCCTAAGCCCTTCCCTCCGACCTGCTCCTCGCCTGGGCGTGCTGGGGTGCGGGCGGGAGTGCATCTGGTGTTGGAGAAGAGATGGGAGGGGAAGGAGGCAGGGCTGAAGGCAGAGGACCCCCTGCAGAAACGAGTCTTTCCGAGTTGTGCTGTGATAGAGCCTTCCCTGTGCGGAATCCTCCTGCTGCCCCTGTTGTCCAGGACGCTTCCTGGAGACGCCCCTACCTCTACGCTCGCTCAGGCACCTCCCACCTTCGACCGTACCCCTCGGTGGTCGCTCATTCCCTCGGGTAGTCCTTCCTGCCTCTCTGAAGTCTCCCCGCCCCCGCCCCGCCCTGCGGGCTGCGGTCCCTTTAAAAGCGCCCTCGGCTGGGACCGCCTCTTCTCTCGGGGCTGGCTCGGGAGTAGCGCCACCGCCGGGAGCTGCCGCCGCCGCCGCCACCAGCCGGTCATGGCCATGGCCTCCCCGGCCATCGGGCAGCGCCCGTACCCGCTTCTCCTGGACCCCGAACCGCCGCGCTATCTGCAGAGCCTGAGCGGCTCCGAGCCGCCGCCGCCGCCGCCCCCCGGCCGGTCCTCGCGCCGCTGCGCCCCTGCGCCCCTCTCCACCGCGCCCGGGGCGCACGAGGGGCGCGGCGCCCGGAGGGCTGCCAGGGGGGACCCGGGTCCCCAACCCCGGGCCTCCCGACCCGCTCGCGCTCTCCGGCCTGGTCTGCAGCAGAGACTGCGGCGGCGGCCTGGGGCGCCGCGGCCCCGCGACGTGCGGAGCATCTTCGAGCAGCCGCAGGATCCCCGCGTCCCTGCGGAGCGAGGCGAGGGGCACCGCTTCGCCGAACTGGCGCTTCTGGGCAGCCCCGGCTGGTGTGACCTGTGCGGACGAGAGGTGCTGCGGCGGGCGCTGCGCTGCGTCAGTGAGTGCGCGGGCAGGGGGAGGGCGCGCGGGCAGACCGCAGCTCAGGGCCCCAGGACTGCGACGGGCTGGGGAGGGAGAGAGGGGCCACCGCCGTCTCGGCCTGCAGGGGAGACCCCGACTTTAACCAAGGGAGATCTCCTCTGGAGACACACTGCTCCTTAGTCCCTTGCCCGGTATCCTTCAGGTATGGTTATGGGGTGCTTAGCAAACACTTCTCTCCCGATAGGTGAGTGCCTGGCTCTCCGCTGACACACGCGCACACGCACGCACGTTGGGGTGGATGGCCGAGGCCGCAAGGTCATTCCGTTGTCTCCCGTGCACCCTCTCGCTTTTGTTGTAGGTTCTTGGGAATAGGTTGTGAGACTGGTACTGAGATGGCCATTTGACCCTTGCTTATTAGGGTTAATGGCAAAATGGCTTGTCTGTCCGACTGTGCTGCAGTCTCAGACCCCTCCTCCAGGGGGACCTTCTGGGACAGGGAGGAGATGTAGTTAGGCTTTGGACAGAAGCGTGCCCGTGAGGTTGAAGAGAGCCTGAGGTCACCCTGGACCTGTGCCCCCTCCTGCCTTCCTCCTCTGGCCCCTCGAACCTTTGGACTCTGCCCTGATGTTTGGCTTTGCCTTGCCCCCTCCTCTTCCTCCTCCTGGATTCCTGCACCAGGCATCATGCTCTAAAATTACCCACCTCCCAGCCGGGTCCCTTCCTAAACCCAGAGCTCTCAGGTCCCTCCAGTTGCCTCCTGAGCCAGGCTCTTCTCAAAACACTGGGCACCCAGGACACAGATTTTCTGAGCAGATCTGCAGTCTTCTTGGGGGTTTATTATTTTCTCCTCCTATAGTTAGGTGTGTGTATTCCTTTAATAGGTGCCCCCCCCAACCCCCATATTTGCTGTTGCCATGTTTGGCATAGGCTGTACATAGCCATGTGCTTCTGTGTTTATAAGATATATATAGATATTTTAAATATCTGAAGCACAAAGCACAGACAGCACAATGGCACAACCTCTAACAAGCATCTCTGGAAATGGATTGTGGTTTGCATCTTTCAGCAAGGGCCCCTCCCCCATGACAGCAGCCTCACATCTCCCATGCAACTGCAGCACTGGACAGCAGCAGCTACTTGCACGCTGCTGAAAAGTAGAGGAAAACCCTACTTTTCCTCTCTGCAGTCCACAGCTGGGGCTGTTCAGTGTGCCTCCCACTGCAGCTGGCTGCAAAGAAGGAGAGCTCAGACTCCAAGCCAGGGCCAAGTGGAACGGGAAGACCGGGTGGGTGCGGCTCTTTCTACCACCAGAACTCACAGTTCAGGTGCTAATTAAAAAGGAAAGAGCAAAAGTTATAGAGGTATGTGTTGTCGGTGCAGGGGCTGCTGTCATTTGGTAAATGCCTCTGACCTTGCAGTAGAATCGAATGCAACTTGCCCTTGGATGTGTTGGTAGCTTTCACGCTCTCAGGAGTTCTTTACTGCATCCACCAACCCTATACACATGAAGAGGTAATGGGTTTTGTTGTGCTGGAATTTCAGGCAATCTGCTTCTCTGGCATTAGAGTTTGTATTTAGACTTCTAAGGACCATATCAATTGTTGAATATTTTGCACATAGTTTTTTGATTTTTTTTTTTTTTTTTTGGTTTGGTGATTATAGTGTATTTGTATGTGCATATGTGTGATACTCCATGATTAAATGCATTAATCCTCACCTCATGGTAGAATTGTTTATTTCCTTTGATTAGGTCATAAACAGTTTCTAGTGGCAGGAAGACCCAGGTCCACAGGCAGTACCTCTGACTTTGTGTGTGACTTGGTGAAGTCTTATCACTTTCCTGGGCTTCCACGGCCCCCCACATAGTTGGTTTAATACAAACCAGGGATGTCTGAACACCAGAGAGGAAGGAGAACTGGAATCAAGGGTCTATACAGAAGAACCTCTGTTTGTCATTAATATTTAACTAATTGTGAACCTGTGGCTGGGTGGGAAAAGTTGAGGAATGTTCTGATGTGCAAATGAAGCTGGCAGGTGGAGACACAGCAGGCTGAACTCACTGAGCATCTTTTCCATCTTTCTCTAAATTGAAGGTCAAGTTCGATAGTGAGTTGGTTTGTTTGATCTTTGGTTTGAAAAGCAAAGGTCAGAAATAGAACTTTTTTTTTTTTTTAAAGATGACCGGTAAGGGGATCTTAACCCTTGACTTGGTGTTGTCAGCACCATGCTCAGCCAGTGAGCCAACCGGCCATCCGTATATGGGATCCGAACCCATGGCCTTGGTGTTATCAGCACCGCACTCTCCCAAGTGAGCCACGGGCTGGCCCCAGAAATAGAACTTTTAAAGGGCCATACTATGCAGTGATTAAGAGCACACACTGGAACCAGAGTCCTGGGTTTGAATCTTGGCTGCCACTTAGTTTCTATGTAACCCTGGGCATCTCTGTGCTCTGTTTCTTGTTTTTTAAAAAAATGGGGATAATAATATTACCTACTTCATCATGTTAATGTGAATTAAATGGATTAATATATGTAAAACATTTAGAGCAGTGCTTGACAAAATGCAATATGAACATTTAATTCAATATGAATGTTATTATTATCCCCTCACAACCAACAGCTGTGACAACTAGTCTGAGCTTGTGACAACTCCTAGAATCACTTTTCCAAGCAGTGAGAACAATTTTCAAACTCTGCCGGGTTGCTGAGCTAAGTGGGGAAGAGAGTACTGTTGGCATCCGAGTAAGGTTGGGTATTAAGTGTCCTCTAGAAATGCCACTCCTGCCCATTGTCTTCAGGTGAGGCCTGTTTTGGCTAAGGAGCATCCTCACAGAATGCCAGTGCCTGAGACCATCTGTGCCTGGCTCAGGGATCCAAAGACATTGGCTCCTTGTTTTTGTATCACTTGCACCCAGCAAAGTGCCAGGCACAGAGTACCATCTCAATAAGTGGTAGTTGATGAAAGTGGTGGCATGTTTGTGCTATTAAATCTCCCTTCTCTTAGAAACAAGCAGAAGGGGCCGGCCCGTGGCTCACTCGGGAGAGTGCGGTGCTGATAACACCAAGGCCCCGGGTTCGGATCCCATATACAGATGGCTGGTTCGCTCACTGGCTGAGCGTGGTGCTGACAACACCAAGTCAAGGGTTAAGATCCCCTTACCGGTCATCTTTTATAAAAAAAAAAAAAAAAAAAAAGAAACAAGCAGAAGGCCGGTGCGTGTGTGAATGACATCTGTCTGCACAGGAGGCCGACACTGGGTGGGAGCCGTATTGGCAAAATGGGCCGTTAATAAGGGAAGCTTTAAGAAAACCATCTTCCCACCGTCTGCCTGCCTTTTTAGTGAAAGAGTGCCTAACGTGAGTTTACTCCTACTTCAAGATCTGTAACTGAGCTCTGGTTAATGCTGCATTTGCCAACAGGAAAATTCAGAGTTAATATTAATTTTAAGGATTAAAAAAAAAATCAGTGTTTGTTAGATAGAGAAGGAAATTCCTTGGGGACTGGGGACAAGACATTGAGAAAGAAGGGGAGAGAGAGAGAGAGAGAGAGCAAGAGAGGTGGTGGTGTGAGATCACGTGTGTGTTTTGGGGTGGGGGTGGGTGGTAATGCTGAAATCCATTTCCAGCATTCCAGGAGGGAGTGGTCAATAGCAAATAACCTGAGGTACTCACCAGCTGCCCTTTGGCTTTGTTCTCAGGGACTGTCTTTACAGATCATGGACCCTGTCATATGTATAAGGCACACAGAGATGGCCTTTTAGCTTTTTATCTTATTTTGGTGGATGTGTAAGCCATCCTGGACTAGGGAATGGTCTGGCAGTTGGAGAAACTTAAGTCCAACCCCAACATTCCTAGAGGAGATGCTTAGACATGCCCTGTACATTGTTAGTGAGCATCGTGTGTCTGCTCCTGAGGTCGGGGTCTCTCTCCGGAGGGAGTTATTCAGAGCTATGAAGCATTAAGTGATTGGAATTATGGAGTTAAAAGGGGGGCCTGGGTCTCATCATCCCACCTCCCCCTGCTGCGATATACTTATAATGGTGTGAGTTTTGCCATGCAGCCCCCAGGGAGGGGCACAGGAGCCTTTCTCGTGGAGTGGGGCTGGTTTCTCACAGGGCCCCTTGTCCAGCCTCTCTAGTCTTGCCGCTGCATTGATGGCTGAGTTTAACTCAACTCTCTGCACAACTGGAACCATGTGTGTGACAGTCTCCTGATCCTGCAGATCCATCCCCTGTCCTGGGCTCTCTTGCAAAAGAGGCTACTGGGACAATGACATTGACTCCTCCTGTAGCAGAGAAAGGTCTTGGAAAGTGTCCTGTGTTGTCCTGACGGCTCCTGTATTTACCTTGGGTACTTCAAAGGTATTTGTTCAGTATACTCGGTGGTGCTGAAGTGTGTGGCTTGTGTTTTCATTGATTTATGTCCATGCTTGGCTTTGGAAGTTAAATTAAGCACTGAAATTGATGTTTTGTTGTTGAAGATGGTGGGAATCCCTTACCCCCCAATCCTTCCCCTACCCCTTGCTCTAACCGGGGACTTCTTCTTGGGAAAGGTCCTGTTGGAGGGTGTGAGTGTTAGAGCACAGGGAAAGGACTCAGAATCATTTCGAAGAGACCTTCTGAGCTCTGCACACTTCACCCTCTGTGTTTCCTTTCCTCCCTGCTTCTTGTCTTCTCAAAAGATGAAAGTGAAAGGACTAAATGCGGGCTTAATTTCCCCCCATTCATCAGAGCATGAAATTTTCTGATTATGGAGTGTCGGGGGCTTGAATCCCAGGTACAGTCAAAAATGATTAATGCCTCTTGTCTCCCAGCCTAATTAGACTTGGTAATGAATGTGTGTATTCGCCTGCTGATCCTGCGGAGTTATTAGGTGGCAGCGAATTGACATCTCCTCTTAACACTGAAGGCTTGGTCTGGGATCCTCTCCTCTCCCAATTTAACTAGTGAATCAGCCTGTGCCACGCCTGGCAGGGAGGCCCTGTGTGACAAGGAAAAGACAGCCCCCAGCCCAGCCCCAAAGGCCCCGCCTGGCTGGTGGAGTGACCTTATCCTGTCAGGGAGCTGCCTGCTATTTGTGAAGTGTGTGCAGGTCAGGGCCGGAGGCTCACGAGAAGCTGCTGTGGTTCCGCTCATGCCAGGCCCAGCCCAGGTCTGAGAATGAGCACAGGAAGAATTCTTTGCATGTCAATAGTGCCTTTTCTCTGAAGAGCCCTAAGTGTTTACATGCTTGCTGCTACATTCATGATCGAAACAGCTTCATGAGTTTGGAACATGAGGATGCTTCTGCCAAGATTGCATGCTGAGGGGAAGTCACCTGTCCACCTTGCTAGGGACAGCAGTAAGGTTAGAACCTCTCAGGGAGGGCTGATTCTGACAGGCCTTCAAGGCTTTGGGGCCATCTCAGGCTCTCAAGACATTTCCCCCCTTTGGGCCCTGGGCCCAGCACCTCTGGGATGGGACAGCCATGGGTGGGTCCCAGCTCCTACACCCAAAGTGCTCTCCTCCAGGGTCCTCTTTGGCTCTCCACACCCACCCCTCACTCCTCAGTTTCCCCATGGAAGGCAGCTGCTTGCCACCCTGCCCTACCCAGCATGTTATTAAGGCTGGTAAGGAAGCTGTGAACACATCTCTGGCCTCATCAGAGGCCCTTCATGTCCGCATTCCTCGGATGACAAGGTGAGTATTCTTGGGTGGGTGAGTATTTGTGGGTGTGCAAAGCATGTGGACACCTCCACCCCCCAGCCATTCTGTCCCTGTGGTTCAGTCAGCATCAGCTCGTGCGGTCTCTTTCTCACTGAGCTTGCAGATCCGGGCCTGTGCTGGTGCAGGATGCGATCTGCCTTGCCAGGCAGTCTTGGTCTCTGCTGACTCCGGTCACCCACCCCTCCCACAGGGCTCTGTTCCGGCTGTCCCCAGCTGGGGCTGGGTTGGGATATGCTGGCGGCAGCTGAAGCTGGGAAGGCCAGTCCTGACTGGGGAGGCGGTTTTGCACTTAGTCACTTTCGTTTTTTTTCCAAGAGTTTTGGCGAGCTTCTCTCCACATGTTCTGGGCTGGATCTCAGGGTCGGGAGGAGAGCTGAGCCAGCTTTTGGGCTTTGGGGAAAGAGCAAGGAGGCTGAGGTAATGATGTCAGACTGGGCGGAAGCTTCAGCTCCTGGGGGCAGTTGTTTAAGAGGAATGAAATTGGTGCTGGGGAATAGTCATAGGTAGCCCCACCCCAAGGTCAAGACTATTTTGGCTCTGACCTTGGGAGGTGATATTTGGGTTTCCACTGAAGCACCCACACACCAAGCTGAGGAGACTGGGCAGAGCCTGGTGGACCCTAAGAGTTCTCCATGGTGGCCTTTGGCTGCAGTGGCCTGCACGTCCGTGCTGGGCCTGTTCTAGCTTGCCTGTGGTTCCTGGAGTAGAGAAAGGTTGCGAGAGATGCACCCGTAAGGAACATTTGGTTCTTGTATTGCCCTTTTGGAAAGGAAGGAGGAAGAGTGGTGGGCAGCGCAGCATGTGTCCAGCCTGCCCGGGAGAATGCCCCATCCTGACTGAGGGGTCTGGTGATCTCTGGGAGCTGTAGCAGACCCCAGATTTTCTTCAGGATTTTCCTACCTATGCCTATGGCCCTGGCCTCATTTGAAAGCATCAAGGGGAAGAGTGCAAGGTGACATTGTGCTGAGGGTTTGTAAGAGGGGTGGTGTTGGCAAGTCCAGTCTGTTCATTCCTATGTGTCCTCGGGCAAGCATGCAAGTATGACACTCACTTGTGACCTCATTGGGGCTGGATCATGTTTACTCTTCAGTGGAGGGCCTGTGTGCCACCTTCTGCTCCTTTTCCTTGTTTCTTGAGCAAACACATTTCCCCAAGTGGGGCAGGTCTAGCCCACATATCTGGTGGCCATTGGCTGGGGCTGCTAGAAAATTAAAACTTGACTTATGTGGGTAATGGGCAAGTTAATGAAAGTCAGGCCTAAAAGAAGAGTGGTATTCTTTGTCTTAAAAAAAAAAAAAAAAAAAAAAAAAAGCCTTTTATGTTTTGTTTCTACTGCATGCTAGATCTGGGAAAGAATGATCATTGTGTTTGCTGAACATACGAGCTGATGTTCTGTGAAACTGCTGGGATGGACTATTCACATGGAACAAAATGCAGAATGGCCAAGAAATTGTGGAAGCAGAGATACCTTTTATTGCACTTGGCTGTATCTAAAGCATTGTCACGTGCCCTGTCTCTGTTGAGCCCTGCAGTTCGTTTGTGAGGTAGGTAGGGCTGGTTTAATCACGGGTATCCCACAGATGAGGAAACACAATATTCTGGGAAGTCAGGTGACTTCTCTAAGAGGACTCAGATCACTAGTAGCACCAGAACGCAACACAGCATTTTGCCTTAGGAGCTAACATTCTTGATCATGCAAGTGAGTTGAGTTTCTTATTCATCTGCCTCCCTTCTGCCAATATATGCTGAAATATCCAAGAATGGAGGTACAGAAAAAAAGGAGGGTGAGCCAAGGAGTGGGTGAGCCCTGTGCAAGCTGGAGAATCAGCCAGTGCCTGGGTAATTGAGAGTTGGCTGTACTTAAGCCTGTTTTCAGCATTCAGTTTCTGAACTGACCTCCAGCATGGAAGAATTATGATCTTTAAACAAAGTTCTTCTAAATCCCAAGATAAAAGAAACAAGTGTATCTCTCCCCGCTGTCCCTCCACCCCATTGGTGTTTGGCATGTGTAGAAATGCAGGTGAAATATCTTTTTCTGGTCCATGCCTCCTCCTTGCCATGACCCAGCTGTCAGAAGTCATGACACAGGACTAACCAGGAACCAAAATGAAATTAACAGATTAGATTCTAGAGGGGACAGCTCAGGTGAAGGAGTTGGGACTGGAAGATAACTGAGGTTTGCGTAACAGACCCCTGGCTCTAATCCCAAGCAGTGGTGTGGCCCCGTGGGGAATAGTAAATCTGGAGAAAGCACCCCACCCCACCCCACCTCTGACTCTGTGTATTTCCCCAAGTCGGACTCACACTTGGGAACAGGTACCGTTGCTTAGTTTCCTTGCTAACTTGGAGGAGGCTGTTTTCTCCTTCCAAGTTGAATGAAGTTAGAAGTTTGATGGTTTCTGTTGAAACAATTATGTCCTTTCTGCATCTGAGGAAAGTATTAAAAACCCCAAAAAACCCTCAGAGATGCTTTAACTATTCAAATGGAAGAACAGATTCCAGCTGTAACCTGAGAGTTTTGAGAGAAAGGGTTGAGCATGCCATCTGTGAATGTCTATTCTAGAGATGAGTGTTTTTAAAAGCAATCTGGAGGTACCTGTACATTAATCGGATGTTTCAAGGTGAGAATATATTGTACTCCCAGCACTTAAGATGATGAAGGCTCTTGCTTCAAATTATATCAGGCCTTGGACACCCCACTCAGCCCGGAGGTCACTGGGTCATTGGTTGGATGCCCAGAGGTCATTGCAGGCATTCCCCTGCCTCTGGATGGTGCTGCTCCCAGACCTCCCAACAGTAGAAAATCTACCTAGTTTTCAAAGGGTCAGGAATGAAGATTCTGGAACTTCCCAAAGCTCCATCTCCAGTGTCTGCCAGTTTTTTCCTGCTGGCTTCCCCAATGGCTTAACCTGTCAAAGAACAGCTCTGTGATGAAAAGAAAAGAGAAGTGAGAAGCTCCTCCGGCCCCAATGGGGCATTTGGGAGGGATTTTCCCCCGTTACACTTGCTCATATTTTAAAATTCCCCCAGGAGGCATGTGTTCTCTTCTCTGAGGGTGAGAATGCTGTCCTTGCCCGTGCTCAGCCAGGCGGGAGTTCCTGGATCCTCTTGGAGATCACCCCTTGCTTGATGGTCCCCAACACCATTTCAGGACCTGGTCTCACTATGACCTTCTGGTGCAGAGGTGGCTCGGTAAACTAGAGGGCCACAAGAAAAGGCCATGGGCAGCCTAATCTCCCTGAGGAAGCATTAGGGAGAAAGGACCAGTGTCTGGGCCTGAGGAAGGGTGGCATTTGGGGGTGTTTCTATATTAAATAAGTGACTTCTAAACAGTGAGCTTTTATTGCTGCTTCAGCAATTGCCGAGGCCCTGCATAGTGAGGGGTGATCTGGATGGGACCTCCTGGCCAGGTTTTCTATGAGAAGGGCAGGTGGTAGAGGAGCCTCTTTGGAGGATCAGAGTGCAGCAGATATTTCCTAGGCACAAGGATATGGCTTTGGGATAAGATGTACTTCGGCATTCTCTTTGGCCTTGGGTAAAAAGACAGCCCAAAGAGTTGAGCCAGAGGTTGGTGGTTGTGCAGGGAATGATATAGCTCACATCCGAACCCCACTGTTGACTTCCTGGACCTGACACTAGGGAACCAGGGCACAGATGTGTAAAAGCATCTTCAGCCAGAGACTCTGCAAGTGCGCGTGTCCTCTGAGGTTTGTTTCCTCTGGTTAAAGAGCAGGTGTCCCTCCTTCCTGTTAAACTGGCCCCGACTGGCAATTGGCAGGTGAGTTCTGAAACCCCTGGGTAGCTGGGGAGTGGGCACCCCTCTCCAGTGGCTTTCCTGGAAGGCTCTGCTGCCTGACTGGTGCCAGTCCTCTATCTTGGCTCGGGCAACAGCCTCCAGGAACTTTTCCACTAGGATTGGCTACTTCTGGGAGTCTGAGTGAGGGGACACACTGTGAGTGCCATTTCAAGGCAAGAGAATAACATTTCTGCTCTTTTTGTGAAAGGCTCTTTTCCCCTTTTCTCTCTCTTCCTCCTCTTCCCCAAAGGGGCACATCCTTTTTCCTGTCATCTCTTCTTTGCTCAGGTAGCTGGTCTCAGATAAATGGTCTGACCCTCTTAAAGCAACACTGCCTCCTTACAGGGCCCCCCCGACCCCAGCTTAGCCTGGGAGGATGTGAATTAGCCCAGTTTGTCCCTTAGGATGCTGTACAGCTGGGAAAGCATTATTAATCCACCATCCCCCAAGAAATCCATTAACAAGCTCCTGGGTGAGGCATGGGGTGTGAGGTAACCGATCACTTCTGTCGTCTGTTGAAACTTTGGAGACATTGATTTTCAGACTCACAGGCGCGACTGAGAAGTGAGGCTTGGGGCAGGCTCTTTCCTGCAGCTTGTTTGGTGGGGGCATTTTTATCTTATCAAGCTAAAAGTCCCAGGAATAGAAAGTTTTCCACTGGGGGAGGTGGAGGGGAAGGGACCTCAGCTAGGGAAGAGAAGGAGTCGGTCAGTGTGTGCTGGTCCCAAGGTCCCAGATGCCTGTCCTGGTCACAGGAAGCCGGAGCCCTCGCTGAGCCCTCCCCACCTTGTCACTCCACCCCTGACGCCGGGCCTGGAGAAAAGCTATTGATCTCATGCAGCAGCCAGGATGACCGAGGGCCCAGAGGAGGAGGCAGCCACTGCCTGCTTTGGTACAGTCACTGCGTGGCTCCAGCAGCTCTTCCACAGGCTCCCAAAGAGCCGCTCGGTATCAGAGAAGCTCCAGATCCTGCAGAGGTTCCACATCGAGGCTCGGCGGGCTCGGGGTAGGTTCTAGCTGATCTAGCTGGGGGCATTCATAGGGTGCTTGGGTTCTGAGTGCTCTGCTAGTGGCCCTTCCTGTGGAGAAGGAGTGTGGGGTCCTTCGGGCAGCCTGGTACTTAATGATGAGCTCAGCACCACTCCTTGGCCCTCCTAACTCCACAGGAACCAAGGCTTAGGTATTGCCACCTTGCCCAGTTTAGGTTGAACAGCCAGGCTGAAAGGACATGGTCAGCCTGTTTCAGGGGCCTGGTGTTGGCCATGCACTTTAATGACCTTTCCTTAGCCAAGAATTAGGGCCAAGCAGTCATCTTAATCAGGGTCGCCAAGCTGGTGGAATATGGGTATCTTGGATGGCCACTGTTTTCCACTCTGCCCATCCTGTAGCTCTGAGGGGCATCAGACCTTGCTAGCTGCTGAATCAGCCTTCCAAAGACCTGGGAGCAGTGGAGTTTCCTGGGCAAGGTTTTCTCACCTGCATAGTTGGTGGAGATGCATGCGGGGCTGTGGTGAGCTGAAGGCTGCAGGGTGGAACTGCAAGCAGGGACTGGGCCACTGATTTCCTCTCCTGAGTGCTAATTACGGTGAGAACAGATCTTGCCTGGGAAAAGGTAATGGGACAATATAGGAGTGAGTGAAAGGTGAGAAGGAGAGACAACCTCAGTCTAAATTATCATAGTATCTTAGGTCATCCTACTTCCCTTTTTCAAAGAAAGGAAGCTGAGACAACCAAAGGCCCTGTTGGTGGCAGCACCAGGACTAGGATCCTGGCACTGCCCTTCCAGCCTGGGCTTCTTTCTGCTATATCTGTCTGAAGCATCCTGTAGCATATCTGCTAAAGACTCAAAGCATTTATGTTTGTATGTGTTTAATATCATTTATTACTCTCAGATCTCTGTAGGGTGGGAATGGGAAAGAGCGTATTGTTTCACAGACAAGACAGCTTGTCTTTCAGAGAAGTAAGTCCCCTTATTAAAGGTCATTGCCACACGGCCAAGCCTGGACCCCTTTACCACTGGATTCTGCTTGTTGTACTGACCTTTAACTGCTTCTCTTTAATGGCTGGAAATGTCTGGAGCACATAGGCTTTCCTCCCCGCCCCATTCCTCTCCACACTGTTCTCATGCACATTCAGGACCAGGTAGGGATCTAGGTGGGTCATAGCACTAAGTCTTAGGGGTGGAACTAAAATGAAGAGCCATCTCTGGGCTAAATTTTTGGAAGCAGAATTTAAAAAAACAATAGAATCTTGATGATGAAAAATATATTTTTTCTGAGTAAGGCTTTATCTCTTGAGAAGTGAGAATTTTAATTCAACCAAACTTAATCCCCAATTGGAGACAAATGCTCTTTAGCCAGCCTGAATAATATATCCTCATCAATAGCCTAATACATACTGTGACCTTCACTAGGAAGAGAGTTGGATGCTGAGTTCCTCAGTTTAAATGCTCACGCGTGTGTTCATGATCATCTTCTCTCTCTGAGAATTATTCAACAGATCATTTCCTTGCTCCTTTGCTATTCAGCCCGAGGAGTTACAGATTTAATAGAATCAATCAGGCCTGGAGTGGCAGCACTAAGTTCAGGGCAAAGACCGCACTGCAGCTACAATGTGCTGCCTCAATTTGTGTTAGCATTTGGATTTAATCGATGGAAGGGGAGGGGGAGACAGGATGCTCAAAGATGACGGGAACAGCAGACTGCGGACTGCGGGCTTCTGCAGCGTCTCCATCTCACTCGCAGGACTCCACGGGCAGCCTGGGGGGTGGCATTTAAGAGAACAGGCTTGGAGTCAGGCTAAATTGAGTCTGGGTCCTGGAGTAACCACTTCCTGGCTGGAGGGCCTTCTCCATACAGATTAACCTCTCTGAGCCTCGGTTTTTCCAATTATAAAATGGGGCAAAGAATCCCGACCTCAAGCTGGTGTTACGTGGATGAATGTGACATTGGATGTAAAACAGGCCCCTCACTGGGAGCTGCTGTAATTGAGTGCTCCCAGGAAGACTTTTAGCAACTGCTCTCAGCAGGTTATCTGGACAAGCCTCCAACAGGGCTGTCTGTGACGCATTGCACCTGGGCCAAGATGAGCTGCCTGCATCTCAGTGGAAGAGAGAGGGTTTGAAGGTTGCCCAGGCAAAAGTGGAAGAGGGATGTGAAATTCTTAAACACAGTCCCTAGAAAAATTCCTGTTTGGGGGTTTACCACGCCACATAATTAACAGGCAAAGCTAGATTCGCCCACCAGGCATCGTTAGGAGCTTAGCAAGCATGTCACCGAGGTACGAGTAATATATGATTTTAAAAGGCTGCCATGGGGTCAGCAGGAAACAAGCTCAGGTCCCTCTAGAAGTCTCTTGTGGTCCTGACTATAGCGATGCAGCTGTAAAGAAGTCTTTGTGTGTCTCCAGCAGAGAAAGCCTCACATGTAATCTATTTACCTTTCTTCTCACGGCAAAAGTCTGCTTTCACCCGGTTGGTGATGGGCACTTTGAATGGCTACAAGTGACATCAAAGCAGGTATGGAAAAACCAGTTAGATGCAGTAGCCTGGTGTCCCATAAAGGATTGAACCTGTCTGCTCCTGTGACCTCCCGGGACTCGGGCTGGGCATACTGTGCACACACACCTGTGTGTGAGTTCGTATCTGCACAGCTGTGCAAGCTTCATCAGCCACACCATGGTCTGCATATGCCCAGGCAGGACTCCTTTCAAACCTATTTAGCTGTCCTTATCATTGGGGCCTGTGGGACACTACCAAAAATATACTCCAGGTAAGCAAGCTTCCTTTGCCTTTTCTCAGAGATGGTGTATGCTTTAGAAACAAAAAACAAAAGCAAAAAGAAAAGACAACAAAAAACCCCTAGCTCCTCTTTCCACGTGTGCGCCTCACCACTACAGCCGGTGTCCTTTCTCTGTCAGCCACCCAGTCTCCTCCTCCTGTCTTCTCAGGGGCCCCAGGGATGGGTGGAGAGGCCCCAGAGCCCAGGAGTGGAGACCTCTGCTGCTTTGTCTCTCTTACACCCAGAGCAGAGTGACATATGCCTAAAAGAGCAGAGGCCCCTCCTGAGCAGGGTAAGGCCAAGAGGGTATCTGGCAGCTCCACACTGGTTTTGGATACCATGGACTTGTCACTATTTGTTAAATTCCCTTAAACCCAACTGTCTACAATGTTTTAAAACATTTTTCTTTTCTTAAGCTGCTCTGGCAATAGGATTCCTTTTTTCCTCTGGTGACAATCAAAACAGGAGATATCTGTATTGAACTCTCTCTCTCTGTAAAATCCTTTCATACACTCCCTCTAGTTACAAAGTCTTTGGATGTAACTAGCTGTCCTTTGGAACAGTGCTTGGCCTACGGTAGGCCGTCAGTAAATACATGCCGAGCGAATGTGTGCACACACAAGTGAAAAGCTGGTTAGGGACTAGGTAGGTGTGGAGAGCAGGAGACATCACTGTATAGAAAGGTTTAATTCTCTCTCTGTCTGTGTAAGTACCTGTGTCCTGATGGGTGCACATACTTAAATTGTCCGGTTCAAGAGTCACATTGTGTCTTTGCACTTCCATCTGCACAGCCACACCCTCAATACTAGCTGGACCTTTTTGGATATGCTGTCAAAGGGTCCTGAGAGCAAATCTCCCACAGTCACTTGCACGTGAGGAATGAGGTCCACTTGGCTTGCTCGCCCCAGCACCCTGCCCTAAACCACTTACTTCTATATCTTCATTTTTTTTTTTTTTCAAAATCTACTGCCTCTTACTATTTGTGACCAAGGAGGGATTCTCAGGCCTGCCCTGCAGCACACACTGAGGGCCTGCAGACTCTCCCACCTCTTTCTGTGCCATCCACGTTTCCTTCTGATCATCACTGTCATCAAAAAACTGCCCTGCCTGAGGCCACAGCCACATATAAAAGGTCAGTAAAATAGGAGCACGTCTCTTTAAGGTGCATACAGTGTCATTAGGAAACATAATGTGTATAAAAAATACAAATAGCCCCCCCAAACATAGTCAACCCAAAGATGAATTAAAATAAACAATTAAAAATAGTTTAGCTCTTGTAAGAGGACTGAATCCATTTAGAAGTAGAGGTGATTTTAAATAACTGTGGGCATTACAGTTAAAACGATGTAAATGTTATCAGTGTTGGAAATGTAAAAAATATAACGTAGAAAACATCAGGGGATGGGGGAAGGAGAGTTCTAGCACATCCTAGCCAGAAGTCAGCTTCTACTGTCTAAAGTTGAGGCATGAATTGCTAAAAATGACGTAACCTCATTAGATTTGTTTATAATTTTACATATATATACACATTCACACAGGGCAGGCGGGGGTACGCTCAGGGTACAGTGCCCCCAAAGAGCAAAGTGGCACGAAACCGGCCATGTGGAAAAGGTGCCCTGGGGTCAGGCCCTGTCCTCCGTGTCACTGGGCACACGGCGGGCACTGCTCTCGCTTGCTGCACCATCCGTCTGAACTTGTTATGAACTGTCCTGCTGTCCTTCCCTCCACCTGCCCCTCCCGAAACACCCCCACCTCAACAAACCCCACCCGCCCAGCCACAGCGTCTTCCTTTTGTTGGTGTTCTCAGCCTGGGGCGTGTGGTCATGTTGGAGATGGATGATTAATGGGCCTGCCCGAGGGGCACACCCACGCACACCCACCCACGTGGGACAGGATTGTGCCTCTGCAGGCCAGCCCGGGAGCCCAACGTCTGCCAGGCCAGCAGGGTGTGTTTGGGATGAGGGCCCAGGGGACAGGTCCAGCCTACCTGGAAGTGTGACAAGAGGCTAGGCTCAGGGAATAAAAAACTGATACTTCAGATCCAGGGACCAAATCCCCAGGAAGAATTTTAATATCTCTTTTGGTCCCTGAGCGGCAACCAAGCAGATCTTTTGTCTTTCCTTTCAGCAAAAAAAGGTCACTTAAAAGTGCATGTCACCCCCACCCAGCCCTTCCACATGCAATGATACAGTCATTTTGGGAGAGCTTGGGGACCAGGATCTCAGGGTGGCCTCTGGATGGCTTCCTTGTGTCCTTGGTTCAGCCAAGGCTCCCCAACACCACCCACCTCTCCAGCACCTTCTCTCAGCCTGATCTGGGGAAGCCTGCTTCCTTAATGCCTGCCCATCCCAGCCCTGGTTTACATGGGAACTGAATGTTTGATCCAGACATGAGCACACCCGGGCATATCCGCTCTTGACTCTTCCCATGGAGACAACAGCCCCTGTGCACCCAGCTGCCCACCTTCCTGTCCACCAAAGGGGCCGGCCGTCTCTGACCTTAGAGTTCGAGGTCACGCGTCTTACCATTACATGGACCTTTCCCATTGGCTTCCTGGCTTGCTCTCTGGCACATTCTCTCTTCTCTCTCTCTCCCTCCCCGCTCTCCTCTGTGTGTGTGTGTGTGTGTGTGCATGTGTGCGTGTTGGAGTCGGGGTTAGGGGTGTGTGCGGGGAGGGAGCAGTTGTGTGCCTCCAGTTCCTTTGGGCTGGGGTGGCAGTACTGAGTGTCTTCAGGGGTGGCCTGTGTTTTGAAACAAGGAAATGCAGTGTATGGTCTAAAGAGGGCTGGGGTTCAGGCTCTTTCCTGGAAACATAAAGATGCAGATGTCCTGAGCTGGCTGCCTGACCCAGGAGTGGGGAGTTTCCATCCGCTTGCTGCCGGCCTCACTAGGAGTCTAGCCAGGAGCAGAAAGATGTATAGCTCATGTTGATTTTGGCAATGGCTGCAGACCTCCAAGCTTGGTAATCACTGTCTCTTCACCTTCCCACTCACCGACATGACCTATCCTTCCCTCCCACTGCCTCGTTCCTCTGCTCCTAAAAAGCAGAGGGGGGAAGGAGGGGGGAGCAGGTGGGAGAACTCAGATGAGCAGCGAAGTTGCACAATTCTTCTTGTCTTGATGCCTTAGGAGACAAACTGAAGATCGAGAGGCATTTTGGCCGGTGTCACATGCTGAGTCTGCAGGAAACTGTGTGCCCAGATTCAGGAGTCCCATAGTGTTGAAAATGACAGCTGCCATTTATTGTGCACCTACTATGTGCCAGGCACCGTCGTATGCCTTATATACATTCTCCCTACCTTTGGCAACAAATTAGCTGGCAAGAAAGATATTATTATCTTCATTTTGCAGATGGGGAAATTGAGGCTAAAAAAGTCTATATTTAACTGAGGCGAACTGTCCAGGCATCTCATACCCAATTAGAGGCAGGGCTCAGGTTCAAAGCCTGATTCATGTGGCTCTGGAGTCCAGATTCTTGTCACTCCCCAGCTCTCAACTGAGTGAGTGTTCTGTGCCTTGCAGCTGCTTTCAAAGACCTCTGTCCTGCACGTTAGGCAGTGGGTTTCAAGGGACCACACAGTCTGTGTGAGGATTTCTGGTTCACAGCTGATAAGCGGGTACGCTTTGCTGCTAGTCTGCAAGGCAGCTGGTGCTGGAACTGGCACTTCCCAGGCCCTTCAAGGATGTGGAGGCTCAGGGAGGGACGCTCTTGTCATCACCTGCTAGAGCAGAGGAAAAAGTACTCCTTGCCCAGATGCCTTCAACCCAGGCTCTTCCTAGCCTCAGGACACCCTAACCTCCAACCCTGATGAAGCGCATCCCTGGCCTCAAGCAGTGCAGAGTGTGGGGACCAGGACCAAGTGAAGGGTACAACTCTGAGGAATGGGCTATTGAGTGACAAAACAATGCTATTGGGAACTAGCCAGATGTGATGGATTTCCACCACCAACCCGGCCACGTGCTCATTGTGAGGCTGTCAGTGAGTCACTCAACCACTCCAAGTCTCAATTTCCTCATTTCCAAAATAGGGGTAGACCAAATGAGTTGGAAACTTAGGTTCACACAAAGGTCTGCACATGGGTGTTTATAGCAGCTCTATTCAGAATTGCTGAAACTGGGCAGCAACCAAGACGTCCTTCAGTAGGTAAATAGATACATAAGTCATGGTACGTGCAGACAATGGAATATTATTCAGCAATAAGAGGAAATGAGCTATCAAGCCACGAGAAGACCAGGAAGAACCTTAAATGCATATTACTAAGTGAAAGAGCCAGCCTGAAAAAGCTACGTACTACATGATTCCAGCTATATGATATTCTGGAAAAGGCAAAAACTATGGAAACAGTTAAAAGATCAGTGGTTGCCGGGGTTAGTGGGAAGCGAGGGGTGAATAGGCGGGCGTAGGTGATTTTTTTAGGGCAGTAAAACTACTCTGCATGGTGCTACGAGTGTGGATACGTGTCATTATACATTTGTCCAAACCCAGAGAATGTGACAACACCAGGAGTGAGCCCTAGTGTAAACTGTGGACTCTGGGTGACCGTGATGTGTCAGTGTAGGTTCATCAATTGTAACAAATGTTCCAGTCTGGTGGCGGATGTTGATAGTGGAGGAGGCTGTGCATGTGTAGGGGCAAGGGGTATAAAAACCTTTCTATGCTGCTCAGTTTTACTGTCAACCTAAAACTGCTCTAAAAATAATCCCTTTTAAAAAATAGGGGTGGGACTGTTGTTATACAATATATATATATATGTATCAAAACATCAGATTGTACCTCGTAAGTATGTGTAATTGCATGTCAGTTAAATTAAAAATTAAAAACTTAATTTTTTTTTTGGTTTTAAAAGAAATACTGTCTGCCTAGGCCAGGTTGAAATCCCCAGTCCAGAGGAAGGCAGCCTGAGATATAGAAAAAATCAACAGCCTTGAGTTTAAATATGAGCTCTGCATATACTGCTCCTGCAGTACAAACTTAAGAAGGTTATTTACCTCCTCTGAACCTCTGTGTCCTCATATATAAAATGAGAATTATAATACTTGGTTAACTGTTTAAGAGCCTGTATATACCCTTCTGCTGAAATGGCTGAGGTTTCTGGACAAATTATAAATAATAATAATGTCTTTGCAAGAAATAGGGGTAGAAACACATATCATGCAGGCATAGAGTCTGGCACATACTAGGTAGTAATGGTACCTGCTGCCATGGGTATATGATTTTTCTTTGTTCCTTTTTTTGTGGTATATTTTCCTTTAGTAAAAACTATGTTCATTATAAAAATTAAACAATTTAGAAGCAATAAAAAAAGGAAAAGTACTTGAAATCCCATCACTGAGAGCAAGTATGTGACCTTGCTTCCAGACAGTTCTCTGTACAATGTATATATATGTATGTGAGTATTTTATATAATTAAGATCATAAAACACAAACTTTTTCCTCTTTCAGTGGTATGCTGTGGACATATTTCCATGTTTACCAATATTAATCTGCATTGTCTTAAATAATAGCATTTCCGTTTAAAAATACATTACTGTAACTAGTCCCTTCCAGATGGATGTGGGGGTATTCCTAGCATTTTGATGTCATAAACAAGTAAGTGATGAACATTTAAGTGAAGATACATTTAGATACAAATAAATATACACTCAGGATAAATTCCTGCAGGAAATTGGTACTGCCAATATGGTACTACCCCGTATCCTCTTTAATACTGGAAGTTACCAACTTTGGTTAACAATTTTCTTCTCCAAAACTAGAGGAAGACTTTGGAAGTTCAAACGTTGGAGGGGGGTGAGTGGAAGGGAGGCGGGAAGTCCCAGGGGGCAGGCAGAGGTGCCTCTCCGAGATGGGGCAGGGTTACCCTTCCCCAGGCCCTGGGTACACCTGGTGCCTCCCCTCTACAGGGAGCTGAGACTGGGGCCACCCTTGCTCAGACTGGGGATGGGGTACAATGGGGGGGTCTAAGGATGTATCAGGACCTTTTCCATCAGGACTCAGTAGAGGTCTGGAGGAAGGTCAGTGGGCGCCAATGGGATGTGTGTAGACAGGCTTTTGGGATGAGCATGCTTGATGTTGTGGCCACTGGCCAGGCTGGGCTTGGATTTGAGCCAGGTAATAAGAATGGCTAGTGTTCATTGGACTCCTAGCGTGTATCAGGTGTTGTGTCGTTATTTACATAATTATCTCATATAATCGTCTCAGCACCTTATGAGGTAGGGTGCTGCTATCCTCTCCATTTAACAGATAAGGAAACTGAGGCATGCAGGAGTTAGGACACTAGCCTAGGATCAGATCAGCACTCACACTCTGGTCTGTCCACTTCAGCAAGAGGTGGAGCACCCTTCCTTCCTCTAGTCACTCAACTAATTCATATTAGACCCCTTCTGAATGCTTAAAAGTGAACAGACCCAGAGTAAAGGGCTGGGGAAAGGGTAGAATTCAGGAACTGCAGTCATGGAGACTAGGAGAGGGTGTGTGATCACAGAGGGAACTACTGGGTCTGTTGGACGAGGGCCTGAGGTCCGAGGGGGAGTCTTGGGGCCCGGTGCAGGGGAGTTTTACGGGCTGGAGGAGCAGGCAGGGTGGAGGCTGCAGGGAGAGGGTTCAGGGGGCTGCAGGTGGGGGAGCTGGCCTGGGCCTGCCTGGGACAGATGGAGCAGAGGGTGGTGGAGACACTCTCGAGCTGTCTTTGAACTGTCATGGCTGGCCCAACCCAGAGGCTCCAGTGGAGTGACCCCCAGGGCAGGGATGAAGGATTCTCAAAGGAAGGTTCAAGAAGGGAGCCAAGACAGGGACCATGAGACCGAGGACCGTCCCCACTGACTTATTTGAGAGGATCAGAGCAACCCTTACTCCTGCTTTTTCAATGCACATTGATTTTTCAGATTTCCCTGTAGTGACTAAAAACAAAATTATTTTAAAACTAAAAGCTGTTTGTGTCCTTGTTTTGCAAATAACTAGCCTGGGGAATGTTGGTGAGACTGCAGGTCACCCACCAGGGGCTTGGGTTCTTGGGAAAAAATCAACATGGCACAGTATGGAAGGTGGGTAGGGGATGGAACATTCACTATTAACAGCAGCCTCCACGTCACAGGCCTTCTGTGCAGTTCTCTACATCAAGAACCCCACTTAGTCCTCATGGCAGTCCTGTGAACTAGCTGTTATGACCCCCATTTTGTAGTTGAGGAAACTAATGCTCAGAGAAGTTCAGTAAATTACCCAAGGTCACAGACCTGGTCTAGCAGGGGCTGGAGGTCAGGCCTTCCTCAAAGTCCATTCTTTCCATTTCACCAAGTACAGAACAGGGCGGGCTCTGACGAAGAGTGGGGAAGAGGGATGGTAAGGTTTGTTCTGAGGCTGACCTTCTCCAAGAAGACCTAGTGGTGCCCAGAGAATGGGAGCGGGCTCCTGGATCCAGAGGCTGTCGTGCTTCCCCTCGGGCCCCAGAACTGACCTGGGAGTGACGGCAAGGAAGGTGGGTGGGCTCGCTGTAAACCGGGCTCTGTATCCTTAGAGCCTGCCCCCGCCCTCACCCTGCACCCTGGCCTGGCTGGTGGAGGGGGAGAGTTAAGCTGAGAGCTCTGTGTTACTTTAGTATCTTGCATGCAACTCCAGGGTGAAAGGGCTTTAATGGTTCCTTATCAATGAAATGCCTCTGGTTCAGAAAAATTAATCACTTGGGTTACACGGCTGCACAGCAGAGTGTGTGTGTGTGCATTTGGCAACTTGGATGGAGCAGAAACTAACTTTGGCAGCCCTGGGGGTTTAGGGGAGGTCTGTAGCTTCTGCATTTTGGAAAAACAATCTCCTAGCACACATAGTTCCATCTGCTGGCTTTACCTTCTCTGGGCTGAAATGCAAGAGTTAATGCCATCTCCCAGCGTAGGTTGCATGGCCTCTGGGCCTGACCCCTTGTTAGTGGTAGTGACCTTGTGGTGACTTCCAGGGACCATGAAGGCCAGGAGCACCAGGTTCAAGGCTGGCGGAGGTAGGCAGGTGGTCCTGACCTCAACCCAGCAGTCCCTGGCCCCCTTGCCCTGCCAGTCCACTTCTGATCTCTGCAGATGTGTCCACTACAAATCTCCATCTGTTTGAGCCTAAGGGTTCTGTGTTCCAATATGGCCCAGAGTCTGTGTTGTGGATTGAACTGTGTTTCCCAAAAAAGATGTATTTAAATCCTAACCCCTAGTACATCAGAATTTGACCTTATTTGGAAATAGGGTAGTTGCAGATGTAACTAGTTGAGATGAGGTCCTACTGGAGTAGGGTGGGCCTCTAATCCAATATGAGCTGTATTCTTATAAGAAGACAGCCATGTGAAGACAGAGAAACGCCGTGAAAAGGCCACATGAAGGTGAAGGCAGAGACTGGAGTTATGCCGCTGCCAGCCAAGGAACGCCAAAGATTGCCAGGAAACCACCAGAAGCTAAGAAGGGGCAGAGAGGGGTTCTCCCACGTATTTCAGAGGCAGCATGACCCTGCCAGCAACTTGGTTTGGGATTTCTAGCCTCCACAACTGTGAGACAATACATTTCTGTTTAAAGCCACCTGGTTCGTGGTCCTTTGTTACGGTGGCCCTGGGAACCTAAGACAGCCTGGGTGCTGAGTGGCCCCTCGGAGGCTTCTCTCCATCTTGCTCATGGTTCTCTCCTCGGGAGGGGCCCTAGTGCGGTTTGTCTCCGTCACTTCTCCTTGCAGATGGCCCCTTCCATTGCCGTAGTTCCTTCTTCCCAAACCTGGAAGCACATTTATTTTTCTCAAAACATCCCTTGGGAATGGAGCTGGGGCTATAGCTGGAAGGAAAGGACAGAGCGGGGAAGGGATAATTCTGTTCTACAGATGACAGTATTAAAGTCAAGAAATGCCGGTTTTCCCTAAGAATCTATACTTACAACCTTGGAATGTTGCTCCCTAATCTTTTGCTGCCTTTCGTTGGCAAGATCCTTGTCCTATCTACTTAGTGATGTCAGAGCCCCCTGCTTCCTCTTGGCCCCTGTGACAAGGGCCTATGAGTTACCTGGAGTCTGATCCCTTGTTTAAGCTCCCCGGAGCCTCCTGTACCCCAAAGCCTTCCCTGATTGCTCTGGCTGGCGGGTGTCTCTGTCTGAACAAGCTTCCTAGACCTGTGCCACAGCTGGGCCCTGCGCTGGGCTGTCTCGCTTGTTGGTTGTCTTTTCACATGTGCGTCCCATCCACTAGCCTGGGGGTCCCAGGGGTCTGGTCTTATCCCTTCTCATCCTCAGGTCAGCACACATGGGAGCCCGCGCTGAAGACACCGGTGCTGCTGCTGGCGATGAGGGTGCCGGCTGTCCAGGGAAGGCTGAGCCCTTCCTGGGGTCCTATGGGGCCATGCTCCATCCAGGGTCCCTCTTTCTGTCCTCGTCCAAGCTGAGCACCAGCTGGAGGCTGTGGAAGATGAGGTACCAGGCACAGAGCTTGGTCTGGCAGCACCTCGTGATGAGCTGCCTTGAGGGGAAGGTGGTCTGTAGGGGTTCACCACTGGGCCCCAGTGGAACACGGTCCTGTCTTTGCAATTTCATGGGCCTCCCCAGTCACTGAACACATCAGGCCCACAGGCTGTTGCTTTGGTGTTTGGAGAAGGGCATGGTGGCTCTGACTTCATCTCTGCTGGCCTAAGAGCTCTGGGCTTGGCATTTCCAGGGGCCAGGAAGTATGAAGACGTGCTTCGGTGGTTTTACTACAGTCTGTGATTACACGGTCTGATGGAACAAAGTCATTAGTGCTCAAACATGCTTTCTATAAAATCCTGAAACACTCCTCCTGGAGTCTTCTAGTCCCCAGCTCTGTCCAGCTCAGCATCAGGCCTGTAAAAAGATCTTTCTGAGGTTTCGGTGCTGTTTTCAGGGGGGTGGGGTGTGTGTGCGTGTGTGTGTGTGTGTGCGTGCGTGTGTGCGTGTGTGCGTGCGTGCGTGCGTGCGCGCACGTGTCAAAGAGAGGGAAAGAAAGAAATTGAGGGAGAGATTCCGACATTCAGATGGACATCAAGTGCCTGTGTCAACAGTACAGGGAGCTAGGAGAGAGGCCTCCTCTCCTGAGTGCCTTCCTGTGTGTGAGTTGATGGCAGCTCTCGCTCACTGTGGAGCTGGGAGAGCTTCCTCCCTCCTCTTCCTTGTCTCCACTTCTTGGCATCCTGGACTCTTTCTTCATCACTCAGAGCATGACCAGAAGCCACACAGGTGTGTCCCAGGGCCAGAGCTGGGAACAATGCTGCTCTTTGTGGCTCTGGCCTTGTGCTATCTTATCAAAGCCCTGGTGTTTCTGGGCACTGCGGGCAGGGGAGACTTGGCCTGCACATGTCTCTGTGCCCTTTACCCCACTAAGGGTGAGGGTGCTTTTGTGCTGAGCAGGCCACCTCCCACTTGGGAGACCCAGAAATATGCGTGGGCACCTGCAGGTAGATGGTGCATGCCTCGGGAAATGACTTGACCTATTCCATCTGCAGATGAGAAAAGGGCCTCCTATGGAGAAGTCAGGAAGGCCTAGAGGAACATGGGGTCTGAAGGAGGGGACATGGGTGGACCTCACCTTTGGGTGTGAGGGTGATGAGCAGTACAGCTTCTAAATAACCCCCCAAAAGGTGGTCGGGAGCTTCTGGCCACGGCATAAGAAGGTTGCAGGGTTCTGGAATCTCTGTGTTTCCCCGCGTTGGTCGAGTTTCTTCCCTGCAGACATTAGAGACAAAAACCATACAGAAATGTGTAGTCCAGGTGCTCATCTTTGGGGTATAAGGGAAGGGGGCAGCTGGGGAGAGTAGGCCTGTATTAGACCGTTTCTGTTGCTTATAACAAAATACCTGGAACTGGGTACCATGTAAGAAAGCAAATTTATTGCTTACAGTTTCAGAGGCTGGGAAGTCCAAAGTCCAGGGAACTGGACTGCCACCATCTGCTGGTGGCAAAAGTGACCCAGGGGTCTCAAATGGCAGAAAATGGCAGAACAGAAAGAGAGTGATACCTCCTCATGTACTCTCCTCTTAAAGCCCTCAGAACCACACCCTGACCACCATTTTTAACCCATTCACTACAGTGTGGGCCTCAGAATCTAATCAACCCTTCAAGGTCCCACCTTTCAATTACCATAATAGGATTTCCCACCCTCTTAACAGCCACAGTGGGGACCAAGCCACTAATACATAAAATTTAGGGAACACAATCTGTATCATTCTGCCCCTGGCCCCCAAAGTTCATGTCCCTCTCACAGGTAAATACATTCATTCCATCACCAAAGTCAACTTGTTTCAACTCAAAAGTCCAGAGTCTCAAGATACCATCTATGAAATCAAAACAACTTATCTACTTCCAAGATACAGTGGTGGGACAATCATAGGACATGTATTCTCACGCAAAAAGGGAGAAATAGGCCAAAAGAAAGGGGTGCCAGGTGCTAAACAAGTCCAAAATCCCCCAGGGCCGGCCAGTCTCAAAACTGGTTAATCATGTCCCTTGACTCCATGTTCGATGTCCTCTGTGGGTCTCATTCCAAAACTCCTCAAAAGAGAGGAGAGAGTAGGAGCTGCCACCCCTACCCCGAGATAAAACATGCTGTGGCAGCTTTAAAAAGAGAGACCAAATGTGCTGAAGTTTTGGAGCTTATTAGAGGAAGGAAAAGAGTCTTGGGGTACCTGAGCCCTTATCAACCAAAACTGGTGCCCTAATCCCCAGGTATCCAAGCAAGTCCAGGCTGTCATGTCCCCTGCCACAAACCCTGCCTGCCCAGCACATCCCATGCATCTGACTTCATAGTCAAGAAGGAAGACTCCTGAGAGACTCTGGCGTCTAGAAAGCTGGGCCTTTTTACTGGGCTGTGGCACCTCTAGGACAGGTGACCACGGCCGAGCCAGCAGCTCTTTGTGGGCACCGCACCTCAGGTCGAGCATTTTGCTACCCTCTCCTCCCCCCCCGCCCCTGCACACCCATTCCTCTCCCCTCCCCTTGCCTGGCTGAGTCTCGACGTCTCCTGTCCCCTTTGACTTTACCTCCCTTCTGCCAAGGAGGCTCCAGAGAAAGCCTTTGAGAGACCTGGAAAGTACTGGCAGCCTTGGCTCTGCCACCAGTGAGCTGTATGTCACTGGCCACTTTACTTTACCTCTCTGGGCTTCATTTTCCTGATAAGCTCTTTTCAACTGTGGTCATGAAGTCTCTGCTTCCATGGAAGGTGAACATTGTCTATGGAATGTGCGCTTTTCCCCCTGAAGCACCTGATTTGGGAGATTGTCCGTAGGCTATTTCAGCTGGGTTAGAATAGCCATCCCACGTTTCTAGACTGGCAAGCGTCAGAGAGAGGTAATAGCCCTTCCTACTCATGATAATGCCTTTGTCTCTGGAAGCACTTTTAATTCTTCAAGACATTTCCTCCCCTATAACTATAAACATCCTTGTGCAACAGGCAGGGCAGCTATTACTTACATTTTACAGATTGGCAAAACAAGGCCCAGGAAAGTTAAGTCCTTCCCCGGGAATCCGTAGCCCCTGGGGATTAATGTAAGTTACTAGAAGGAACACCAGTCTGCAGCCAGATGATCTGACCTTGAGAAAGCCACTAAAGTCCCCAGGCCCCAATTTCCCATCTGTAAAATGGCAGTAATAGTGACTGCAGGTACACACAAAATAATGCAGGTGAAAGCAGTTTTGCAGACGGGTAAAGCACTTAACTTACACCATTCACGGTGGCACAGACGGCAGGGCACTGTTCTCACGCCGTCTCCCACCCCTCCACTTCTCTGCTGCACTGCTCTTCCCCTCGAGAGCTCAACAGTCTCCCAGGTGATTTCTCCGGATGGAAGTGGGTAGAAATTCTGCCTTGCCCCCTAATCCCTCTTTGGTTCTTTCCCTCCAGACTGCAAATTCACCTGCCACCCAGAGTGCCGTAACCTGATTCAGCTGGACTGCAGTCAGCAAGAGGGCTCATCCCGGGACAGACCCTCTCCAGAAAGCACTCTTACCTCGACCTTCAGCCAGGTAGGCAGTGAAGCTCACGGACCAGGCTGGGAACAGCCTCAAGTGCCCCAGGCTCTGCTTTCTCACCCAGGAGCTCTGGAGAGCAGGAGGGGGCATGAGGCTTCAGTATTCCATATGTGCTGGATGTTGGGGTCCCCTTCTGACCAGATGGAGTCCACAGACTCACCCCTTCCCAGGGGATCTGGGAGCGGTGACACAGAGAAGTCTGTAGATACTCCGAAGTCCCCTGTAGTTTTCCCCAAGCACAAGAGCCCATTCTACTTAGGGCTCTGAGCCAGAGGTGTGGGCATGCGTGGGGGTGAGGTGGGTTCCAGAGAAACCTCCTGAAGGTCCTTAGGGGCCTCATAGCCCTGGGGCAGTGGGGATATTGGGTGGAAGCTTCTCAAGCACCTGGTGTTGCCTGCCACTTAGGCAGCCAGGCCAGATCAACAGTCAGAGAGGCTGGACAAATGTTCTTTCCCTGTGTTAAAGGACCAGGAAGTTGATGTCCAAAGCAGCTCCTGGTTCTAGGTTTCGCTGAGGCACTTGAACTACAATGTGTCCGAACTTTAGATGTGTAGAATTTAGAATGGAGCCAGAAGAGTGCATTTATTGATTCTTGTATTGAACAAGCATTTATTGAGTATCTACTATGTTCCAAGCACAGTGGGAGGGAGGGTAATACATGATACATCACAATTCTTAGCCTCAGAGAGCTTACATTCTGGCAGGGGAGACAATACAACCAAATACCGTGACACATGTTACGATAAGAGTATGAGCCAAGTGTTTTTGTTACACCGTGAGATTGTTTCTGCTGGGAGAAAAAAGAGGAGGCTTCCCGGCTAAGGTGATGTTTGATCTAAGCCTTAATGTATGATTCGAAGGTTGCTGGTCAGGGAGGAAAGGAATGTTTAAGGACATCATCCTTTCATTCATTTAACAAATATGTCTTGAGTGTTTACTATATGCCAGGCCCAGGAATGCAGGAGACTTAGTGATGAAGGGAACAGACACGGCCCCTGCGCATCCTGTGCTTACAGTAGGGTAGGGGAGCAGGACTTTAACAAATAAACCCCGTGTCTATGAGAGAAAATCCTAGGTTCTGTGAGAGACAGTAGTAGGGAACTCAGACGCTGGATGTAGGACTCACGAGTAACCCCAAATCCCCAGAGTAGCCGTGACACACATGATTAATGGTGCTCAAATGCCTGACCCACCCATGGGTGTTACCAGCCTCCCTGCTGTACCCCCATGGATTTTCTCCCCCTGGGAAAGCAAGTAGGATGTATGTTTTTATAAGGATGACATTGAATTGGTTCTCAAATGCCTATTTAAAAATTCCATACATCCTCTACAGACTTTGCAATAGTAACTGTTATGGTGTAGCCTGGATGTCACCAGGCCTCTTGGGAGGGCCTTGCCTCTGGCAGAGCCCGTCCATCCAGGGTGGGGGGCAGGGAAAGGAGGGGAGGCACACTCTAAACACTGAAGAGCAACGTGGACTTTTGCTGAAGGTTTTCCTTAGAAGATGGAGGAATTCCAATTTTTTCTCTTTGGGAGTGTTGGGAAAATATAGGAAAATGGTCAGGGCCCTCAGATGTTCAGAATCTTGCCGAGCATTTGATGTAAATATGCACGTGCGCCCAGGTGTTCCTTGGTTGTTGTCTAATGTAATTGTGCATGTGCACCCAGGTGTCCTGGGTTATGGACTTAAGTATCAAGGACTAGTGGCTCTGATCCACAGCGTCCCTTACCCCTAGGATGCCTGTGGGGAGGTCACTACTGCTGCTGCTAGAGGCTGGTGCTGCCAGTTCCCCCAGGGCCCTCTGAGAGGCCGCCGCCACCGCCAGACCTGCCGCTGCTGAGGACTGAGCTGGTGTTGTCTCCCAACAGCTCCCGGCATCTTTCCCAGTTACCTAGCGTGGACCTGCGTGTGAGGGGTCTGGGGACCCAGTCTGTACAGTTTGCTTGAAGGGTTTGTGAGCCCTAGCCCTGACAATACAAATAGAAACTTAGTATAACTAAAATAATGAAACATTTTGGCTTTAGTTATGATTTGCCTTACTCGACAACTGGCAGTCATGTAGCTTTGCAGGGACCTTCCAAGTCAGTATCTGCCCCTTCAACTCTGCCCGTGCCCCATCCTCAAGCCCAGCTCCCCCAAACACTTCCTGAACCCCCTTTTTGGGTCTCTTCCTTTAGATCAGCAGGTCTCAAATGTGGGTAATAGTGTCCGCCCCAGTGGGGGACATTCGGCAATGTCTGAAGACATCTGTGGTTGTCACAACTTGGGGGAGGTTACCTCTTTCTTGTAGAGGCCGGGGATGATGCAGAACATGCTGCAGTGCACAGGACAGCTCCCCACGACAAAGAATTATCTGGCCCCAAATGTCGATCATACTGAAGTTGAGTGAGAAACCCTGCCCTAGAGCAGGTTATCTGCCCCCAGGTGTGGCAGGCAGAAGGCCCCAGGAAGGGCCTGGGCTTTGCTGTGTACATTGTCTCATCCTTGGAATGTCAGAGGGAAGAGGTGTTTTCAAGTCTGAGTTTTCAGAAACTCTGTTGGAAAGAGGCATTCACCTGGCAGTGCTCTGGCAAGCTAAATCAGGACTGTGTCTAGAGCAGAACCACCATAGAAATATCACAGAGGAAGAAGCTGAGAATCCTGCGTGGGTGCTGAGCAGCGCCCCGTTGGCAAACAGCCTGGCATGGGGTTTGCTCTCGGCGGCTGGGTCGGGCTGTCGTGCTTGCCCTGCACAGGCCCGACTGCATGCTTCAGCAGAACTGGGGCAGGACGGAGCCTTCTATCAATAAAACCTGGGCCTTGCTCCAAGGTTCACTCACCTTTTCAAAATAGCTTGTTCGTGCTGATTTCCACTTTGGCTTGATTTTCTGTTAAGTATCAAGAGGGAGCTTTCTTTCACCTTGACATCATCACCTGGGCTGAGCTAACCTCGTGTGCTAGTGCCGTGGGGATTTATTGTGGCAGGGGCCCAGGTCTGAGCTCAGCTGTTTTGGGGGGCATCTGGCTGTTAGGAGGTCTCATCTTGGTGGCATTTCTCCTCTCTGCTCTTTAAGGAAAAGAAAATCATTGATTTTCTTCCATCCAGAGAGAACCACTCTTGGTTAACACTTTTATATGTTCTTCCTGTACATTCATACATTTTTCAAGACGTGGTTGAGATCATCCCGTAGATAAGTATTTGGCCTCAACATTTTAAAAGCAATAGACCAAGGTTCCTCATCTCTGTGCCAAGCCAGAGGGAGGCAGCAGGAGAGGAAGGAAGGGCAGGTGTGGGAGGGGGCAGGGAGGAGCTCAGAGCCCCCCACTGCAAACTCACAAGGCCATGGGGGTTAGCCTGCCTCTCCCAGGTATCAGAAACAAAGGAAAGGTGGCTGGTAGTTGCCTGTGCTTTTGTTGGCTACAGAATCAGTGGTTTCAGAGTCGCTCTTTGGAGATCTCTGAGGTCTGTGATGTCTGACTTTCCCTTGGGGAGCCATTGTATGGCTAAGCAAGTCTCCTTCCAGTCTACCCCAGATCCCTTCTTCAGTTTCAGCCTATTTGCTCATGAACATCATGGCTATTGATTGAAGACCACAATAAATTGCCAAAACAGCTGCAGTTCCTTTATTTCGGGGCAGGCCCCAAATAGTTTATACTTCTGGTAGTCTTCAAGGTGCTCTCATTGTGTCACCCCTGTGATGAGTAAGCCTCAGTGGCTCCCCAGTGCCCTCACGATGATGCAAGACCCCTGATGGTTTGGTCTGGTCCTTTCATTGCCTACGGGGAAGCTGACCCCAGTGGAGGAAGTCTTTGTCCCTGCCCACCACTGCAGATGCTTGTCATGACCCACTGCCGCCCAGGAGTCCTGGCAGCTCTGTTGCTCTGGTCTTTGGTGCCACTTTTCTTGGTACATACAATGCTTAGATCACGAGAGAGAATCAAATCTTCTTGCGTCCAGCAGGCCTAGATTCATTCCCCCTCTTCCTGGCCCTCCAGAGTCCCTGAGCAGCAACCTCAGAAACCAGGCTGCCAGGCCCCCAGCTGCAAAGGCCAGCCCCTCCCACAGCAGTTCCAAACCTTACTCAGGCACTTTCAGTGCTAGGATTCTGGCCATATCCCTGTTCCACCTGTGCTGTTACTTACTTAATAATTCTCTTTAAATAGATTCATTTCATTAAACTTAAGTAAACTTATGTTAAAGGAAATTTTAAAATATCCTTGAATCACTGGTTTGATATACTCAGGATATTTTCCCAGCATACGTTAAATTAATAATCTCTAAAATTAAAAAAAAAAAAAAAAAGTGTGTGTTTAAGGACTCTCTCAAATTCACTCCACAAATGTGTATTAAGCCAGGCACTGTTCTAAAATCCTGCCAGGTGCCATCAGTGGGAAATGCCTTACAGAGGCTACTCTCTTTGTTCATCTGGTGCCTGGACTCCCAGGGCACTGGGTCCAGGGAGTGCCTAAGGGGCAGTGCGAGCAGCGGGGGAGAGATCCTGGGGTGCTGGGAAGGGAATTGCAGCCATCCATACTGATACCAAGGCACCCTTCCAAAGGAGAGGAGGATCTCTAAGTACAGATAGGGAGTGATGCAAAGTGGAAACGGGTCACCCCACCAGTACATATAGGACTAAGCCATTTGTGTTTTGTACATGTGTATGTCTGCATGTGTGTGTGCGTGTGAGTGTGTGCGGGTGTATGTGGGTGGTGTGTATGCAGGGCAAGGGACTGGAATGGGCCCAGCTAACTGTTGAAAGAGATTTCACCTGGAAAGCAGTGGAAGTTGAAAGGGGTAGAGTGAGGCTCTCAACTTCTGCTGTTTGCTTTTATGCTGTTTAAATAGCCAAACGCTTTCATATGTTTCTAATATAATATTTTTAAAAGGTAATAAATGTTTTCTTAAAGGAAAGAAAGAGCCTTGTTTCTTGGCCTGGATGATCCACAGCTAGGTTCTAATCCAGACTGAGTAGACCAGAGACTTGGTCTATGATCCAGGTCAAGCCTCCCAGTTTCTCTGAGCTCAGGTTTCTCCCTCGAGAAATGTGCCAGTGGGCAGGGTGGTAGTGAGGCTCTGGCAAGATGCTTGTGAAAGCACATGCAGACAGAGGGGAAGTGTCCTAGGCGGACAGTCCAGGGCCATCTCTGGTACCTCCGATGGGCTTACTGGATTTTTTTTTTTTTTTAATCATGTCAGCCCTGTGATGAAAACCCTCTGTGGCTTCCCATTGCCCTCAAAATGAGTCTAAATCTGGATTAGCACACAAAACCCTTCATGGTCTGGCTCTGCCAGCTTTCCAAAATATCAGAAAGTTGGGTTACTGTCCCGGATATAAAACTAGGACACTACGACTTTATGGTTTGGGTGGGTACTTTTTGCTATGAACTTGATTATCCCCTCCTAACACTGAGGCCCAAGTCATTGTTCCACTCTATAGAGGGCCCTGTGCCCCATTCACCAAAGGGACAGATGGCTTTAGAAAGCTGCAGCGTGGGTTGGCCTTGCCTGCTGGTGTTGCAGCCCTGCGGGCCCCTGCTGCCTTTCTGCCCCCACCCCCTCCCCAAACACCCACCACACACACCGTGCCACTGTCACTCCTCAGAAGGCCCCTCGGCCCCTGCAGCAGCAGAGTGGTGACTCAGCTGTCGCGGAGTTCTGAGTGTCCTGGCTCCCAGCCCTGTGCTCCCTCCCGCAGATGCACCACTGTCTCCATTACCCTGGGCTCTTCCTTTCCAGACCCTTCATAAGAGGAAGCTCCAATGGCCATCCTGGCCGCCCCCTCAGCCCAACCACCACGGGTTGAACCCAGAACTACCACACGGGGGAGCCAGGGAGCAAGAAAGGAAGATCCTGACAGGAGGATCTGGGTAGTGGGTAGGGGTTTCCCTGCAGAGAAGCCCTTGGCTTCCTAAACTTATAGACACCTGCACACTCTCAGGGGATGGAGGGTCCTGGGTCTCTTTTGAATGGTTCGAAAAATGTTTATCAAATGAATTGTGATTAAAAACTGTAGCTTTTATATGTTGAGATACAGATATGTTGAGGCATATCTGTGTTCTTTCTGTTTATTTTATCCATTATAGAGAGAGAAGTGTTAATCTCCAGCTATAATTGTGAATTTGCCTATTTCTCCTTACAGTTCTATCTTTCTGTATTTTGGAACTCCATTATTAGCTGCATAAGCATTCAGGATTATTAGATTCTCTTGTGTAATTGACCCCTTTATCATTATGAAATAACCTTCATTATCCCTGGTAACAATCTTTACTCTGAAATCTACTTTGTCTGGTATTAATATACCCACTTCAGCTTTCTTTTGACTACCATTAGCATGGTATTTCTTTATCCGTTGTTTCATTTTTAGGCTTTTTGTGTCTTTTTATTTAAAGGTCTTTTTTGTAGGCAGCAAATAGTTGCATCTTGTTGTTTTTTTTTTATAAATCCAATCTGATAATCTCTGCCCTTTAATTGGAGTATTTAGGTCATTTCCATTTAATGTGGTTATTGATATAGCTAGTTTTTAAGTCTGTCTTCTTGCTATTTGTTTTCTATTTTCGGTTTTTTGTTCCCTTTTTCCTTTTTTCCCCTGCTTTCTTTTGGATTAATTGAATATATTTTACGATTCCATTTTATCTCATTTGTTGAGAGCTTTAACCCTTTATTATTTTAGTGGTTTGCCTTAAGGTTTACATTATACAGTTTTAGCTTATCACAATCTCCCTATCAAATGATATTATATACCACTTCATGTATAGTATAAAAACCTGACAATAGTGTGCTTTCATTTCTTCTCTCTAGACCTTTATACTATCTTGTCATGCATTTTGCTTTTATATATGCTACAGATCCCATACTGCATTGTTATTATTTTTACTTAAATGATCAATTATACTTTAAAAGAGATTTAAGTAATAAAAAAATAAATTATATACAAGGATGCTTCAAAAAGTTCATGGAGAAATAGAATTGAAAGGTAATGTGAATCTTTACATGAACTTTTTGAGGTGCTCATATTTCTCCGTGTGGTTACCATTTCTGCTGCTCTTTATTCCTGTGGGTAGATCCTGTTTCCACCATTTTCCTTCTGCCTGAAGGACTTTCTTTAACCTTTCTTGTATTGTGAGTCTGCTGGTGATGAATTCGTTCAGCTTTTCATGTCTGAAAAACTCTTTATTTCACCTTTGTTTTTGAAAGATTTTCACTGGTTAGAAAATTATTCCAGGTTGGCAGGTTTTTTTCTTTCATTATTTTAAAGATGTTTCTTCATTATCTTTTCATTTTCATTGTTTCCAGTGATAAATCTGCTGTTATCTTTATGTTTATTCCTCTGTACGTAATGTGTCTTTCTTCTCTAGCTGCTTTTAAGATTCTCTCTTTATCACTGGCTTTGGGCAATTTGATTATAATGTGACTTGTAGTTTCTTTGTGTTTCTTGTGCTTGGGAATTATTGGATTTCTTGGATATGAGGGCTTATAGTATGCACGAAAATTGGAAAATTGGGGGGCACTATTTCTTCAAATATTTTTATGCTCCCCACCACCTTTCTCTCTCTGGGGACTCCAGTTACATATATATTAGACTGTGAAAGCTTGTCCTATAGCTTACTGCTCTGTTCATTCTTAAACTTCTCTTTTCTTTCTGTGTTTCATTTCGGATAGTTGCTGTTGCTGTCTCGAGTTCACTAATCTTTTCTTCTGCAATGTCTAATCTGCCATTAATTCTATTCAGTATATCCCAGACATTATAAATTTCATCTTAAGAAGTTTGATTTCGGTTTTTGAATAAAGAGAGTACACTTTTATATCTTCCATGTTTTTGAATCAAGAGAGTACACTTTTAATAACTGTTAGTGTTTTTGCTAATTCTAACATCTATGTCACTTAAGGGTTGGTTTCAATTCATTGATTTTTCTCCTTGTTAAGTGTTATATTGTTTTGCTTCTTTGCATGTTCAATAATTTTTGATTGGATGCCAGACATTGAAAATTTTACCTTGGTGGGTGCTGGATATTTTTGTATTTCTGTAAATATTGTTGGGCTTTGTTCTGGGACTCAAGTTACTTAAATGGTTTGATACTTTTGGGTTTTGCTTTTTAAGGTTTATTAGGCAGGATTGGAGGCGTACTCAGTCTAGGACTAATTATTTTCCACTAATGAGGTAAAGACTCTCTGTGTACTGTACCCAGTGCCTAACAAATCATGATTTCTTTTAGTCCAGCTTATGAGAAAGGCACTATTTCTGGCCCTGTGTGAGGGCAGGCACTATTATCTATAACACTTTCAGATGGTTCTTTCTCTGGTCTTTGGTTGTTTCCTCACATGCATGTACTAACTGATCAATATTCAGCTGAATACTTAAAGGGGACTCTCTGCAGATCTCTGGAGTTTTCTCTGTGCAAATGTCTCCATTCAGTTACCCTTGCCTGTGAACTCTAGCTGCCTTAGACTTTCAGCAGTGTCCCCTCAACTCCAGGGAGTTTTCCACCCTCCACCTTAGTTCCCCCTGGAAATTCCCAAATCAGTTATCTGGGGGTAATTGTAGGGATTACCTCATTTGCTTTCTATCTTACAGGGGATGCTTTCCCTCATTGCCTAATATGGAGTATTTTGAAAACCGTTGTTTCATAAGTTTTGTCCATTTTTTGATTATTTTAATCTGGATCCTGTTATTCCATCTTGGCCAGAAGCAGAAGTCCTGGGGCATGGCTCTAAATGTTTTATACACACTAATTCCTTTGATCCCCAACCTTATGGGTTAGGTAAACACCTAAAGGACAGGGATCCTGTCTCACACCATTTAGTCTTCCTCACAGTGCACTGGACCTTGCACACAGTAGGTACTCCATTTTATTTGCACAGTAGGTGCTTGGTTTTATTTGGTTTTTGAACTTGGACTTTTGTAGTTTGTACTGCATTCAAAATCCTGGCTCTCCCATTTACTGTCTTTGTGACCCTAGGCAAACTACCTACCCTCCTTTAGCTACTAAAGGGGGGCCCCAGTGTGGTGGTTGTGGCAACTGTATAAACACACTTGTACACACTGTGGAGCGTGGACTTTGTTTATCTTGTTTACCAGTGTGTCCCCAGCGCTAGCATAAAGAGTATGTATATAATAGGACTAGCACATCGTATGCACTTGTTAGTTGTTCCCCTTGCCCCCACAATGTTTCTGAGAGCCTTTAGCATAGCAGGGCTGCCTGCCCTCCATAGACACATTATCCTCAAGGTACCTAAGGATGTGAAACACGACTGTTCTCATGGCCCTAAAAAATGATAACACTTTCCCCTGTGCAAACAGTCACAAATCCAGTGCATCCACTCTGGTACCCAGTCCTTAAGGCTGCTGATAGCCCCCGTCTGATTAGGAAGAAGCATACCATCTTGGAATGAGTTTGACTGGTGTCCCCAGCTCCAGGGGCTTTCAGTAGTTAATATGTTTATGATCCAGCAATCAAATAATATTGAGAGGATCTTCTGTTATCCTCCAGCCACCGAAAATGAGAGGAAGCTTAACTGCCTCCAGTTGGCATGGTAGGATGTCTGGAAAGGCAGGGACTAGGGCCTTAGATCTAACTTCTCCTAGCAGATTTGGATGGGTGGAGAGCAGAATACACTAGATCCTACCTATTCTCTCAGTCAGTATTTCCTTAGCTTTCAAGTCCAGAGTTGGAACTGATTTCTGTTCTGACTCTGATAGAGTTTGGATGTGTTGTCCCCCCCAAACTCATGTAGATATCTGATCCCCGGTGTGGCAATGTTGGGAGCTGTTTGAGTCATGGGGGCCGATCACTTATGAATGGATTAATGCTCTCCCTGGGCAATGGAGGTAGTGAGTAAGATCTTGCATTATTAGTTCCCACAAGAGTTGATTGTTTAAAATACACTGGCACCTCCTCCCTCTTTCTCTTTTGATTCCTGTCACTATGTGATCTGCTTGTACCCACCAGCTGCCTGCCATTTTCCACCAAGAGTAGAAGCAGCTTGAGGCCCACACCAGATGCATCTCCAGAACTGTGAGCCAAATAAACCTCTTTTCTTTATAAATTACCCAGTTTTAGGTATTCTGTTATAGCAACACAAAAGCAGACTAATACAGACTCCTTCCCTTGATAAGGAACTGATTGCCTCTCCCAAGGATTCCAGAGGTAACCAGATGGGTGCCAGCCCAACCAACATTTGCCAAAGGAAGGAGCCAGTCCCCTACTCCCTCTACCCCACTCTGGTTATGTCTGGGATGGCTCACTCAATGGCTCCTTGTCAGATTTCCTGCCATGCTCTAGGAGCCAGAAGTGCTGGCCAAAGCTGTGAATGATTCAATTGCATTAGACAGCCACCCCTCACAGGAGTTGCCCCAAAGCCTATCTGACCAGCCCAGGCTGGGCCAACCTATGCAAGCTCGTTTCTGATCAGTTAGAGCAGGAAGGCTTCCCAACAAGGAGGCACCTGAGATCCTGGCTCCAAGGAGGGACAGAGCTCTAGTACTTACTCCTCCAGAGATCCTTAAGCCCTGGAGGCATTTCTCTGTGCTCCTCACAGCCTCACCCCTACTTCTACCCTATAAACAGCAGGCTGCCTGAGATGACCTCTGGCTGGGCCAGATCAGGCCTGTGGTGGGTGGTAATAAGACCTTCCTTTCTATGTGTAGTAGTGCAAGAGGTGCTCACGTCTCATACTGGTGACCATGCTGCCCTGGGTATTGGAGGCTTAGCCCTGCTGGAGAGGAGCACATGAAGGAGAGGGTCATTGATAAGAAACATCTTCCATCATTCTCTAGTCTCACTAAAGGAGCACAATTAGAAGGCAGAATCCCTGGACCTGACTGAGACCCTGACATGAGCTCTTCAGGGCCTCTGCCTGTTGCTGCGGAGAACCTGGGTAACTTAAGCATTGGGCCCTGTGGGAGCTGTTAGCCTGGCAACCAAGCAAGAGAAATGATGTGGTTTGTATATCTAGTGTGTGTTTGACCTAAATGGAGTGCAGCCACTAACCTCTTACAACAGGAAGTCATCTGGGGAGAAATTGAGTTCTCTGCTGTTCACAGCCATTTAATGCTGAAAAATGCTACTCTAGGGATAGCGGGTGGCATTCTGAAGATTCAACCCAGATAGGACATCTGGGAAAGGGTGTTTCTGATAGTCACATGGAAGGTGTGGGAGGTGTGGTCATTATTGGGGAATATGTGTCAGGAAGGGAAGAGGACATAGGAGAGAATTTGACAGGCAGAGAAAACAGCAAGAGCAAAACCACGAGAGGGTAGGGTGTCTTCTGGGAATGAAATGGAATTATGTGCAGCTGTAACAAGTGCTGCTTGACTGTGGCTGGAGATGGGTACGGGCTGTTGGCTGGACTGGTTGTGAAAGGTCTTCAGGGACTTGCTGAGGAGTTTGGAATGTCATGTCGGCACTGGGAGTCAGTGGAAGAAGGACAACAGTTGTAATGGAAAGTTGTCAGACATGGGGGTCTGGGATTGAAATCTGATTCTACTATTTACTTGCTTGGGCAAATTAGCCACTCTGAGCCTCAGTTTACTCCTCTGTAAATACCGTCTTGCAGGGTTGTGAGGATTAAGTGAGATCATGAAATGTGTGAGAGCTCAGTGACTTTGGTATAACTTCTTATTCGATATTGTTCTCCCTAGACTGTACATTGTGAGAAGGCAGGGACTGTGTCTTATTCATGCCCAAACTCGAGCACGTGGTTTAGTGCTCATTGCGCAGAGGGTGCTCAGTAAACATTTGTTAAGGGGATGGGTGAAAGAATAAGCAACTAAAACTTGATACATAGCAGCTATTCAATAATTATTAGTTGAAATCTGAATAGAAGGTTTTATGGTAGGGAAATACCATGATCAGATCTTGATCTTAGAAGAGTAACTTTGGCAACAAAAGGGAGTCAAGTTTGGAGGAGGCAGAGATGGGAACAAGGGGGAACTCCCAGAAGGCCTTGCAATAATCTAGGTTAATAACATTCATCAGCGTAGGAAATACTAAAGGAGGAGGAGGGGCAGGTGGAGAGTGAGGCAAGGGAATTAGGAGCTCGATTTTGGACCTGTTGAGAGTGAACCTCAAATGGGCAGGGCTGGGTACTGAGGGAGTTGTTGCAGGCACCCACCTGGAGCTACCTGGGAGAAAGGACAAGTCCTGAGTCTGTCAGGTGTGGTTGATGCGGTTGGCATGGGTGAGACCAACCCCCCGGGGAGAGCAGGGGCACCCAGGGGAGAAGAGAAGACCCCAGTGAGCTAAAGGGAAGGCCGACTGAGAAAGGGGTTCCTAACTTGTTTGTGATGGATAGTACGTGTGTTTCAGATCATATGGTTATTATGAGAGTAATCACTGGGGTAAATTGTGAGGCCACAGGGTACAGAGTTTAAGGTCTTGGGTTCTAGAGTCAGACCCGGATGGGTTGACTCGGCTCCACCATTAGTTCACATGTGTGGCTATGTGAAAGTTGCTTAACCTGCCCGAACCTCCTTCTTCTTTCTGTAAAACAGAGATAATAACTGTAGCTTCCTCATAGATTTGTTGTGGGGATTAAATGAAATGATGTTCATGAAATTATTAGTACCATGCCTGCACATACTAGCAAATAATGGTTTTAAAATACATTTCATGGATGGGGTAGCACCTCACCCCAGTTTTCAGCCTCTGAATATGTTGGTGGGTTCTAAAGTCCCAAATTTGATCTCCACCCCTGACACTCTTCAATTAGATGAGGAAACCTGAGGTCCAAAGTTGCTCAAGATACCATATCAAGTTGGGATTGGAGCTGCGACTAGAATACCAGCTCCTGATTTGGGGTTTTGTATCACAGCTTTTCTGGAACATGCAGAACCACAGGGTGGATCTTACAAAGGGATCTGGCCACATGTCAATATTGCATCTGAGAAAGGAAGAAAGCTTAAAACAATGTCTTTCATCATCTGACACTTTGATTCAGGAAGGTGGCCCATTCATTATTTCAATGGGGCTTTCTGCACCCTAGCACGATGCTGTGGATTTAGGGCTCTGGATGCTGCAGCTTTTGGTCCAGCCTCCTCTTCTCAGGCCCAGGGACAACAACAGCCAATTCCATACTTTGTGTGATCACCTCTCACAGGCTTAAAAGGCTATTGCTTGGGCTCCTCCATGCTTCCTCCCCCTTACCTTGGCCAAGTTATCACTATTATTGATTATTCACAAGGAAGAGGTTCAGACAGGGTCATCAGATGCTGAAGGGAGTCCCCAGCACTGTTTCTGACTTCTTACACATGGCTTTCTTCCAAACCTAGATTCATTGACAGGTGGAGTGGAGTACAGAAAGAGACATTAACTAGGAATAAAGAGGCTTTGAAAGTAATGATCTGTGATGGAACAAGTTACTTCCCTCAGTTTCCTCATCTGTAAAATGGGCTTAATACCTGCTCTCAAGTTTATAGAGTAGCCATTCAATGGATGTTAAAAGGACTTTGGAAAGCCCTTTTCAGATGTCAAGTTTTCATAATGCTTGGAATGGCATGGAGCTGCACCCTAAAAGAACACAGTGTCCCTTAGAACTTTCCTAAGCAGGCCTGGCATCTCGTGTTTTGCTCACGAGGACAGCCTCATGCTGACTCCTGGGGTACTTTGGCTTGGTGTTTGAAAAGGTTATTATTAGCTGGATTTTAAGATTGCACATTTTGAATGGGTAGTGCTGCAGTTGCATTGCAGAGCCCCCTGCGTGACCAAGGACACAGTGTGGCCACAGAGAATCTGAGCCTGTTTTCTCCCCTTAGTATTAGATTCCCACTGAACAAGGAGGTTCTTTTTACAAAGAAAAGTGTGTTTCTTTGCTGGCTGGGCAAAGCAGGTAGGCTGTTGTGGATGGCCCAAGGATCACAGAACGCCCCTTCTCTGTGGCATTCATCATGTTAGCATTAAATTTGGAGGCTGATATTAGCTCTCTTTGCCTGAACCACCATCTCTGGGGAAACCCCCTCCCAAAACAGCCTCTTAAATACCCATTTGATGAAAAGATTGGTCTAGACCAAGCCAGAACCTACCTTCAACCTCTTTAATGTGTTATCTTCCCCCGCAAACACCCAGTAGCTCACCCCAGCCCCCACCCCCAGCTCTCTACCTTCACCTATTATCTTCCTGCCTGAGGAGGCAGCTACTTGTATTGAGTGTTCTCCTAAGCCGAGGGCGAGGGTGCAGCCGGCAGGGGGCTGGCCCTCAGCTCTTCTGTGTCTGTGCCTGCTAGGCATTCACAGGCTTCTGGGAAAAAGACTGTGTGGGAGGATGGAGCCAAATTGGGCTGCAGTTTGAAACCCTCCTGAGCACTGACAGATCTGGCTAACGTGGGGGAGGGAGCGTGGCTCCTCATCAGAGTAACCAGAGCTCAGAATGGAGTTGGCATCTTGGTGTCTGGGGGCTGAGTCTAGCCCTCTTTCCAGCTTGTGTTTCCCCAGCATTGGAGCTGGCTTGTTTCAAAACTGCATGAAAAGCCACACAGACCTGGAGAGAGTCCTTGTTACCCCTCGCAGCCACTCTCTGGGGTGCTCCCAGGATCCACAGGCCATCAGACTCCATGAGCATGATGACCCTTAGTAACACCAGGCTCGAGGACTATGTTTTCTTTTTCTGGGACTCCAGGCCCTACTGTATTTAAAGATGGCAGAGGGTCCACCAAAATACTCTCCTCACTGAGTGCTCTGAGTCACTGTACATCACTGTGACTAAAAGCATGGGCATAGACCCGGGAATGGGTCCCAGCACACCTGCCCACCTTGGTTTCCTCATCCATAAATTGTCTCTATGTTTCTGCTGTTGGGAACATTAAATGACAGACTGCATGTAAATCACCTGGCATGTACGGTAGGTGTTCAAACAGTGGTAACTATAACTACTATTGTTGAACAAACTTGGTTTGAGAAGTCGTGGGGCTGTTGCTCTAATTGCTTTGAAGGATTCAGCCCCTCAATAAGGATGGGGTGTTCCTGCATCCAGTGGGATGGGGAAATGTAAATGAGCCCCCTTGATGTTAGGAATGACAAGATTTGGCAAAGATCCCTCATGGCCAGATTGTCAGGAAAATGCACAAATAACCTGGGTGGTGTCTGCAGGCTCCTTTAGTTTGCTGAGGCCTCCAGAGGGCTATGGCTGTGGTGTGGGAGGGCGGGCTTGCTCAACCTTGCATATGATTTGCATGTGATCTTCTGTAACCCTGAAGTTTCCCTTGGCATTTTCAAGTTAAGATGTTGCTTCTTCTCCAGGTGGGCCAGATATTGATTTTCTTGTTCTCCACTTATTTCTCCAACCACTGTGACCCGGTTTCCCAACCCAGCGAATAGGGCATGGGGGTGGGGTGAGGAGGTGGATGGGGGAGGAGGGAAGGGGGATGGTGTGGACCTTACTGCACATTCTCCCCTGTGAACCTGAGCCACCGTAAGTGATGAGAATGGGCTCTTTCCGGAGGGAAGGCGCATGATGCAGAAAGGACAGAGGGAATTTTGCCCCTCGGGTCCACTCTGGTCCAGTCCTTCCCTGCATCCCCAGCCTAACCCCGTGGCGCCCTAGGTCCCCTTGCCGCCGGGTCCCGCGGGGGAGGGGCGCAGTAACAGGCGAGCGTGGCTTTGAGGAACCTTGCGGGAGGAAGTGGCTTCAGAAGCGCCCTGCGCGCGCCAGGGGCAGGAAAGGCGCGGGGTGGCGGCGGGGGAGGTGCGCAGATGGCGCTCGGCACGCCGGGCGGAGCGAGGGAGCGGGCGCACGGGCGGTGACACCGCAGATGCCCGGCGGCCCGGGCGCCCAGTGCAGGCGGCGCTGCGCGGGCACCGGGACAGGTTGCAGATCCCGAGCCCCCTGCGGGCCCCGCCGGCCGAGCCCAGCCCAGGAACCCAGGCAGAGCCCGGGGAGGGTCCGCCCCGTCCCCCACCCCCTCCGCATCCCGAGCCCGCCCCGTCCCATGCGCGGGCCGCCTGGGCCAGATGACGGTGGACTGCAGCATGAGCAGTGGGTACTGCAGCCTGGACGAGGAGCTGGACGACTGCTTCTTCACCGCTAAGACCACCTTTTTCAGGAATGTGCAGAGCAAGCAGTCTCCAAAGGTAAATGCAGTGATGCGGTGCTGGTCCCGGAGCTTTCCACAGAGGCGGGGAGCGGGGTGCGGAGTGCGGATAACTTCTGTGGTCTGGGAAGGAGACTCTGCTCTGGCAAGCACGCAAAGCCATGTGTCACGGGGTGGCCGGGCAGCTGCCCTGTGGACCCTCTTGAACTTGCCGGCTGAGCGTTGAACTTGCCACCAAGCGTTGGATCTGGAGCTTCAGGGACCTGCTCTAGTCAGCCCTCCTTTCAGCATTTCCTGTCCCTATACCTTTTCAAAATGGCTCTCTAAGACTGGGGACTGCCTTGGCTGATGGATTGACTGCTTGCTCACCTGTGCCTGAGAGGGTAACGGGGCAACTGCTCTGGCTCATCTTCCCACCCCCAAATTTGAGTTTGGAAGTTCTAGATGTAAAGTGGGTGTCCCTCGGTAAGGTAAACATTCGTAGGTTGAGACTTCCGCATTGTAAGTGACCAGGAACCATCTTAACGCATAGTCCAGCAACTTTGCAGAAGTCCAGGGTGTTTTTAGAAGCAAACTAAAATTTCTCTGCTAGGCTGTTGTCATTCTACCCTGCTAACTTCCTTGATCGGTTTGGGTAACCTAAAGGGGTTTATGTGTGTTCCCTGATGGAGCTGTGGAGTTTAGTTATTCCTAAGGGTGGCAGCCTCTAGACACCCTACAAGCCTGGATCCCCTGGCCACTGTCCTAGTTGGCTGCAGAGCCATGTATCTGTCAGGTATCTTGGTGGGAGTGGGGTCAAAGCTGTGTTTATTTGTTTTGTTATTTAGATGAGAGAGCTCCAAACCATGTCCTTAAAGAGATTACCTAGAAGGGACTGTTCTGTAGAGAAGTGAGCAGTTAAATGTCATAGGTGTGTGCAGGCTCATCATTAATTCAGCAGTCCTACACCAATTAGACTTAACCAAAAACGTCCCCAGGCCTGACTCTGGGGCCTCCTTTGTAAATAATTCATCTTGCCTGCAGGCCCTGCATTTGCTGGGTTCTAATACCAGTCAAATGCACTAGACCTTTCAACTGTGAGAGGATGCCCAAGAACCAAAGCAGAGATCGTGATTTGATGTTTGAAGGAATCAACTAAAACAGGCCCTTGGAACCAGCACCTGTTTTCCAGGGAACTCTCTCATGAGGCTGGGGAACGGGGCTTATTCTGGAGAGCTGGGGGCAGGTGTCCCCTTCCCTGGCTGTAGGTAGGGCTCACGCAGAACAGCGTGGCTGCTAAGGGGAGGTGTCTGACCCTCTTCTAGATTTCATTGTGTGAACCCCTCTCCTCCACAAGCACACCAGCTGTCTGGGTCTTTAGACCAGTGGTTCTCAACCTTAGCTACACACTGGAATCTTGGGGAGATTTAGAATATTCTTATACGTGGTCCCACACCCGGGGAGTCTGATTGAATTAGCTTGGGGTACAGCGTAGGCATCAGGAGTTTGAAAAGCTCCCCAGGTAATTTTGATATACAGCTGAGGTTTTGAACTATTGCTCTAGAGATTTGTGTTGTTGCCTGGGAAGGAAATGGTTCCTGTTTTTAAAACAAAGTTTATCTGCTATGCTTGCCTCTCACTCCCAGCCAGGCTGTGAGCTCTTGGTCCCAGAGGGTGAGATTTTTGCATAATTGGATAAGGAAGAGGCACTGCAAAGCCGGGGTTTCTTTTACTTGGCAATTGAAAATGGTAGCCCTTTCTGATATTTCTTGGGAGAAATAGAAACATTCTACAAGAAAATATGCTGGGGTGGGGTTGAGGAAGGGGGATGTGTTGAACCCCAGACAGGGCAATGGGGGATAAATGCTTCAGAAAAGGAAGGGCAGTGGCCATGGTCCCCTTATCCCTGTCCTCTGCCAAAGACTGCAGAACTCTCCGGAGGGGGAGAGAGAGAGCCAGGGCCACCTCTCGGTTGGTTGAGCAGGCACTGGGGTGGCCTCTCTGGCCAAAGAAGGTGCAAGCTGTGAAGAGGTGTGTGGCTGACTTAGGAGCCGGGGAAGCCTGCGCCAAAGGTTTCAGTCTTTCACTCTTCTAAGAGTTCTTTTGCCTTTAAAACATTTTTCAGCTCTCTTCTCCCTTGGAGTCACTTCTGCAAAGGGTTTCAAAGAGATCTGCCATATCCCGACCCTATTCTGACTGCTAACAATGCTTTTTTCCTACCCAAAGAGAGAGCACGTCTGAGCTCCTATGAGAATTTCTTTTTCCTGTCTCCAAGGGAAGGACTTTATGTTTCCTAGTCGCTGAGAGACTGAGGCCCCCAATTGGGAAAGGCCGAGAGACGGCTTCTATAAATAGCCTTGTCAGAACAACCTGTGTCTGCTGCTCAATCTGTGTCTGGCTGGAACAGAGCTGCAGGGAAGCCTTGCTGCTGTTCCGGTGCCACCACCTGCAAGACGTCACTTAACCTGTCTCCAAGGAGTTCCCGAGCCCTCTCTCGAACTCCCTTTGCTGGGAGGTGGGAGGTGGGAGGTGGGGGGGGCTCCCCCTTTCACAGAGAGGAGGTGCCTGAAGGTCAGGAAGACAGCAAGGGAGGAAGGGAGACCACCAGGGCCTGGGCCCCGGCTTGGTCTGTGCTTTCAGAAAATGGTAGCTTCCTGGGGTGGTGAGCCACATTTGAGAGGGGCGGGGGACCTGGCTTTGAGTCACACCAGACAGTTTCAGGAGGCCAAGGTGGTACTCTCCGGGTACTTCCCCACTTGGCTGGGCACAATTAGATGGTGTTTCCTTGGGTCATATGTGTCAAAATGGAGCTCTGGTGGCCTGGGGGAGAACCAGCCTATATGCTGGGGCAGTACAGCCTGGATGCTCTCGGTGCACCCGGTTAGCCCAGTATAAAATGCTGGAGTTTGTACTTGTTCAACAGACTCCGGGATCGCCTCACAGAAGGAGAAACTGAGGCCCCGAGGGGTGGAAGGACTTCCTCAGGCCACGCATCTGGTTGGCCGGAGCCTGGACTAACACCTCTCTTGGACTCCTTGTCAAGTGCTCTTCTACTTGGTGGTCTTCTACTCAGTGGGTGACTCGGGACAGACTGCAGGCCTTGTCCCCTCAGAGCCTTCTACAAAATGGGATGACCCAAACACCCTCGGGCTGGGTAAGGTCTTGAAAGGTCCTGACCATTCCTCCATTCCATAAGGCACACTAGCCAAGGGGACATTGATCCTACATTTAACACTACAGGTAGTCCCTGGAATCTTACAATTTTAATCGTTTAAAAGTTCTTCGTGGTGTCTATCCTAAAATTGAAAGATTTTAGTAGATGAAAATCTATCCGCTTGCTGGAGATTTTTCCTCATATGTGTTCTCCGTGGGTATGGAGAACAGAAGGTTGACTATATGGTTAAATATTACAGTCAAGCATGTGTGGAACACACCGCCCCCCTCCGCCCCCAACTTCTCTGGTCTACACTGACATCACTGAATTCTTTTTCTTCAAGGAAGATGCAAAAAGAAAGAGTCTTAGAGCTCAGGGTCCTACACCATTCCCCGTTCATTCTGCACTTGTCCATCTCCTCTTGCCTGGGCAGTCGGCTCCTCCCTGGACAGGGCCACTGTGGTAAACTCCAGGGACACCAGCCAACCCTGACAGTCCTGGGACCACTTGGGGGAATCCCCGCCTCTCTGCCAGAGGGAGGCAGGCTACACTCAGGCCTCAGGTGTAGCTTCTGCCCTGACCACCTTGTCGTGAAAGAGTAGAATACTAAAAATATGTTAGCTCCAAGTTTGAGCCATAAAAATAAAATGAGAACCTTCAGAAGCATTGGATATCTAACTGTTTTTTATGTGTTGTCTCAGAGGCTTACACAGCCCAAGACTAACCCCAAAAGACTCTTCACACTGGCACAGACAGGCAATAGCCTTCCATTTAGGGATGTTGTGTACAGCCCACTCCTGTGGATTTCCCTGCCTGTTGCCTCCCCTGGACCTTCTCAGTACTGCTTTTCTCTGGGAAGCTCATCAGCCCCGTAAGATCAGAATTCACGTCTCCTTCAGGTCCAGTGCAGCACCAAGAGCTCAGTTACAAAAGCCAGGTGCTGACTACATGCTGGATGAGTTTAGTTATTACATCTTCTCTTTCATATCCTGGACAATCAGGATGGGACCAGCTGTTGTAACAAACAACCCCTGCTTTCAAGTCATTGACTATAATAAGAAGTTTGTTTCCCCTGTTACACAGGGTTAAATTGGCAGGTGGGGGCTCAGGATAACACATGGGAGAGTTTTGTGGGCCAGGCTCAGAAGTGGTGTGTGTTTCTGGCACCCACCTGCTCTTGGCCAGGACTGTCACGTGGCCATACCTAACCACAGGGAGGCAGGGGAAAGAAGTGCAGCTGCGAGCCCAGGCGGATTGGGTCGTGGTGAACACTCAGCCGTCTCTGCCACGCACTCCTCCCACCACCTTCTCTGCACCAGCCGCCTTGGAAGCTCTGCTCATACTCTCTGGGTGAAAGGCCTGGCCTCGGTCTCTTTGACCTTGTACCTGTCCTTCATCTGTCACTGAGGATATGCTGCTCCTGGGATTGGGTCCTGTCTCCCCAACTAAACTGGGAACTCCTTGAGGACAGATGCTTTTCCTTAGCATAGCACTTCTCTGGTTCCTCGGTAGCACCTGCAACCTTTAGAGTTGCTTGAAGCCCTGGCCACCTGCATCAGAATCACGCTTTGAACCACTTTTGAGTTTCAGGGGCCCCACCCTAGACCTACTGACTTCTGAGTCTTTGGAGGCAGGACCCTGGAATCTGTCTCTTAAATACTCTCCCCTGTGATTCTCATATATACTGAACTCTAGGAACCACCTGTTTAGGAAATATTTGGTAATTGACTGCTTACTCCAATTGGAATGCAAGACAAGAATTTGTCACAGATTCCTGAGAGGTTGCTAGGCTGGAAATTGGAGCCCGGAGAGGTGTAAAAGGATTTGTCCCCAGTCACACAGCTAAGTAGAAGCAGAATGGAGGACTCGGGTCCCCTTGGAGCTTTCTCCATTGCTCCCATCACGACATGCTGAAATCTTATTTCAAGGCTCTTTGGGCGACAGCCCTTGGAGATCCTGACTGCCACAGGATGTGATGGAAGACACACAGAACTGTACATCAAGTCCTGGCTGCTCTTCCCAGCTTAAGCCACTTACTAAGAGGCTGCGGCCAAGTCACTTAAACTCTTGGACTCATGTACTGCATCTGGTCCTTTCCAGCAGGAACACGTCTGATATGATCCTGTCCTCCTTCCCCCACTAACTGAGAGCCCCTCACCTCTTTGTGTGGGAACAGACCCTTCTTGCCAGTTTCTCATGGGCCTTGCAGGGATTAGATATTGACTCCCAAGTTGTCTAAATTGTAAGGACTTCTCCTAGGGTGGCATCAGGAAGAGGACCTACTTTCTGATGTGAGTCCCTTGCTTCCAGACCACCTGGGCCTTATCTAAGACATCCTTGTTCACACACACTGCTTGGTCCAGGCCATTCTTCACTCTGTGTTCCAGATCCTTCCTTCCTGCCCACTCTTCTTTCTTCATAAGTTTAGACTATTTATACTGACTCAGCTGGCTTTTCCCTATCAAGTGGTTCCAGTTGCAGTTTAGGACACATACAACATCTATCCACCCAAGCAGTTTAGGAAAAAAGGAAGAAAGATTATATGCTGATTGATCAGTCATTGACTATGAAAAAAACAGAGAGAGAGAGAGAAAGAATATACACCAGTATCAAACCCCGAATCCCATCTGTTATTTTGCATAGTCAGGCTGGGATCTGGATCCAGCCCCCCAGCTTGTGAGCTTGAAGAAGAGGCGTCAGCAGGCCCAGACTGTGTGCCTGGGAGCCTAAATTCTCTTCTCTCCTCTGCTCTCAACTTGCCAGGTAACCCACACCTATGTACTTTCTGGCTTTGGGGGTTTCCTTTGTGGAAACCTGTCCCAGACCTGTCCTCATTCAAAATTGGATTTCTTCTTCGGCCTGGCTCAATCTACCCCTAAAAGAGCATGAATATCCCAGGTCTAGCCTGGCATATTCTCTGGAGACAAGAGGACCAGGTAAAGTTGCCAAGAATCAGGAGCATTTAATTTCAGGGCCAGGAGGAGGAAATGAGCTGTAGTGAAGAAAACTTCAGGGTTGAGTCCCTGAGCCTGTGGCTTCTGTCCACCAGGCTGTCTCGGTGGCTCCTCTCTTCTCCCACCCCACCCCTAGCTTTGGCTTATCACTCCCCAGCCTGTATCCTCCATCCCACTTCCCTTCCTAGCTCTAGAACAAGATTTTCTACAGCCTGTTGGAGTTCCCTACCTGCGTGCCCATCAGATACCTAAAATTCAGTATGTCTGGAACCAACTCATTTCCTTCGCCTGTAACTGATTTCCCTCCCAGTGTCTGCCCCACCTTTCTAGACTTCCCCCACCCCTTTGAAAACTCAGGGGCCTTCACCTCTTCCCTTTCATTCAGCCCATCACTGTGGGCTCTGTCTCTGCAGCGTTGCAGAAGCTAGGCCTCTCTTTCCATCTCTTGTCCTGTCTGGTGCTGGGTGCTTGTCACCTCTCACCAAGCTGCTCCAGTAAGTTACCCATTTGGTTTTCACCCTGTTTCTTCCCCTTCTGTGTACCCTGCATACAGCTGCTAGGGCATATCCTTCTTGTATCCCAAAGTCTTCACAGGCTCCCTTTGCTCCAGAGCGAAGCCCATACTGGGTTCTTGCTCTTTCAGGACAGCATCCCAAACCCTGATTACCTGGCCTCAATAAAAACATTGTGTTTTTAGCTTTCTTATAGCACTGAGCACCAGAAGTGGTGGATACAGAGGTGGAGAGGACGTGGTCTCCACACTTAAAGGCCTCGTGGCCTCCAGCCACGCTGTGTATGAGACCCTAGTTGCTCCCTGCCCCATCCATGAAGTATTCAGTTGGGGCCCCTGGGCAGAGGGACACTCAAGTGGAAGACATATCTGCATCTGCCCTGCAGCCATGTGGCTTTTATCAGAACGTGGTGGCAAGCTTCTGAGACAGGGAGGATAGAGGAGCTGACTCCTAGAATCAAAGGGTTTGGACGTGACTTGCCCATGAGGGGCTGGGGCAGGCTAGCAGCAGACTGACAGTGACGGAGCTGCAGCAGCCACTGGGGGGGGTGGAGGGATGAACTCAACCTCTGAAAAGCAAGAGACTCCTGAAGCTGGAGGGAGCCGTAGGGGTCATTACAGCCACTCTGCTGTTTCCAAGCAGGCCTGCACATAACCCATCACAGTCAAGAGAGGGGAAGCTGTGTTTAATACCTCCCTCCTCTTCCAACCTATTTATCAATCCTTCCTTGTCCAGGGTGTTGCACAACAGGATTCGGGATCCCTGGATCCCTGCTAAGTGTGGGGTTAAAATCCTGGGCAAAAAAAGTGGGGAGAGAAGCAGCAGAGAGCTTATACCCGACAGACTGCACCGGCACAGTTTCTGTTGCTATCAAGCCAAAAGGTTGGTACATTCGACAACACGTTACGTGAGAGGGGTTAGCCCAGGGCGACGCCCCCACCCCTTGTTTATCCTACTCCAGAGCATGAGCTCTTCGTACCACAAACAGCTTCTTGGGTGAGTCAGATTTTGAAAGGCTCCAAATAAGCACCAGTCACCATCTCAAACTCCGGAGGCCTGTCGTAGGAAGCTGCTGTTCTCATTTAGCCAATTTCCCGATGCTGAAATTCAGGCCATTTTTGCCTCCCGTTCTGGCCTTGGGAAATCCGGGTTACTGTCTTCTGTCACCATCACCGTGATCTCATCAGCCTGCAGCTGATGAGCCGCTATTACCCTCTCATCTCCCGGCTCCCCCCGGCATGAAACGTGGTGTACAGCTGTCTCCCTCACTGCCATGTGGGTGGCACCCGGAGCCGGATCCGCACGGTGCTAGCCTGCAGTTGGGAGCCTGAGGCAGGTCTTCCTGCACCGCACAACTGAGGTTAGACATGTCACCTCTACCAACTGTAGTACGATGGAGAGGCAGCAGCACATGTGACGTTGACACTCACACATGGCTGGGAAAGTGTGGGTTCGTGAGGAGACCATGGGAGCTGGTGGATCTGGGGTGTTCAGAGAGCACGTCCAGTTGTAGCTCTGGGCTCCCCAAACACCTGGCTTATCGTTCTCTCCTGTTCCTCATTTTGATGGGCTGTACTTTTCCGGACCAGAAACCATATCTTGACCACCATTGTGTCCCTTGGTACTGGTAGGGGCTTAATGCATGTCTGATAAAGGAGGAGTGGACTTGGAGCTGCTTTCTCAATAACCAGGGGCTCCAGGAGGCCACAGGGGACTCCACAGAGGATGCATATGCAAGTGCTTAGAGCAACGTTTGGGAATGTTGATCTTAGGACTGTTTTAAAGGGAAGCTTGCTAACATCCTGGATGTGGAATAAATGGATTTTTCCGGTAACTCTGAAAAGAAAAATCCCAGTAAGCGAGCAGAAAATGTAAGGACCTCTTTCCAGACCTAGAGCAGCCCCTCCATCCCATCTGTGATTGCTCAGCTGTTTGCCCTGGAAGATGGGGCAGGCAGAGCTGGCTCACTAAGCAGCCGGGCCTGGCACCTGCTGGCGGGAGTGGTTGTGGTCCATCCTCAAGTGGGGCCTCCGAGGGGGCGGGTAGAGGGGCCTGTGTGAGGAGATGGGAGCGCCTACTACCACGGCTTTCTTCTGCCCTGCCGCCATGGGGAGGAGGGACCAATAAACCTGTCGTTCATTTTACTTTCCCCATTTAATTTTGAGGGAGCGAGAGATCCCGGCTTGGCAGCCTGAGTCGTTTGGGCGTGCTCAGTTGGCACCTAGCCTTCGCGCCGTATAACCTCAGGGAGCACGCTCCCCGCTCTAGGCCCCACTTTCTCCTACTGTAAAATAGGAAGACTTGCCCCTCCAGTGGAGAGTAAGTGCTATGGGGGGCCCAGCATTGGATTGTGAGAACCTACGGTGAACTCTAGGGCTTGGGATAAAAAGGCCATTTTGAGAAATGCTAATGGGTGTTGAATTTTGTCACCGGGGGCAGGGTTTGTCAGGGTGCCTGGAGGTATAAGGCTCTGTTTACAGAATAGACAAAGGGCAGGGGCTAAGGGTCTGCTGGGAAATGGTGAGAATGTGTAATCGTCATAGTTAATTATTGGCTCTTGATGGGGTCAGTCACTGTTCTAAGGGCTTTCCTTTTTTATTTAATCCTCACTACAACTAAACTATATTATTGTTTCCACTTAACAGTGAGGAAACTGAGGCACCGTAGGGGGGTCAAGTAACATGCTCAGTGTCACATAATAGTGAGGAATAGATCCAGGATTTGGACCCAAGTAGTCTAATGCCAGAGCTCCTAGCCATTAAGCTATACTGACTCTCCTTTAGCTCTTTCCAGAATTCTCCAAGTAGTTGAAGCCCCAGCAGTGAGGTCAAAAGGTGCCCACAAATGCAACCCCATGTCAGCAGTACTCATTTTTGCGTCACTGAGGATAGCATACTTTGCCAGGCCATTTAGGGGATAGAGGAAATCAAATGTCCTGCCCCTGAGTCTTTGTGACACAGTGAGAGGCACCTGGAAAGACTCACAGCTGTGAACGTGGTGTGCAAATACCTGTTTGAGTCCTTGCTTTAATTTCTTTTGGCTATATGCCCAGAAATGTAATTGTTAGGTCGTGTAGTAATTCTATGTTTAATTTTTTGAGGAATCGCATTTTACGTTTCTACCAGCAGTGCGCAAGGGTTCCAATTCCTCCGCATCCGAGCTGACACTTATTGTTTTCTATTGTTGTCATTATTGTTGTTTTTGACAGTAGCCATCCTAATGGGTGTGAGGTGGCATCTCGCTGTGGTTTTGATTTGCATTTCCCTAATGATGAGAGATGTTGGGCATCTTTTCATGACCACTTGTATATCTTCTGTACAGAAATGTCTATTCAAGTCTTTTGCCCATTTTTTAATTGAGTTGTTCATTTTTGTTGTTGAGTTGTTGGAGTTTTTAATTTATTCTGGATACCAATTCCTTATCAGATATATGATTTGCAATAGAATCCTCTTTAAATGGGTCCAATCTTAGGAGAGACTGGGATCTGGGGTGTGGTATTGGGGCCCACTCACTCACCTACCCAACATCCGTCTTTAATTCACTCCACACTACTCTGGTTCTGGGTGCTCTGGGAATACAGAAACAGAAATGGTATCATCTCAGACTTTGGGGTGCTCATGCCGTATGGGGGAGATAGGCTTATAGGACTAACATTGCTATCCAAAGGAAGAAACCAATGCTGGAGTAATTGGGGCATAAGTCAATGTTGTTGGAAAATTTACTAATTCTAGATAGAAGTGGGTATCCCCCCAAAATGTATTGTTAGTTCCAGAGGTGGGGGGCAAATTCTATCCCATGGGGAGAAAGACTTCTTAAGTTGAGTGGTCAGGAAATTGAAAGGTGGCTGACCTAGGTGAGGCTGGGTGAGGGGACAAAGACCCAAGAGAAAAACTAACCTGAAGAAAGACCTTCTAGAAACTGTTCAGGGCATGAGAAAATGCCCCCAAGAGAAAATTCCCGTGGCCATCTCAGTAGAATGGTGTCACCTTATTCTGCCTGGATTCACTTTAGACATTTGAGTTGGAAAATAGTCTTCATGAAGGTCCAGATGAGGGGAGGACAGAAATGGAAGGGGTTAGGGTCATCTATTCTCAAAAATAGTCAGAGGACAGAAGTCTTGTGTGATTTACAGTTATAGTCTCAGTAGTGGATAGGTGCCATGGACCAGGAATCCTACAAGACCTTTATAAAATTCTGGAACCTTTTAGTTTTCCTACGTTTGTTTTTGGGTTTGTGTGTGTGTGTGTGTGTGTGTGTGTGTGTGTATTACTGTGCCTTTGTGTTTTGTTTGACTCATTAATCACATGTTTACTGAGCCCCTATCATGTGCCAGACTGTGTTCTGGGAGCGGCATCAGTGAGCAAGACAAAGTCCCCTCCCCGAGGGAGCTTGCGCTCTTCTGATCAGGCTTCAGGGGTGTGTGCTTATCTTCAGAGGCAGCTGGGGCAACTGTGTCGTAGGCCGTAGCCAGGCCTTGGGGTGTTTGGGGGACAGTGTCAGAAAAACCTCCAGAATCAAGTACATGGGAGCAGCTTTACAGAGGACAGAAGAGTACACGGTGTCCCCGTAGAGAGGAAAAGAGAGGGAGCAAGTGCCTCTAGGCCTGCGAGGGGGCGTCTGGGGCTAGAGTAACCAAATGTACTGTCCTGGTTTTGCCATGGAAAATCCTTCATCCTTAGAAAACAACCCTCAGTCCTGGGCAATTTGGGACAATTGGTTACCCTACCTAGGACTGAACAGCTGGCCACATGGCCAACTTATCCATGAGGCACAGTAGACATATAGTGTCAAGGCCCACAGTACTTTAGAGGCCGACAAAAATGTTTTAATTTCTTTTAAAATCAGGATTTATCGCTTCTCGGCCTTTTGGCTAAGATCAAGTGTAAAATCAGGATTTAAAAAAAATGAACTTTTAGGTCAAAAAAAGTATTTAAATATGAAATATTAACATATTTGTCTGTATACTGAGGCAATCATAAAATATAATTTTCAGTGGCTTTTTATGGAGGAGGGGGCCCATGGCCTCAAAGACAAAAATGCTTAAACCCACAAAAGTCATAATGTGGCCCTGGCTGAAAGGCCTGTCAAGGGTCAAGGTCAAAGGCAAGATGATTCCCATATTGGTCAGCCCCACTAACCAAACTTCCCTTTGTTCCACGAGACATCATCAGACGTGCCATCTCATTTAATCTGCGCAACAGATATACAAACTGCATTTCACAAATAAAGAAATCTGAGTTTCAGCGAGATTGACTTGGTGAAGTTCACAGAAGACCAAGGGCACGGCTATCTTGTGGCCCAGTGTGTGGAGCGGTGGGGTCTAGTGGCGAAGAGCTGGGATCCTGGGTAATAACACTACCTCCCTAGGTAGTTATATAAGGGGATTAAATGAGATGTGACTGTGAAGCCCTCAGGGTAGTACCTGGCTGTTGGAGATTTTGATTATTATAATGGGGTGCTGCAGAGATTGAACCTAGGTCCAGGTAGCTGCAAGGCCACGAGGGCTCTCCAGTCTCCTGCATGGAGCTTACTGTCCCCTGGTCCTGACCCACCCCAGGTGAGCTGCTCCTGTGTATAGACTGAGATGCCACCTGAAAGAGTGGGGGACACTGTGCCCAAGCTCCAGACATGTTTCATAATGCATGTATCTCTGTCTTCCCTCCTCAGATAACCTGTGGGCTCCCAAGGACAGGGACCACACCCTGTCTGTTTCATCTCCCAAGGTCCCTTTCACAGTCCTCAACCCATAGGCAATTCAATCAGTTACTGTTGACTGACTGTCTGCATTGACCATCTGCTCTACATTTTTGTCTTTGGGGACTTCAGTCTCTTTCCAGTTTCTCAAATTCCCCTTCCTTTTCCACCTTGGCTCCTCTGCTACCAGAGCTGCTCAGAGTCCACGTGGTTGTGCTGCATGGATGGCTCCATGCCGAAGTCCCTTCCTTGCTTTGCTGCTGCAAATAACCTATTGGAAAACACAATTTAGGAGTGTCCAACCCTTTTATTTTGGGGACATTCAACAGCTCCATAGAGGGACCTATGGGGATCTACCCCTTTACTACCTTGGGTAGGACTGAAGAATCCATCCCAGAACACGGACCCTTCAGAAACTGGGAGGGGCCCTATGAGGAGTCCCCATGGGTCTCTTTCCCATCTGGTTGAGACCATCACAAAGGAACCCATGACCTTGAATGGGGTTTGGACGTTGAGCAGGGTGTTTCAAACCCAGCCCAGACAGGTGGACATCTGCCCCTTGCCTTCAGAGGTTCCCATTTAGGACAGGCCCAACAGACCACCAGGTCACTCTTACTCAGGGGACTTCTGAGCTCTCCTCCTGCCTTAGGCCTGGAGATGGTTTCCACCCAAGGGGCAGAAGAATTGCTGCTGACGGATTTGCTAAGAGCTGAGAAAGAGGAAATGTGGCAAAGGCTTACGGTGAATGGCTTCCGGGGTAGTTTTTGTTTTGTTTTCTTGAGTTGCCTGAGTTAAGACGGTGTAGGCCTACTTGAGCATGCCTGAGATGGAATCTTGCTGACAAGTAGAGAAAGCCGGCGGCAAGCAGTGAGAGGAGTGGAGTTGTGGAGGTTAGAACTGTTCTTAGTGCTCCTTAGACTGGTCATTCCTGCGGCAATTCAGACACGCCAGCTCGCCTCCAGGAGGCCGCCACCCCATCCCCAGTTCTCTGAAATGGAGGAGGAAGCAGTGGTGAAAACCACCCTATCTCGTGTAAAATCAGCCCTGCCAAGGGGCCTCAGATTGCCTCTGGTCTCACTTCATGATTTCATAGATGAGGAAACTGAGGTCCTGAGAGAGGAAGTGACTGGCTATAGGTCACAGGTCATTTGGTGGTCTTGCATTCATTTTCACCAGCAAGCCGCAAAGAGCCAAGCCACGGGGCTGGCTAAAGACCGGAGCACATGCAGCCCACATGTTCTTGGCATCAGCCCCTCAGGGCTCAGGTCAGTGTGAGGTGCCCGTGGACCTGGCTGGCTGGTGTCCAGAGCTGGCAGACTGTGGGCTGGGACTCACCCAGCCGGCTCTGCCCTCCCCTGCTACCCAATCAACAGGTGTTATGTGACAACTCCAAGCCCAGTGTTCAATGGAGCCCCACAGCAGTGCGGAAGCAGCTTACGCACCAGATGTAATGTCTATCACCCTCCAGGGAGACAGATAGTTGTCTCCCATCTAACTGGGGAGATGGGATTAACATATGTGAAACAATCATTAAACAATAAAAGGCAACATATAATTAGATGCCAAATGTAGCCATGTAGGCTCTGAAATTACCTCCATAGGTACTTGCAGTGTGGGTTCGACTTTAGCAGGCAGCTGCAGAGATCCGTGACACGTGTTAGTTTGCAGCTTTGCTGCGACGGGAAATCTGAGGCTTTGGGGCCGTGGGGCTGGTGTTTGGGAGTGAGTCCCTGGGCCAGTGAGTGAGCCTAGCTGCCCACCTGCATCCCTGCCTCAGCCAGCTGTTTCCTCCTCACTTGATTATGGAGACAAGTAAGCTGAACTCCAGTGAAGTGACCCATTCTTCGTCTGCCTGTGAGAAGTGTCTATTAAGTGACCGTGAAGTTACAAAGGCCCATTAACTGTTGTTTGAGGAAATACGCAGGAAACATAGGAAGTATAATTGAGGAGAAAGAAGGGGACCGGGACAAAGCTATTTATACCTTTCTCCACTTGGGAGTTAAAACGTCAGGGATCTGGTCCATTAGGAGAGTGGAGAGATATTAGGAGAGATTGCTGTGGACTGGAGAAATGTCACTGGGAAACTACATGGAGAAGATGGAACTAGGGGAAATGCAGGGTTTGTATTCTAGGCAGGAGAAACTGCACCAACAACGGTGTAAAGCAGACTATTTATTGCCCATGGGCCAGATCCCGTAAATCAAGTTTTATTGGAACACAGCCACATTCATCCTATGGCTGCTTGGGGGCTACAGTGGTAGAGTCGAGTAGTTGCAACAGACTGTATGGCCTGCAAAACCTAAAATATGTACTGTCTGTCCCTTTACAGAAAAAGTTTGCCAACCACTGATATGGAAAAAAGAATGAATGAATGGGATGGACATGTGAGCCAATCTGGAATAAGTGCTCCAGAAAAGTGGCCATGAGATGGGCTCAGAGGGGTAGGGGCTTTGTTCTCCTGGGATGATAGTAGCAGTACATGCCTTTGCATGGATTTGATCATTTCCAGAACACTTTCGTGCCCAGTATCTCATTGGATTGTACCTTCACATCAGTCGTATGAGGCAATAAAGGATTTTTATCCCGAATTAATAGATGAAGAAACTGAGGCTTAAAAAGGTTATCTGACCTTCTCAAGGTCTCATAGCCTGTAATGGGAGTCAAGCCAAACACACACTTGTGTTCATCCTGCAGGTATTTACTGAGGCCCTACTGTGTGCCACACTGGAACTAGGCTCTGGGATGTCCCGGTGGACAAGACAGATGGGTGCTTCTCTCACGGAACTGTCTAAACTGAAACCCGAGGCTCACTGCTCTGTAATTCCCAGGAGAAACTAGACCTTTCCCCCACCGTAGGCAGTGAGGGGCCTTTAAGTGTTGTTGAGCGAGTATGAATTATCTGCTTCATGCTCGGGGCCACTGGGCATAGAGAAGAAATAGCTCCGGTCTAGTTGGGAAGAAAAACCAAAACAGACGATCTACTTGGAAGTTAATGTAAGTCGATGCAGAGTTAAGTATCACGTAGTACAGTGTTAGCTCTAGGTGTAGGTTAGCTTTAACCTTTCTGTGGCTCAGCTTCCTCGACCGTAAAGTGGGCATAACAGTAGGACTGTCCTCGTGAACTTGCTGTGAGGATGAGATGTGCTAGTACATGCTGAGTAGGAGGACAGCGCGTGGCCCACGGTGAGCCGTAGTGAAGGAACGTTGTCACCGTCAGCGTTGTCATTGCCTTCATTCAGAGCTGGAGTGGTCAGAGAGGCCTTGACAGGTGAAGGGACTCCAGATGGACAGACAGGAGTGACGTGATGGAACCAGTGGGCAGGAAGGAGACGAGGCTGACAAGTTTAAAAAGAGGCAGAAGGAAATTTTTAGCAAAGTGAGGCTTGTGTGATTCAGGTCAAGAAAGAGTGGGCATGAGTGTCTGTGATGGCTCCAGCACTCGGCGTGGGACACACACTCTCCTCAGCCACTCCTCACCCCGGGGTGCCCTTCTCATTGCCGTAGCGTTCATGGGCTGCATTGTGCCCACCTGGGGATACTAGAAGCCACAGGACCCACTCAGAGCGTTAGTCACCCCCCAGGGAGCAAAAGTAACTCTCCACGTGTCAGTGATAGGAATGCAGACTTACCCAGTGTCTGTCTGTCTGTCTGTCTGTCTAATAGAAGATAAAGGAAAATTTGATTCAGGGTAAACTACTCTGAGATAGACCCCAGACCACAAGGGGATGGTCCTCCTTATTTTGTTACGAGTATGTTCATAGAAACATTAGGGAATGTCTCTGCTCTGACTCCTAGCACCCAGCTTCTTCACTAGGTTGTACCCCAGTAACCTTGAGAGCTCACAGAGGACACAGCCCCTTTCCAAGGCTTAGGACATGTCAGACAAACCTATTTTTCACCAGTGCCCTGGATGTGCTGGGTGCTTTAGGAACAAAACCATCTGCTACTAATGCCAGGGGCTTAATCAGAGCAGATGAATTTCATGCCAGATGCACTGAGATGTGTAAGCCCCCCAGGAGAGACACCTTGCAGGCCAATGCCTATATTTGTTCAATCATAACAGTTCCCCTTTCCATCTCTATCCTGGGCCACCCCAAGAGACAAAACTATCTGTCTGGCTTCTAGCTTTGTACCCATGGACAGAGATGAATCTTTCACTTTGAAGACTTGAGAATATGCCAGGTAAATAGAAATTGGGGCCTTTGTTTGAAGATTATTATATCATTGGTCTTGTTAATACAGTAGATTCTGCCTTTTAGGTAAACCTTTGGGGTGGCATGTATCTGTTGGTGCCAAAGTGTTAACGCTGCGGATGGACGAGGACCCTTAAAGCCTGGAATTGCCCATGAGAGATCTACCCAGTTCTTCTCAAATATTGCTGCACATTAGAATTTTTAAAATCCCTATGCCCAGACGGCACCTCAGACCAACTTAATCAGAATCTCCGGGTATAAAGCCCAGGCTGTGTTTCTAAAGATCCCCAGCTGATTGCACTGTGCAGGCAAGTTTAAGAACCACTGGTCTAGATTCTACGCCATCTCTTGGGTGGGAAAAGGATTAGTGAGCCCTTGTGCTGTGGCTTGCTGGCTCATTGGCTAGCCTTTGGGAGGTGATTCATTCAGTCCGTGGGGCAGAACTTGTCTGCTAGATTCAGTGTGGGCAGCAGGCATCTCAGGCCTGGATGTGAGATTCATAGTGTTGGCCACACACAGGGCTCCGGGCACTCCCAGACGGGGCTCCTCCGCCACCCAGAGGGCCAGAATGGTGAGGTGAGGAGTGGGTCTTCTGCGTCAGTCCTGGAAGGCGGAGGTGCCCACAGCACTTGTGTCACTTCCCCAGGTTTGTGGTGGGCAAGGGAGAGAACAGATGAGTTTATCTGCTGAAGAAAAAGGGGAACAGGCAGAACAAAAAACCTGAGGCTAAGACAGCTCTGACTCTCACTGTATTCAAAAGCAGGCCTTTGAAAGCCATGACACAGCTGCCTTTTCTCACAGGGAAATGGCTGTAGCTTGGTCGGAAACTATGAGAGGAGATCTTCCAGCAGCCTCTAGAGCTCTTTCCATCATTTAACGTTTTTTGTGTGTGTGGCTAGCTGCTACAGGACCTTGGTGTTATCAATGCCATGCTCTCACCGACTGAGCTAACCAGCCAGCCCCTATTTAACTCCTTCATGTACGTGACAATGAGAAAGCTGTTAACTCCTGAGGAGTGACAGACTGCGTGCTTTAGAGGCGGGCAGGATGGAGCATCTAATAGTAACTGGACAACTGGTCTTTCCGACTGGAAGCCCCCAGAGGGAAGGCAGCGTAGGGCCCAGGCCAAGCATGTCTGGTCCCACAGAGATGCACCCAGTGTGTGGGAATGCGGGGGGAGCTCCAGGAGCTGAGGGAAGGGATGAGGAATGAGATTCTCCATTTTGAGGGTCCCTTAATAGATCTACAGTGAGTGAAGACAGTCTGTGAGGCTCACGCCACTTGTTACCCACCTCAGGCAAACAGCACATGTCTTAGGGACTACTTCCACTTGGGTGGTCTTCAACAGAATCAAGGTCCAGTTCCAGAGACCTAAATAGGCACATAGGAAAAGGCTGAGCCCCGTATCCTAGTGGCTGCATCTCTTCCCAAGGTTAGAAGTCTCTTCCTGCCGTCTTCACAGGTGATATGGTACCCCCAAGGTCCTGAGGCCTCTGGTGCCTGACCCACTGATCACGCATATTGGGAGAATATTTGCAGGGCAGGAGATTTATAGGCCTGGTTTGACAGCTGCTCATCCCTGCCCTGTGGCACAGAGTTTCAGTGATCATTATGGGAATGTGGGCCAGCCCCTTCAGCAGAAGAGGCCATCCTCGGGTGGCCACGTGGTAAATTGAGAAAAGCATGGGCTGCATCCTTAGATAGACTTGGTTCCAGTCCCTACTCAGCCATTTACTAGCAATGGGACCACAGGCACGTTTCTTAACCTCTCTGAGCCCCAGTTTTGTAGTCTGTGAAATAGGAATAACATACATAGTATGTAAGAGAAGGTATGTGAATGCACCCAGCACAGTGCTGTTATTATCAGATCAGGAGCCCTGGGGGAAGAGAACAGAGCAGCAGATGGCTGGGGAAAGATGCTGCGATGGAGAGACGTGCTGGCTCACCTCCATGCTGAGGGGTGCGCGGGGTGGGAGGCTGGAGCCCTCACAAACTCAACCACGCCCGCTCCTCTTGTCAGCCAGAGCCTGACATTTCATGGGCTGTGTGGGACCGAGAAGTGGGAGGAGGAAGTGATGGCAGGGCGTTCAAGTGACGTGTCTCCCACGAACAGGCTTGCTGAAGGGAGGAAGGTCAGGGGTGAGCTCTGCTGTGGGTGTCCCATTGCATTTGATTGGGTGGTGCTGTGGTGTGGGGGCAGCTGTGAAACTCCCATTCAGACCCAGACACCCACAGGACAGTGTCAGGTGTTATCGCAGTCATCCCTCTCGGGGCCTCAGTGTCCTCATTTGCCAGAGAAGAATCCTGATTTGCCCCGAGCCTGCTAGATTTCTAAGATCAGGCAAATTCCAGGTGGGTTTTAACCAATCTGTTCCTGTACTCCCAGCCACACAGGGACAGTGTGATGGCAAAACCGTGAAGTGAGTGAAAATGAACTTGAGAGAAATCCAGAGAATTGACCGAGGGACAGAGTTGCTTAGACCCTGAAGTCACCCTTAAACTCTCTCCCCAATGGGAGGGATGTCGACCTCCATATTCTCAACTTCATTCTTCCCTTCTGCTTCCGTGGCGGGGAGAGGGCGTCAGGGGATTATATGGGAAGAACGAATCATGACATTGTAGGGAGAGCACAAGAACAGACCTGGAATTTGTTAGTTCTGCACATACCGACTGTAGGGTGTGGGCAAGTCTCTCGATGCCTCTTAGTCTCAGTAGTCTCACCTGTAAAATGGGGGTAGTAAACTATCTTGCAGAGTTTCGGTTTGTGAGAATTACATGAGATAATGTATGCCAAGTACTTAGCACAGAGGAGGTGCTCAGTAAATGTTGGTGGTCCTGGCACCCCAGTAGAAGAGGTTTATCCCCTCCGTCATCATAGAGAGCTACACCCTGTCCCTACCAGTTCACTCATTATCAAACAAATATGTATTTACTTCCTGTTATGTCCAAAGCACTGTGGCCAGTGATGCAGGGCCCTTGTCCTCCGTCTAGGAGAATCCTTGTCATTCCCGTCAGCATATCCTGGTACCACGCATACATGCCTATCTCCCAGCTTTATTGTTACTGCCTCAAGGTGATGAACCAAGGCTTGTGTTTCTTTGCATCTCCCATAGTATCTAAGAGCACCTCTTCCATAGCAATCATTCATAAGCAAACCCAGCTCTGCTCATCCTCCCTAGTGTGCTGGGCACCTTCACACTGGTTTCAAGACCAGCCTGCAGGATGGGTAGTATTCCCATTTCACAAGTGAGAGACTGAGGCTTAGTGAGAACTGAGTACTTTCCAGGGGTGGCCAGCTGCGTCGTGGCCCAGCTGGGATTTGCCCTCTTATGGTTCCCACTCTGAATCCATGCAATCCATTTCACTGTGTGGGGCTGGTCTCACAGCTTCTCAGTCAGAGAGGCCTTTGTGAGGGTGTGATCATTCCCCTTCTCATCCTGGGAACCACTGTACACCCACCCCCGCTTCTATGTCTGTTCCAGAATGTGTGTAAACCAGTGGAGGAGACGCGGCGCCCGCCCACGCTGCAGGAGATCAAGCAGAAGATTGACAGCTACAACACCCGGGAGAAGAACTGCCTGGGCATGAAGCTGGTGAGCGAGGCCTGCCCACCACCCGCTACCCAGCCCCCGCTCCACGGCCCCCTTGTGCTCTGGCTCCTCTGCTCTGCCTTTGGGTTCTGTGGCTACCCCCTTGCAGGTCCTTCTCTTTGGGTCTCTGGAGGCCTCAGGGGTCATGCAAGGCTGACAGCCTCGGCTGTCGGTGGCCTCCATGTGCTTTAGGGAAATAGCGTGGGCTTTAGAATCAGACCCAGATCCAATCTCTGGTCCTGCCACTTTTTCACTTGGGAATTTGGGAAATTTTCTTAATTTCTCTGAACTTCAGTTTAAAATAGAGACCGTAATGCCCATTTGTCCAAAATCTTGTGGGAATTAAATGATACATAATGACCAAGGGCTCAGTATTGCTTGGCCCCCAGAAGGCCCCTGATAAGGGGAGTTTCCCGCTCCTCTTCCTGCCCCTTAGATTGTGCAGTGCTCAGAGAGAAGAGTGCACCCAACTTAGTGCTAGGCTGCAAAGCCATCTTTAATGGGGAGGGGAGAAGGTAGAAAGACCCTGCCCCCTGCTGGTTGCTGGCAGCAAAGGGCTCTTTGGGGCTTCAGCCAGGTGGGCACCAGAACTTCCAGTCACAGATTGGCCCAGGTGTAAGTCTTAAAGGCTGTAGGTTCTTTGGAAAGAGGGGCAAGAGGAAGGGCAGTGGGCTGGCTCTCCAAGGACCTTATTGTCGGGCCTTCCTGCTCCTCGTTCAGAGGTGTGACCTAGAGAGGTCACCCCAGATCTTGCCTCTTAGAATGGGAACTCTTTTGGGACAGCCAGCCTGAGCCCCTCGGGAGGGAAGCCACCGTGGCCTGACAAGTCCTCTCTGCAAGCTGGATACTGTGGGCCTTCTCCTGGCCCACCTGGGGGAAAGGGCAGGCACCCAGGTCAGTAATGGCAGGAAAGACCTCAGGGAGACAGGTAGGGGGTTGACTGGGGTGGCCCTATTAGGAAAGGCCTCTGCAGCACCCAGGGTGGCAGATGTGATCATGCAAGATGGACCGTCTGACCCCACATGACGTCCCCCATTGGCAGAGTGAAGATGGCACCTACACGGGTTTCATCAAGGTGCATTTGAAACTTCGACGACCCGTGACGGTGCCAGCGGGGATCCGGCCCCAGTCCATCTATGATGCCATCAAGGAAGTGAACCTGGCAGCCACCACAGACAAGCGGACGTCTTTCTATCTGCCACTTGACGCCATCAAGCAGCTGCACATCAGCAGCACCACCACAGTGAGTGAGGTCATCCAGGGGCTGCTCAAGAAGTTCATGGTCGTGGACAATCCCCAGAAGTTTGCACTTTTTAAGCGGACACACAAGGACGGACAAGGTATGAGGAACAGCTCCTAACCAGAAACTGCCTTTCTCAGCTGTGTTTGTGCCCACCCACTAAAACCCCAGCCAGCCTTGGGTGGGAGGAGTGGGCTTCCCCTGTGTACGAGGGTCCAGCAAACCACATGGCATTCAGATCTGTGCAAGAACCACACACAGAATCTGAGCAAGGAGACAAGAGCAGAGCGCTTGACAGGACAGCTCATGGTGCCCTTAACGCTGTGTGACTTCAGGAAAACCACACCCCAGGCTCCCATTTCCTAATCTGTATAATGGGAGGAATCCGCCCCACCACACGTAATCTTTTGGGAGATAATGCGAATGGAAACATGCTTTAAACCCCAAAACAGACACCCAAGATAAAAGGTCATCGCCCTGTTCGTTCTTGTCAGGCTCATTTCATTAGGTTGAAAGGACTCTCTAATCCACTTCCAGTTCCAAATACTCCACCTCTGCATTTCCAGTCCTGTCCCCCCAGCAGGCCCCATCCCCCTTTCCCCAGGTGAGCGCCCTGCCCCCTCTCTTGCTTTGCAGTGCTCTTCCAGAAACTCTCCATTGCTGACTGCCCCCTCTACCTGCGCCTCCTCGCTGGGCCTGACACTGAGGTCCTCAGCTTTGTGCTAAAGGAGAACGAAACTGGAGAGGTGGAGGTAGGTCTAGACTCAGGGTGTAGCGGGTGGGTGCGGGTGGGCACTGTCCTCACGACGCAGCAGAGGTGGAGGCCACACAGCAGCCGCAGTGGGAAATGACTGTCGGGAGAGCTGAGCTGGGTGAGTGTGGGGCCAGAGTTCTGTGTGTGAGCCACGATTGTGAGCACCCTAGGCTAGCAAGTCAGGGCCTGAGTCTGGCAAGGCCCATGGAAAGAAAGGATTTCGTGTGCTTTATTTCTGAAAACTCAGAGTGGAGGGGGACTGAGAAACTCCCTGTGTTCAGGCCCAGGCTGTTTTGCTCCTGGATGGCCTGAGGCCCAGCAAGCTCCGCCTCTGGACTCTGCTGGGTATAGACATTTTTGTGGCATTTGTGTCTCTCCTGTTCTTAAATGCTGACCTCCTTCCCCCGAGGGGAGCTAGCCAGTGTCCAGTCTTGTGGTGTGAACTGGGGTGAAACCAGGCTCGTGCCCCCTGTGGCCTGGGACTTGGGAGGTGGGGTCCTTGAGGAGTGACCTAGAGCAGGAGAGGGTCTCAGTGCCTGTCACATTATGTTCAGGGGAGACCTCGGGTTTTAAGGAACAGTCTTGGGGGTGACTGTGGAGACTTGGGGGATATAGGCAGGTGGGCAGCTTTGCTTCTGTCTGCTTTATATATTGGAGTCTTTAGAAGATCATATTTGGAGAAAGGACTCCTCTAAAGTGTTTGAACACTGCTGGCCCTGTGGTAAGCTCATGAGCCTGGGAGTTTGGAGACCTGGGTTCTAGTTCCAGTCCTAGTTCTTGCCACATGAACTGTGATTGTGGCTGTGCCACCTTCCGTCTGTGGATTTCAGGTTTCTCTTTTATCTAATGTGGGGATTAAACCAGATAGACCTGACTATTCTTTTGTGCTCAAAGAGCTTAGGAGTTTCAGTCCTCGACTCCCTCAATCCTTAGCTCCTGGGTCAGCCTGAGAGAAGTCAGACTTGCCTTCTGCCCTAAGAGGCCAGGTCCCTCCAGGCAGGCCTGAGCCAACCGGGCTCTCTAGAGCTTTTCAGGTTACATTACCTCACGATCTGCTTTGCCAGCCATGGCAGGCTGGTACCCTAACTCCACGGCAGATGAGGAAACAGGCCGAGAAGTAGGAAGTGCTACTTCTCAAGGTCACACGGCTGGTGGGAGGTGGAGTCATGTTCAAACTGGGTCTCCTGAGCCCAGGTCCAGCTCTCCCCATCCTGCCTCTTGGGGGTGTGCATGTTGGGAGCCTGGGGCGGTTCCAGCCTCACTGTCAAGATCTCAGCTGCTACCATGAAAACTTTGGATTATTGTCTCTCAAAATACAACAGAGTTCATGGACTGGTAACTCTTGATTTTGAGATGCCAGGATTTGAAATTTTGTTGTTGGTGTGACAGACATGTAATCCAAGCTTTAATCACTGGATCTGCCTATTCGGCAGCAAACTGTGGGTGAACCACTGATGTCAACCACATGAAGGGGGCGGCAGCGGGGCCCCTCGGGTCATGTCACCTTCTAACCTGTCTCCTACTCTGTCTCTCCCTGTCTCTTGTTCTCGCCTCACAGTGGGATGCCTTCTCCATCCCTGAGCTCCAGAACTTCCTAACAATCCTGGAAAAAGAGGAGCAGGACAAAATCCAACACGTGCGGAAGAAGTATGACAGGTTTAGACAGAAACTGGAGGAGGCCTTAAGAGAATCCCAGGGTAAACCTGGGTAACCGGTCCGGCTTGCTCTCCTCCCCGTGCTATCGGATTTGTTTTTATTATTAGTTATTATTTTGCAGACACTTTTTCTCAGGACACCTCTGGTGGGTGCCTTTGTGCCTGCTCAGCATTCCTGATGTGGCACAGAGTCTCTTCCACAGACAAGTGTTTGAGCAGGGGTTGATTCCTGCCCACCCCCACGCCGTGCCCCTCGACAGACTCTGCCAAGGATCAGTGCTGGGATCGGTACTTGTGAAATGGACAGACATCATCCTGTCTCAATCTATGAGCCTTTCACAAATCAAATAGTTGCCTCTCATCACCAAACTGGAACCTATCACACCAGCCGGCACAGGAAGGAAAAAGGTTTTAGATCTGCATGTTGTTTCTCTGGCTTTGATTCCTCTTCAATTTCTCTTATTTGCCACATACAGTACCTTTATTTATGAGTGAAACATTGTAGCATATTCCTTTAGCAGGTCTGAGTTAAGCTCCTGAAAGCAGAATAATGCCCATAAAAGGATTATCCCTGTGGCCCCAAGGCGCCCTCTGTTCCTGCTTAAGGAAAGTTCATGGAGCTCCTGGCCCCAGATGCGTGAGGTGTGGAGCACTGATGCTGAGCGGGGCTCAGAGACTTGCAGAGAAGCTGCATCCTGCCCTGGCCCTGGCTCCTATTGCACCCGAGACTGTGCACGTGTGAACCCAAAGGCACATGTCTGCGTGTGTGTGGTACTTAGCCACATCTTTGTCAGTGAACTATTTGTTTTTAAGGTACACATTTGAATTTAATATTGCATTATCCTCATGTGTTTCCACCAAAGGGAAACTGGCCATTACCATTTTTGGAAGTCTCCTGCTGAGTGTGGAAATCAGGCAGTAAGAGAAAGCCAAAAAGTGTTGCAGCAGAAGGTGTCCAAGCTATCTTCAGCCTTCTCCCAGCTAGACAGCAGAGGAGCGCCTGAGCCGCCTTGGTTGCCCCCCTGGCCTCCAGCACTGCCTCCTCCTCGCACTGGGACTTTGGGATCTCTGGGTGCTGCCAGAGGAGTTGCCTTGAATACAAGGGGGGAACCTCTAACTCAGCCAACATGGAGTCCTTTCTGTTCTGAAGCACAGGTCAGCCCATGGCACTGCGCTCAGTGAGCCCCTGGGCTTGGCCTCCCCTTTGACCTCAGTGCCTTTTGTTTTCAGAGAGAGATAGGAGCAGGGTGTGTTTGCTTGAAGCTCTGCTGCTGGCTTGCTCCTGCCAGGAAGTGGACAACAGCAGCATAGGAGACAAGGCCGGGAAAGCCCTCCACGTACGGGGCGAGGGCCACATACCTCCTTCCCATCTAACTTCTGGGATCTGACTTCTAACAAGTGGTGTCAGACGACATTGACAGGGAGGATCAGATTCCTGACTCTGTACATTTGTATGGGCTCCTTGTTCAGGTTCAGACTTACAATAAATTAGCCAAACATTCCCGCAAGTAGCCAGGACTGCAAAGACAGTCCAATGCAGAAGGAGGAGGACATGTAATCTTCAGAGAAGGGCCAGTTTTCCAACCCAGCCTTTGAGACCATTTCTTTGCTGTCCTCTGCCTTCCCAAGTCCCTCTTGGGTTGGTTCGAGCCCAAGCTTCTTTGTGTAGCCTCAGAATTTCCCTCTCTGACCTATGCTGAGTCCACACTGCCCCTGATCCCAGAAGGAATGCTGACCCTTTGTCATATGAACTGTGCATAGTCTTCAGAGCTGCAAAAGCAACACAAGCTAAGACTCTAAAAGATTTTTTTGAACCACAAAAACCCTGTTTATCTGCCATCTCATGTTCAGCCTTATCACTTCCCTCCCTTAAAAAAATCTCTCTCCCTGCTGTATATTAAAGGGAGCAGGTAGAGAGTCGTTTTCCTTCATCCTGCATGTCTCTGACATTAATAGAAGGCATGGCTCCTGCTGCAACCGCTGTGAATGCTGCTGAGTACCTCCCTCTATGGGGATGTCTATTTTATTTTTGAGAAGGGAAAAAAAAGTCATGTGTATATGTATATACATAAAGGCATATAGCTATATATAAAGAGATAAGAGTGTTTATGAAATAAGAAAACTATGGGGAAAATTTAGACTTTATCTAAAGCACAGTTAGACCCAGGACCTATGCTGAGGTCTAAGCCTCTGAAAAAAGTATGTATTGAGTATCCTTTCCTTCCCAGAGGTGGGTATAACTGCTGGTAGTGCCTTCTATGGTAGTGTTGCTCAGTGTGTGTTTGTTTTGAGGATATTTTCTTTTTAAATGTCTTTCTTATAAGGGTTTTAAAAAAAGTAATAAAAGCTTGATGCAAAAATGATTCATACTGAAACATCGTCCTTGAACTCCACAGAGCTAGGGAGTAAAGGGGATTTATTACAGAAGGAGATACTGAGTTAGAAATGGAGGGACTTTCTGGAGCTAAAGATTATCAAACACCAGGACAGGCTACTGAGGTAAGCAATGATTCTTCTATTTCTGGAATTATTTAGAAATAAGACAGATAGGAACGTGTCTTTGAAAGTTAAGATTTCACCTAGAGGAAGAGAGCTAGATTAGATGACCGAAACAGTCCTTTCACTTTAGCATTCTGACTTCCATCAAAAGAATGTCTTACTCATCATGGAAATAACCACATAAATATTACTAAAAAGAAATTCTTGCCTGCCTTCCAGTATTGATCACGTATGATGCAATGGTGGGGCTGCAGGGGCTCTTCAAAGCCCATACAGTTCAGTCTCTGCCTTGCTGAAGGAGAGAACACCCTCCCCAACAGACATTCTTAAAATTGTCAAAGAACAGGGCACAACATCTGTTCACCCAGACCTCCAAGAAGTGCACCTTTCAATAATTTGCCAAAGCCTGGAAATGAACCAGTTTCTGCTTTTCATTGAAATTTGTTTGATTACAGCATGGGGTCAATAAACTGAAAGTTGTAAGTTTGACCTTGACATATATTATCTGGCTTAGCACGTAGAGAAAAGAATCCATCACACAGTATATTTCCACCCGGCCTTCTTACATGTTTCAGTGCTGTCCACAAGGGAAAGAGGGAAAATGACTCAATGCAAATGTGTCACCATTATGGAAAAACCATTCAAAGCACAGGTCTTGACAACCCTGTTATCACTGCAGAACTCTGGGTTAAACTACACAAGAGGAGATGTTCATTTTAGACCCAGCCCCACCACTTACTGGCTTTGTGTCTTTAGCGGGGATTAGCAAGGTAAGACACAACCTCTCTGAGCTTCTAATTCCTCGAGGAATGTGCAAATCATGTCTGTGAAAGAACTTTGTACAGTACTACATGTCCTTTGTATTCATATAAGCAGCATATTTTATTATTCCTATACATATCATACTCCCTCCGATCACACTGGCCATCCAAAGGCTTTGTTGTAACAGGATCCCGCTTGGGGTCAATTTCTAGAGATCTCTTTCCCAGTTCTGTATGCTAATGACAGTAGAGATAGGATTAGTGAAATTAAGGCGTTTACTTACAAGGGAAAAGGCCTATTCTGGGCCTGAAACAAATGGAGGGAGGTGCCCCACACTTTTACACCATCCCCTTCTTCCTCTTCAAGCCTCAGATGGGTAATTTGTGGATATTGCTGATATTTTCAAGCCTTTCTTTTATCAGCTTTTTTTTTTTGAAGTGAGATGACAAAAAAGGAAGTTAATTGAAGTATAATTGTCTCTTGATGGTAAAAGCCAAGAATGCTTAAGGAATTTAGCACACTTCTTATTCCGCCTATCGTATAAGGAGAGCTCTGGGCACAGAAATGACTTCTACAAACTGAGTAGGGACCAGAGCATTGGTTCTGAACCTTTTAGGCATCAAGTGATCCCTTTGGGTATTTGACAAAAGCACGGTCCCTCTCTTAGGAAAATGACCACACAAAATCTTGCACACCATTTTAGGGAGTGCGTGGACCCTCTAACAGACCAGTGGAAGACCCCTTCAGTGAACCCCAGGTAAAGAAGTTGGGACTGAAGAAGGCATTTGTTGGATAAGAATCTTCACTGTAAAAAAGCTATCATCTTGGAGTTACATCACACATTTACCGTATAGTGGCAGTATGACAAAGTTGGTGAATAATCACTGTCGTATAGAAACCCATGTCCTAATTTACTTTTATTGTTTCTTGTTTCTATCTAGCCTAAATTCTGCCACAGTTTAGGGTCAATTCTTTCTTCTCTTGCCTTGATTGATGACAGAGAACAGCTGGGTTCTGTTTTCTACATGACTAACCCTTCAGAGATGTGAAAGAATTATTTGGGGGCTAGGTAGTTAATTAGACAGTAGGAAGCAAGAGGCTGTGTAATATCTGATAGGAGTGTAAAAACAGGAAAGCCCCACCTGCCTGAACTCTGAAGGGGCTCCTGCTTCGCAAGCAGGGGAAGAACTAAACTACTGAAACTGCATGAAATGGAAGAGATACTCCACTGTAGCCTCTTGTGGCGACATAAAATGCTTCTGACTTTAAGTTTTAGAATAGCATCTTAGCTTCGTGGAGGAAACAAGAGGGGAATCAGATTTAGACTAGAATAAAAATTTATTTTGGTAAAGAATTATATTTTTTATTTGCAAAAGCTGAAAATGCTCATATAAATTACCAGCCTAGAGCTTGGATTTCCACTGGATCCAGCACATGAAACAGAGTCTGTCACTTCTTCTTGCTGGGTTTGGGGGCCTTTTCTAGGCCTTGGATGTGTTTTCGAGGGAGCCGATACTCTTCTACAATCCAAAAAGCAGAAACTCATCAGTGGGGCATGACCATGCTCTGCTACTGCCCCTCCCCTTCCCCTTTGTCTCATGATGTCACTCCTTGGCCACAACCCCGTGGGTACTGTGGGCACCCCAGACCCAGCTAAGTTCCTGGCCCCTCTTGGCCCCACAGTGCGCTCATTCCTACTGCCAAGCCGCTGTTGGAACAATTTCTATCATGTGATCTGCTCTTCTACACCCAGCTCCAACTCAGCTTCTGAGGAAGCCGTCTGGGATGGAGCACTCACCCCACACCTTGAGGCTGCAGCGCGCACTTTAGTTAGTATTTTCACACTGAGAGCTACTTCCTGGGTGTACTTCAGGCATTCATGATTCCTCACAAAAGAGAGTCTGTGTGCGTCTGTTCAATCGTGTGCTCACCTGCTCTCTATCTTTCCTCTCAGCACTTCATTAGGGTTCTCTGCACAAAAAAGCTCAGCTCTAGAAGTTAACCACTAGGTACTACTGCCTTAGGCCATAAAACTAATTTGCTTATTGAACATTTAGTATGTGCCAGGCCCTCACGATGAAAAAAAGGATGGAGAAGGCCAGGTCTTTGCTTCAAGAAGCTCAGTTTAGAAGGGGGTTCAGACACTAGAAAAAATTAGCCAACATGCAGACACCAACCAGAAATAAACACAATAGGAAAGTGCTACATTAGCAATTTTCAAAATGTTAATTTAGGGAAATGGGACGTGCTCTGGGACAGGCCTTCCATGACCCTTGAGTGGGCTAATGAGCCTCTGAGGTCAAGCAGACTTGGGTTGTGGGAGGGCACACTAGGCAGGGGACAGCCCAAGTGACAGCATGCAAGTGTGAATGTGCATGGTTTGTTTGGAGAACAAGGAGCGCAGAATGGTTGGGGCCTGGAATGGGGGTGTGAGAGCTGCTGGAGAGCCTGCAGGGAACACTGGGGTCAGGCTGGGACCGTCTTCTTTACTGAGCTTAGGAGTTTATTCTGAAGGCATCGAAGAGGCATAAAACATTTTTTAGAGTGGAGTGATGTGATCATATCACATTTCAGAGGGGAATGCTTGCTTAAGGTTGACTCAGGCAGAGATGTGGAGGATGGTTTGAGGACAAACTGAAGGCTGGGTGACCCAGAGTTAGTAGGAAGAACTAAGGCTTTGGAGTCTAAGAAAATTCCAAGCCCAGCTGCAGCACTCAAGAGTTGGATAATCTCAGGGCAAAGTACTGAACCTCTCTGGACCTCAGTTTCCTCATTTGCAAAACAGGTAACAGTTCTGCAGCATCATTATGATTAAGAGAGATGTCTGCAACAAGGCCAGCAAAGTGCCTAGTACAATTTGGGTGCTCAAAAAATGTTTTATAAAAAGGGAAGCCCAGGAAGAAAACTACTCAAATACTATGATTGAGATAGCATTGAATTTGGAAGGGGCCAAAGGATCTGGTCAAATACTGGTTCCACCTCTTGCTAGCTACTTAAAAATTAAATGAGAGAGAGAGAAAGAGTGAGTGTGAGTGTGAGTGTGTGTGTGTGTGTGTGTGTGTATACATGGGTATTATGATAACTAGACCAAGTTGAGCTGGCAGAAAGATCTTTGTGGAGCTAGACCAATGCCTCTGCCCTTCAGAGGGGATGCTCACCTAGCAGTAGCCAGCTGAGGTGGTGGATCTGGTTTCCCTGGATCTGCACCTGCAGGCTGTCCTTGGTCCCAGGGACAGGAGTGACAGTGGTGCTAGCTTGGCATCGCTGCTGGAGGATGGCAGCCACTGAGCATGGCTCCAGACCATAGGCTTCCAAGTTCCGGACCAAGGTCACCTGGGGGGATATTGGGGACAGAAGACCGATGGTGGACACCCCCCCTTCCGGAGGGCCTTCCAAGCCTCAGCAGTTTCCTCACTCCCTCTGTTCTCTGATGGTTCACCATCTCTATAACCATGATACCTTTCTATCCAAATAACTTATTTTTGTGCTTCTTAAATTGATTCTCTCTACACCATCCAATATGTGTGTTACACATTTATTGGGACAGATACTCTCTATCTCACATATAATGGATACTTTTTAAAAAATGCTTTTTTTATTATGGAGAATTTAAAACATAAATGAAAGTAGAATAGTATAATGAACCCCCTGAACCCATCACCTGTTTCAACAATTATCAACCTAAGGCCAACTTAGATTCATCTATGTCCCGATCCACTCTCCACTCCTGTATTACTTTAAAGCAAATCTTCCCAGACATCAGATCATTTCATCTATAAGTATTTCAGTATGTATCTCCAAAAGATAAGGGCTCTTTTTAACATAAAAACAAAACCATCATCACATCTAAAATAATTCCTTAATTAACAAAAATTCCTTAACATCAAGTATCTAGTCAGCAATATGTGCATTTTTCTATTATTCATCAACATCACAAATGATAAGTATGTAGCTTTGGGATTAAAAAAAGAAATGAATGCCTTTTAAAAAATCACAGTTCTCCCCTTCTTGCTTTAAAACAAGTTCTCTCTCATTCATGACTAGAGATAGTGAAGTATGTTACTATCAGGGGTGGGTAGAGCAGGGTTGCTATCAATAAAGTCTATAAAAGTTCCAAATAACCTTAGGCTTTTCAAGGGACTCCAGACACAGAACATCTTAGAACCATAAGACTTTAGAGGTCACATCACATTTATTCCAACCCCTTACCTGATACATGAACCCTGACTACATCTTCCCCCAACAAGTGACCTAATATTTGCTTGCAGACCTCCAGAAAATAACTCATTTTATGAAGCACCAATTTCAATTTTGGGCAATTCAAATTGTTACTATTTATAGAAAATTATTGTTTAAATAAACTAATAGGAGTATACATAGAAATTGCTTGGTATAGTGTCTGGCACATAATCAAACACTCAATATAATAGTGGCTATTGCTAATTATTATTAAGGTTATCATTACTGGTTTTTATTTATTGAAGGCTTATATGCCAAGTACTACTCTAAGTACTTTGTCCATGTATATTCCTTCATTTGACCCTCTCCATGCCTCACGAGGTAGTTATTACAGGTTGAGCATCCCTACTCTGAAAATCTGAAATCTGAAGTACTCCAAAATCCAAAATGTTTTAAGCTCCAACATGATGCCCAAAAGAAATGCTCATTATTTCAGGTATTCAGGTTAGGGATGTATTCTGCAAATATTCCAAAATCTGAAGAAATCTGAAATCTAAACACTTCTGATTCCAAGCATTTAAGATAAGGAATATTCCTCCTGTATCCCTATTTTCCACATAAAGAAACTCAGGCAAAAAGAGATTAATTAACTTGCTCAAGGTCAAGCAGTGAGGCACGGGCTGCATTTGAACCCAGGTTTAATTTCAAAGTCCATGCTCACAACCGTACACTTCTATTTTGAACTCAGGTCTGTCTTCTTGGGATTTCCACCCAATAATCCTATATCTGTCTTCTCAAGGCATACAGACACTTCCCACTTCTCAAGTGCATTCCTTCTCTAGAAGACTGCTTTTCACATATCTGAGGACAGATGTAATTTGTTCCCTATAACTTTGTGTTGCCAAGCTAAACACATTGAGTTCCTTCAGCAATTTTTTATAAATTATTTTCACTGGGCAAGGCCCAAGAGATAATAGAATGTGTTAAGAGCTGAAAGCCCATAACATAGTTCTAAGAAAAAAAAATTAAGATAAAATCTTGTTGGCTTTTGGAACCAGGCCCCAGCAAGTTTCCTAGCACAAAATCCTAGAGGGAAGTCAGTGAGGGGGGTCAGCTTTACCTGTTTTATACAGAGCCCAGCCCAGACACACAAACATGATGTTTCACAAATAATCTTTGAGATGTTTGAGGCCAATCTAAAAACCTCCAATCATATTAGGGAGACTGGAACATAACAGAGACATTAATCGCCATCCTCAAACATTGTCTTTTTAAAATTACCTTTTTATTAGAAGCTCTCTGTGCTAGGGTGATGTCAATTGGACAGATTTTCCCTTTTTTGACAACGGGATCTTGCCCAGGAAAGGTCACTTGATAGGCAGGCTGCAATTTTTCCAAACATCTGAAATGGGTGGTGTGAGTTATAAACTGATAAAGCCGACAGAAACCATTTCTCCATTCCCCACTAGCAGCGGGCAGCCGGGTGTAAGCTGATCTTGCAGGGCAGTAGTTTGCAACCTTGGCTGCACATTAGACTCATTTAAATCACTTAGGGAGTTGCAGCCCAGACCAATTAAATCAGTACCTCTGATGAGACATCTATATTTTTTAAAGCTCCCCAAAGTGTGGCCAAGGTGGAGACCCACTGATTCAGGGAAGGGAATATCAGTGACCTGAGCCCCTGGAAACTGTCCACTGGTCTGACCTTCTGAGAATCTGTCCAGTCTGCTTTGTGGAAGTTACTACCTGTCTCAAAAATGGACCATACCCAGCCCACTGCCTCCAAATGCTGCTTCACATTTCTGACATTTCAAAAATGCATCTTTTACAGAACACCTTCACCACAAAGAATTTCTACCTTTTATCTAACCAAATTTTCTCTTGCTATCATTTACATCAGGATCGACACGCTTTTTCTATAAAAGGCAGGACAGTAGATAGTTTAGGTTTTGCAGGCCATATGGTCTCTGTTACAACTACTCAACTCTGCCTTTATAGCACAAAAGCAGCCCATAGACAACACATAAATGGGTGTGGCTGTGTTCCAATAAAACTTTATTTACAAAAACAGGTGGCAGGCCAGATTTGACTCATGGGCTGTAGTTTACTGGCTCCTGATACAAATTATTTTCATTTATGGAAATAAACTGTGGGGAAAAGGAGTAATAAGACTCTTTCCTTTGAAGACTTTAAGACAATTCACCCTGACCTTCTTTTGCTTCTAAATCTTGTTGAAGTTCTTGTTTTTAATTAATGTTCCTTTTCTTCCTCTCAAGTTCTCCTACATTGTGTGTTGGCTCAAATTGTTCCAAAGATATTCCACATCAGAATTACTTAAGCCTGTGTTTATATGGACTAACATGGTATAAATTATGGAAGATGGAGCTAAGATAGTGACAATTTTCCAGTTCAATGTGATAGATATTAAGGGGAAGGAAAAGAAAAGTTGGAAAGGGACTGCGAATCCCTATTACCTGGTCAGGAGACTGTCCCATGGAAGTTTCATGACTGTGTGCTGTTCATTCTTCTCTAAGATGCAGTCACATAGGATGGGATCTAATTTCACAAGACTAAAGAGAAAGAAGAGGCAATAAAGAAACACCCAAGATATGGAACCTACCTAAATGTCCATCAAAGGACAACTGGATAAGGAAAGTGTGGTATAAATACACAATGGAATACTGCTCAGTCAAAACAAAGAATGAAATTCTGCCATTCGCAGCAACATGGATGAGCTTGGAGAAAATTATGTTAAGTGAAATAAGCCAGGCACAGAAAGAGAAACACTGCATGTACTCACTCATAAGTGGGAGCTAAGAAAGAAAAGAGAAAATAAAGGAAGGAAGAAAGAAAGGCTGACCACAATAAAACGTTGAACTTTCAGAAGAAAACAGACCTCTAGTTACTAGAGATGTGAAAAGGGGAGGGAGAAGAGGGTTAGGGAGTAATTAGGTAAGGGATACAAAGAATAATTATGATTTGAATAATGAACATGCTAATATTGATTTTGATCATCACATACTGTACAGAAATACTGATAATCAACTCTGTACTCCATGAATATATATATAATCAAAAATAAGTAAATAAATAATTTTTTTTGGGGGGGGAAGAAACCCCAGACTTGCCCATCATGTGACTGCAGCTTTCTGGGCTTAGTTTCACAGAAGGCTAGCAAGGAAGAAAGACTGGAAGCAGGGCTCTTTATTTAAATGAAGACTTTAGATTAGGCTGGTAGGTCCCAACTTTTTGATCATGAGGAATGGAACTCTCTCCATCTGGCGGTTTATCATCTGCACCCACTTATTAAGAAGATATTACCAAAATGCTAAGATGACTTCAGTAAAATCTTTTAAAGTTTGCATTTTATTCCCCACAACAGCCACCTGCATCTGCAGATCAATGGCGGTTCTATGTGAAATAATATTTACTCAGTGTGTTGCCAATGTTGGCAGCGTATATGGGTCTGACAACAACTCTAGGTGTCCACAGCCCACGGTGTGGAAACCACTGGTCTTGATTTTTTCTAAGACACTGTCATTTCCCATGCTCCCTCCCAGACCCAAATGTGTCTATGCCTGCTGAAGACGACCACCCAACAAGACAGACCCAAGTTCTCCTCCTCCTCCACTCACTTTTTGTTGTCTGCATCAACCAGGTCATTTTTCTTGGCGTAGTTAATGATGATCATTCGGACCTCGCTGCCCTCGAGCATGCTCCCCTTCCTAGGTGAGGAGAAGTGAGCGGGGCGTTAATTCATGCCGTGCCAGGAGACAAACTGCAAACACCCGGACTCACTCCCTGCTCAGCAGGGCGCTTTCCTTGGCTTTCGGCCTCTATTTTCTTCCCTTTTCTGGACTGAGGTGAGCATGACCATGTGAAGAATAATTACAGGTAGAAACCGCCTCTGTTCATTTGGTCCAGAGAAACTTCCCCAGAGAAGGAAGCTTGGAGCTGAATGTGGGAGAAAGGGAGAACAGGGCAGAGCAGGTTTTGCCAGTCACAAAAGAACACTACTTGGGTTGAGAGGAAGTGGAGGCCAGAACACCAGGCAGGCAGAGAAGGGCTGCTCTCCAAAAACTCACTTGTGGCCAGACTCCTGGAAGAGCAGGGTCATGCTGGCTGGGACACAGTAGAGGGATTTTATATCTGGAGGGTGATAGGGCTGTCCCCTGCTACCCTCCTGGATAGTCGGGGAGCTCGGGGAGGGCTCGGGTATGACGAAAGATGTGATCCTAAAACCCAGCAGAAGGAAAGAAAAAAACACATTTTATACTAGTGTCTCGGCAAGCCCCAGTCCGTTGCCCAGGTGCCCTGGGGCCAGCTGAGCTACGGTGACCAGGCCCCCTGCACTCACCTCGGGTGTTTCCAGTCCACAGCCACAACGCTCTCCACCCCTTTGCTCAGCTCCTTCACCTGTATAACCTGCTCCTGCTGCATGTGCTGCAGGAACTTAGAGAGCTAAGGGAGAGAGGGCCAGTGGTCGGGGACTTCATTGATCCCACACACATACTGAGTGCCTAGGATGTGCCAGACCGAGCTCGGCAGCAACTGTGGAAGGATATGAGATGGTCTCTGCACTCATCACACTAGGATCTGGGAGGCCCCCACCCTGAGGGTTGGGAGCAGGAAGTGGCTAGAGCCTAACTCTAATCAGATATAAAGGGGTCAAACGGGGAGAGGAGAGTGGGCACCATCGAACTGCCTCAGCCCAGGAAGAGTTTTTCCCCTTAAACCTGCAATCAAAAGCTTAATTTTAACCTGAGCCCTTAGACAGGGCTTCCCCAGTGCCCAGTCAGCTCATGTCATCCGTGCCCCGGCATAGCTCTCTGTGTGGGTGTGCAAGGAAGGTTCCTGCTTACCTTTCTGTAGCTTGACTTCTTTATGTCCAGCTGTCGTCCTTCAGGGCTAATGGCAGATGGAAAAGGCAAGTTAAGCTAACAAGCAGTGGTGGTGGGACCTGCCTGGCACTGAGGGCCTTTTTCCTCAGCCTCCCTCCCCCACGTTCAGAGAGAAGCCACCATTCCAGAACTCTGCCCAGTGGTGGCATCTGCGAGGGATGCAGACTATGAGATAGTCTAAATCAGGGCTGTCCAATAGAACTTTTTGTGAAGACAGGATGTTCTCTATCTGTGTTGTCCAATATGGTAGCCACTAAGCACATGTGGCTAGTAAGCACTTGAAATGTGCCTAATGTGACCAAGGAGTTAAATTTCTCACTTATTTACTTTTAATTAATTTAGATTTAAAATAGCCCTGTGTGGCTAGTAGCTACTGTATTATATATAGCTTTAGATTCCTCTCAAACCAGACAATCTTTGGTGGCCTTAAAAGTTCCACCTGAAGGTAAGCCTTTCTACACCAAGCTTGTGCTGCAGGCACCAGGCCTGGGGCAGGGTTCAGCAAACTGCATCCTGTGGGCCAAATCTGACTACATCATCACTTAGCTATCGTCTGTGGTCACATTAGGCTATAGAGGTAGAGCTGGGTAGGGGTGACAGACCCTCATGGCCTGCAAAACCTAAAATATTTACTATCTGGCCCTTCACAGAAACTTTTCTGACCCTTGCCCTAGAGCAACTAGTTTTGGGGGAAGGCTCCTGATGAAAGCTATAAACTTCCCCTCTCTCTGGAACTTACATCTTCTCTTAAAATGTGACATTCAACAGCCGTGGGATTCTCAGGGAACCCTTCTAGAACCCACCACAGATTAAGAACTTCTATTCTAGAGAAGATTCTGGGACCCCTTTCCCAGTTACTTGCAACCCAGCAAGGTCAGGACAAATTACCAAGGAACCCATCACATACTCTAGATGCCACACTTATACAGGATGCCCTAAAGAAGCCTGTGTGTAAATGGGAAGAGATTACATTAAAAAACAGTTTTAAAAAAACAGAGCAAGATTCTCAAAAAGAAAGAAGTTCAATCTCCGGGTGAAAATCAATAAGCAAACCTCCTGATAGGATAGTATCTGTTGAGTGCTTATTATATGTCAGCCTAATTAATCTTCACAGCAATCCTGTGAGTACTGAAATTAGGGCTCAGAGAAGCCCAGTAACAAGATGAAATTTGCTTTGCTCAAACACCCTGGGGACCTAGCAGTTGAGCCCAGATGGCTCTTTCTTCAAAGTGCAGGTTCTATCTACAAGTAACACTACCTCTCCTGGTGGCTTGTGTTTTGGGTAAGGTGGGGGTTCACCCCAATTCTTGCTGATACAACCTAATCTGGCCTCCCTACTTTTCACAAGTGTGAGGGGGTTGAACATTCCAGAAGAAGCCTCCTGACAAAGAGGCTGCCCCGGGACTCTTCCTGTACAGGACATGCTGCTTGATTCATGAGAGACAGCCCAGAACTGCCACAGCAGAGGCAATGTTCAGAGAATCTCGGGAATTTTAACCTGCCATTTCCTCAACATCCTTTCACTGGCTTAGGTTAAGTTTTTAAAACCCAGGACCTAATGTATTTGCCAGATCAACCTTCTATAGCATGTCCCTCAACCAATCCCCCCTTTGGCCCTGTCCTGTCCTACTGCCAAGGCACAAGAGTGAGACCCAGTCCCTGGCCTCCAACCCACATCAGTGCCTTCCATACCAGCAGGAGAACATGTGGCTGCCAAGAAAAGTGCTGGTGAGTAAAGGCAGGTCAGCCTTTTTGACTCGGCACTTCAGAGCATGCAAGAAGCATCGTTGTAACAGTTCATCCATTTGCTCTGTAAGGGAAGACAAGACCATACCCTTCCTGAGACAGAACGCCTGCTACAGCACAGGAAAACTCCCCTGCCCAGCTCCATCCCCACCCCCACCTCACCCCCTTGGCTCTGAAAGGAACCCATTCCCAGGTACCAAAGCTCCCAGACTCTCTTGACCACCAAGCATTCAGAGAGGGATGACCCCAGAGAAGGGGTTAAGCCACAAAGTCCCACCAAGCCAGGAGCATTCACCCAGAAGTCAGAGCCAGAAGAAACTCTAGAGGGCTCTGTAGCTGGAACAGTCCAAATGCCAGGGCAGACTGGCATCCAGGAGACATGACTTAAGTGGAAAGGACTCCAAGGCAAGATGTCAAAGAGCTGCTGTGCCACCTCACCGAAAATAGGACCTTCTCCTCCTCTCCCAGAGCTTCAGTGCCATTCTGATCAGAAGTGGGGTGAAGCTCGTCAGCCTCCTAAATTGAGAGGAGGGGAGACAGGCCCTTCTCCTCCCAGAGCTATACCTCGAAGCGTTTTGCTGTCTGTGGAGTCTTGGTTTGGGGCCCCAGCACTGGTGTCTTCTGAGGCTTCTGAGAGGGACTTCTCCCCACACGCCTGATGAACCTCCCCAATCTCCTCCTCTCCCTCCAGGGTCAGGCGCCTCACATCCTCCTGCAGGGTGGGGTCCACCTGGACAGACCCCTTGTCTTCACTGAGATCTGTGGGATCCAGTGCCAGTGGAGCAATGGAAGGTGGAGAGGACTTGTCCCCAGATTGCCTGGAAAAATCTCATGTCAGAAACACCAAGGAGCAGCCATAACACTCTCCAACCCTGGTCAGGGAAGAGTTAGCCAGGAGTTCAGAGCTAGCAAGAGCTGACAGGCAGGAATGTCCAGGAGAGAGCAGAGAGCCTGTGCTCTCATCCCAATTCTATTTTCAATCCTGGGCCCAGAAAAGTTCCATGCCTCAGTTTCCTCATCTCTGAAATGGGGAGAATAAGTCTTGCCTCTCCCTATCCCAAAGGAGTAATAATATTATTAACAGACATCATGAGACAGAGAAAGATCAAAGAAAAAGCAGTTAAAGATATGCCCATAAAAGTATTCCCTTCATATAAGTTAAAAACAATAACAACATTTTGAATTAAATAACAACATTAAGATCATAAATGCGTCTGTAGTACCAGTTGGTGACATTCAAACCCAAGGCTCAGCACATGTAACAAAACACAAACACCTGGACTGCTCAAGGACTGTGAAATCAGTGGCTTCTGTGTTAAATCAAATGCAATCTAACTTGCAAAGGAGAGATTACCATGGTTTTCTGCCACTAAGCTTTAGGAAGACAAAAAAAAGCGATGCCACATAGCAGAGTGTATAGAGAGGTAATAAGCTTCATCTCAACCAAGATATGTAAATCAAGCTAAGTTTTAACTACTAGCGGTAGCAAGGCTTATTAAGTACTGTTAATAATAGTAAGGCCAAAGTGTATGTTTAGCCTATTCTGACCAGCTAAACACTATAAATATTTTTTAAAGGTGGTGGTGCGGGGGGACTGAGGCAGTTGATGATAAAACAACTCAGATGACATGACCTTGACTGCTGTTGCCCAGACTGATAGTTAGAAAAAAAGGTGCTAGGAGAACATCAGCCATCAGCCTCCAAATATCTGCTTAAAAAAACAGGCTAATGAGGTTGTACCCCCAGCAAAGTAGGGCTTGGCCAATATAGCTGACCTTTATTAACAACAAGGGTTTGAACTTCGTGGGTCCACTTACATGTGGATGTTTTTCAGCCAACCCCAGACGGAAAATACAGTATTTGCAGGATGGAGAACCCATGTATATGGAGGCTGACTTTTCATATCCAAGGATTTTGGTATACACAGGGGTGGGAGACATGGTTGGTGGGGGGAGATGTCCTAGAACCAATTCTCTGTAGTCAACTGTACTTGTAAAATGAATAACTCCAAGGCTGGGCTAGAAAATATAAGGGTGAAACTATACCAATAATAAAAGACCAGGTACAGAAGCTCCACTGGCGCAATTGGTTAGCGCGCGGTACTTATATGAAAAGACCAGGTACATTGTTTTTGAGAAAAGTACTGTTTCCTGTTTTGGTAAAATGACAAGAAAATAACCAGAACGTGAACTGGTATATGGCTCTAGAAAGCAACCATTACAGTCTGAATGTGTTATTCCACAATGAGGAGGAGATGTGAAATATGACACGTGAATAACATGGATGTAATTGGCTTATCATCCTGGTGCCTGAAGATCTACCCTGCTTTGGTTTGGATTCAGAAGCACTTGTCACAGGGCCAGATGTTGCCTAAAATGTGCGTGGCAGATAACGCCAGATTGACCAGAGCTATTAAAAAAATGAATAACACCATACTGAGGGGCGGAATAGACAATCCCTAAGGAGAATTCCAGGTCTAGGATTCTATAATTCACCTAGAAAATAATCAAAGTTCTCTCTAACTTCATGCCCAACTAGGAAAAAAAATTCTTTATTCTTTTCTCCACATATGGCTAAGAAATGAAAATCTGGGGTCAGCAATTTGCCTAAGGACACGGCTAGAACAAAACTGTTACTCTGAATCCCAGACTGTATGCTCTCTCCAGCCACTCTGGCTCTCTGTGAAACAGAAGAAACACTGTACCCACCACAAGTGGTCCTGGTAAGTGTGCAGTACAGAGAAGCCCCTTCCCTTCAGGCCTGAAGTCAGCATCTCAGCTGTGGACATGGCAGCGACTCCGATCGCTATGGGGGCTCTAAGAAGAAGGAGGCCAGAGACAGGGGTCAGAAAGTCTACCAGGAAGACACATGTCAGGACCATCTTTCCACACACGTGGTAAAAGCATCACGGTTACCAATTTGAAGCATCCACTTCTATCACAAAACCAAACTCAGCCCAGTCTCAATTTTCTTCAGATTACCTACCTATGAATATTATTTTCAAAAATCCCTTGACCAAACAATCCCTTGACCTTTCTGTACAATTAACTCCTCTGCTGACATTATCACTGCCTTTGTTTTATTCTTATTATGAATTCAACCTAGGCAAAAATGTAAATGATCTCCTCTACTTTAAAGAAGTCATAGTCATCCTATAAGGAAGTTTAGAGGGGAGGCAATTCATATGCCATAAATTAGGCTGAGGGATGCCTTGGGGAAGAGAAGAGACAGCTAGTGGAGCCAGTTTGAGAAATTCCTTCTGAGTCGGCTTACTTTGTATAACTATGTATCTAAGAACTGGGTGTTTCCAGGATACCAAAAACAACCAAATTTATAGTAATTATAAAAACTCCCCAAGCCCAAATGAGAAATCTGTCAGCCCAGTGTTACTCAAGCACTGATCACACAAGGCCTGTAAGGATATGTGGCCAGCTAGATAATACTGAAGAATACATAAGCCTGGCAAGGTAACTTGGGTCCAAGGGAGAAGATTCTAGGGCAGAGTTCCCAATACCTGAACTTAAATTTTTTTTACTAAACCTGGTGGCTCCACTTATTGTGTCTACAGTTCAGTTCTTGCCACAGAAACTTTGAATCTGGATTCTTTCCCAGTTCTTAAAACAGGGGTCTTTTTCTTCTACCTCTAAAAAGGTCAATGGCTCAAGAACTCATCTTGAACATGACTTGTATTTTTAACAAACTCCTTGTACCCTTACCCCTGCCACAAACCATCACCAAGCTCCATCCCGATAAACACTCTAAAGGCTAAATTGAGCAGGCCAAATATCCTTTATATTGTTTTCTCCTATCTTGCATAGAATACTTGGGGGCCTGCGGGGTGGGGAAGATAACACCACCATGATTCTTTTCAACTGTAATTTCTGCTACAGGCAAATAAGAAAGGTTCCTAGGTGCTTGGTTTCAAAAGGTGCAAGGAAAATAGAAGAATATGAGCAGCAAAAATAAGATCTTTAAACACTGACCCCTCTCATGCTTAAAATCTCTCTTTCCTTCTCTCTCAAAGAAGCAGTGATTAAAATAATGAGATGTCATTTTCACTCACTAGAATAACACAAATGAAAATGACCCATCATATCCAGTGTTGGCAAGAATATAGGGAAATAGGCTCCGTATATGCTGTAGGTAGGAATGACAACTCAGCTTTTTTGTAGGAAAACAGAAAATACACACGATCTTCAACCTAACAGTTCTGCTTTTTAGCATCTACTCTAGAAAAACATTGGCACTGGTGTCCTTAGAGGCATCGATAAAATATTGTTTGTAACAAATTGCAGGAAACCTCAGTTTCCATCAGGAGAGGACCTCTTCCATCCCCATACAGCAGGTAAAAAGATTCAGCAGATCTGTGTGTTGCTGACATGGAAGATGTCTACAACATATTAAGTGAAAAAACAATACATATACAGTAGAATTCAGCTTGTATTTTGAAACAAACATACCTAAAGCCATACATTTTATATGCACATGTATATGTGCAATGAAGAAGGGCAGCAAGGATGCACATCAAAGTGATAATGGTTTCTTCTAGGAGAAGAGGATTTTGGGGTGAGGGGGCTTTTGATTTTTCAGAATTGTTCATACTATTACTTTTTTAAAAACACAGCAGGATGATGGTTGAACAACTCTGTAAACACAAGAAAATCACTGAATTGTATATTTCAAACAGTTGAATTTTGTGGTCTGTAAACTATATCTCAACAAAGCTATTAAAAATAATTTTAAAATGAGGATGATGATGTGGATGATGAAAAAAAACTGGGAAGGTGACGAAAGACAAGGAGAGACCAAGAGAATGTTACAGACAGGTGACTAAGAGCATATGACAACTAAATGCAATGTGATATCCTAGCTTGGATCCTTGAATGGAAAAAAGAATTACTGGGAAAACTAGGGGATAAAGTATGCAATTTAGTTAGTAATATTGTACCAGTATTGATTCCTTATTTGTGATAACTATACTGTGGTCATGTAAGATGTGACCATTAGAAGACGCTGTGTAAGGAGTGTATCAGAACTCTGTGCTATCTCTGCAATTCTTCTGTAAATCTAAAATTAGTTTAAAAAAAAAAAAAAAAGTAGCAGCAGCAAATACATTCAGCCCAGATGTATGAACACCCCATAAGCTCACTGTCAGTCCCCCAGGCCCACTCTTTGCTTCTTCCAGAAGAATGTATTTTTTCTTTCAATCATTCCTTTGTCCATATGCTTAGGAAGTCATCATTCCCCTGCACATGCCCTTTTACCTAAGTTTTTCCCCCAAAGGCACAGATGCTTGGCACAGTACCTGTTCCCCACCAAGGCAATGGCACAGAGGTCGCCTTTCTGTACCTGAGGCAGACCAGCAGCAGGCACCACTAGTCCTGGCAGCATCAAATCTGTAGCAAATGAAAAAAAGCATCACGACCTACATTCTGCCTCCATCTAATTCCATGGTTTACATCATCATTTATTTATTAAACCAACAAAGAAACATTTAATGAGTATCAAGTATGTTATTCATAATGAAAATGAAAAATGGAAACTTGAGTATCAGACCATCTCCCTTTGAGGAGCCAGTGGTCAAACAGAAGCATCAGGCTGAGTGTCCTATACCATGATCTATCTTGTCACAGTTTCCTAAATCCAGCTTATTGGTTTAAAGTATAATATACAGTGGTTCAAAAAGTATGTTCACATCACTTATTTAAGCCTTATAGCAGGGCCACAGAGGCCTAGAGAGCCCATGGAAACAGCCAAGTGAGAGACGTAACACACACATAAGGGATAAAAATTCCATTTTTCAACAATATGAACACAGGAAATGGGTAAATTTATTAAATTAGTTGGCCCTTACTAAGTAGATTTCAGCCAATAGCCAGAATATAGAGAAATCCTCTTACCTGCTCCCCCCATCAATTTTTCGAGTACGAGAGGCCATGTTGTAAAAGTCGGTAGAAGATCGGGATAGGACCATAGGGTGTACACTATACAAAAAGAGACCCAGAAAACACTTACTACCAAAAAATCAATCCCCTAGAATATTGGCAAAACCAAACACTATGGTCACTTTAATTAGAATACAGAAAAGAAACTCGACTGAAAGCTAGAGAGAGGGTTGTGAGGGGATGAATGAGCTTTCATTCTTGAGAAAAGCAGAGACCTAAGAAACTGCACGTCACTCAGTTAGAGGCCTCTATTGTTCCACCTGGACCACAGCAGCAGAAAATGGCCACAGTGGATGAAAGTGGGGGCAGTGAAACAACGAGGCTTCCATTTATGACCTCAGAAGCAAGTAACCTAAGAACAGGGAGCCAGCTTGTTAGAAATTTTGAAAACTTTCCCGTGTTTACTCCCTCTATTTCCATAGTGATTAACAGGAAAACCTTCAGCTCAAAAAGGGTCTGAGTATGTCTTCAGGTGCAGCATGCAAGTGGGGGTAGCGGTAGGAGTGACCTAAGGAGACCGCATCACACTGTTGCAGCCAAGCTTGGAGGAAGAAAAGCCCTAAGTGACAAAGAAGGTGCCAGCAGCTACAGAAAAGAGAAAAGGAGACCAAGTACCTGAGATGTGTGACAAAGAGAGAATTCAAAGAATCCTAGAGAGCCTAAGAAGGAATCCTTGTGAGACAACCCAATTGAAGTACAACACTAAGACAGCTGAGTACACAGCTTAATTAATCCAGCCTCTTTCCTATCACAGTATCTCTCTTCAATATCTTAAGATAACCCCGCTATGGATGTTTTTAAGAAACATTTTTACATGCCCTGAAATTCCCTCCTTTTCATGACCTCTGTTTTATCCCATCCCTACTTTGCCCACTGTCAATTCTTCAGCCATTGCTCCATCTCAGAACTTCCCTTTGCAACCACCCTCTCTGTGTTAGCTCTTCCTCCTACAGAAGATTCTGGTCTCCAAAAGTCCAATTCTAGAAACACTAGGTCCACAAAGATCCTTAGGGATGGTACTGGAAGATTTTGTGCTTGTTTGTTTTATGGGAGGCAAGTTAATGGAAGAAGCAGAGAGGAGCAGATGTTAGGCAAGGACTATAGTAATAGCCATGTCCATCCTGTTGCCGTACCTGTTGGATATAGATTTTTCTCCAGTTCAAATAGGATGGGGTTACCGCCACTCACGTACACAGTCACTGCATCCCCTTTGTGAGCATACAGCTTCACAATGTTGAGCTCCTCCTTTCCAGGTACTAAATCAGAGACCTGATCGGTTCCAAGGGTGGGGAAAGCAGCTGTCACATCAGCCCGAAGCTTTCTCCTGCAGAAAGCACACCAGCACATGAATGCTGCCAGCATGGACTTCAATAAATATCAAGAATTCAGAAGCACTCATTATAAAATCATGAGGGCCAATGAAAGACAGCCTGGTTTATGATGTCCCACTCTCACACACTCTTCCAAAACTTCCTATTCTCTTTCTCATGCGGTGTCTCACCTATTTTCATACGTTTCTGAGGTATGTCTTTCCATTTTATGGATGGGAAAACTGAGGCCCAGTGAGCAACTCAAGTTAGGCTGACATAAGAAACTCAGCCTTGCCTTCCAGTTTTCATGCCTGATCCTCCGAACCACTCCTTTCTTATATGGCAAACACATCAGCTTATGATTAAATAGCTATACCACAGCACCAAGAATGACAAGTACAGGACAGTTTTCAAAACTCCCGATGTGATATCTGCGTTTGCCACACCGCACAGATAAGGCTCCCCTTACCACATGCGCCTTATCCCCTCCCTCTTCACCCTCCAGCAGTCTCTCCTGCCTTATACACTTTTCCTCATGTACTTTTAGTTCTTGGTGCCTCATCTGATCTCTCCCAAGGGGATCTAAGCTCTTTCGAGGGCACGGTCCCTGTACTCCTTCATTTTTTGCCTCCTGCACAACACCTTAAACAGTCTGTCGTCAGTAAACGCTGATAGAATTACGTTTTCTTTCAGACTCACTAGAATATCCAAAAGACAGCCCGGGAGATAAATCAGGCCTCCTCTCCATCCTCACCCTCAAAATGTGTCTAACACACCCTTGCACCCTGGGGTCCTTTCCCGGGCTGTAACCTTAGGCCCCCGCCCCAGGTCTGCTGACAGGGTTGTGAGGCAGCCGGCCCGAGAGATGTCTGGATGCCCCGGTGAGCAGAGCAGGTCCCTTCCCTCCCTCACCTGTCTGACCCCTTGATGGCCGTGTTGGACTTGACCCGAAAGCCCTTGGCAAACATGACTGCTGGGGTGGCCCGAGGAAGACAAGGTGAGCACAGAAGCCCGGGATTATCAGGAAAGCGAGAGTGCCGCGGCTCCCCAGCCCTGAGCCCTGGGGGCAGCCATGCTGGGGCCCGGCCGCGAAAAGAGCCCGGCTGGAAACCCGGACTGCGCAGTTTCGGGCTGTTGCGGCTACGGAGGCCGCTGCCGCCCCTAGTGGCGAGGCCAGGAACTGAGGCAGGGCGGGATGGGGCGGACTCGGGGCCCCGAGCTTGAGGGACGTTCCCTCCCCCGCCCGCCGCTCCGCCCCCCCCCCCCCCCGCCTCTGCCCAACTCTGCGCCTGCGTGAGAAGCCGGGTCCGCACGCTTGTAGTGGCGCGGGGAGTTTCAGTTCATTTCCAGCCCATCTGCTTTAGGTGGTTGGTTGAGAAGCTTTGCCAGCTGCCATTCCATTCAATCTAGTTCAGTTCCGCAGACATAATTGAATTCTTTTATTAAACTTGCAGGCTTTTTGAGTGCTTTTCTTAAAGGCTTTTCCCTATTAAGATCTTTACATTGTATTGTAACCTGCAGGCCTCAGCTAGGATTTTCTCCTCCCTGTTTTCTAGTTTACATGCCATAATAATAACAGTAGCAGGGAATCCACTCTTGTTTCAGGTCTGCCCGAGACAGTCACGCAGTCAGAGGAGAGAGATTAGGTTTCCCTGAGAGAAACACCTGTGTATCCTGGAGGCAAGGATTTAAACACCTGAGTACTGGCCCCTACTAAATTACATTGTGTATATTAAAACTTCAGAGCAGAGTACCTATCAATCAATAAAAAATCCTAACTGCTTGATTCTGAGATACAGTTGCACGAAGGAGAATTCTACATCGGCTGTCCAAAGAGTAGGCCTTCTGCGGTATCTGCCCACCACCTATTGTGGCCTAGAGGCCAGCCCCAACTCGGGCTCCTCCTAAACTTCTGACCCACCAGGCCTTTATTCTGAAGTACCTCAGCCACAAAGCCAATGTCAGAGGAGGACAACAACCACAGACTCCTGTCCCCTTGAGCTCACATTTGGTCACACTTGGGGTATACGAAACATTTGGGGTCTCTTGCAGCACAACTGCTGAGAAGCCTCTGGCTAGGGAGCTAAGGAAAAGTTATTCAGGGGAATACTAGAAATTTCAAGCTGGAGAAACTATTATACATTAGATGTCCCAGATAAGAAGACATCAATTATAAGCCTAAGAATTAATTAGTGTTTGACAAGTAGGAGCCAAGACCTCAGGGGATTCTGCACCATGGCCTCCAGCCTCCCTCTTGGATAGCAAGAGCTCCCTTTTCCCAGGAGGGCATGATCCCACCTTCTCTGCCCGCATCACCAACCTGCCTGCTCCCTGCACGCTGGCCCAATTGCTGGGCAAGCTGGCTGAACCCTGAGTCCAGCAAGTCCGGCTTCTTTAACCTTTCCTTTGCAGGTCCAGCACCACACTTGAGGGCTCCCAGCCTATTCCGTACTCTTGGGTCTGAGCTGTTTAATTGCAGCAAGGCGCAGGGCAACTATACCAAAAAGGCTGCCATTTACTGGGGAAAAAAATCATTTTCACTAGTTATTCTTGGAAGTAACATGGCTGTAAGGTTGATTCCTTATAAGAGGAAGGGATATTTTGAAGCAGGCGTAGACCAGAAGAGAAATTCCCTTTTCCTTACCCTTCTTTTCCTTTCCTTTCCCAGTGAGTCCCAATGGATGAATTCAATTTATTTAATTTACTGGACACTTACTGGCAAGGCTCTGTGATTATTAAGATGAATTAGACACAAGCCCTTTACCTTGAAGGAGTTCACAGTCTGGCACATGGTGTTTATGTCCTCTTGAAATCCAGAAGACCAAAGGGTGCCCAGACTTCATCCATGGCTACCTGCAATTTACCCCTTCACTAGCCCTTCTCTACCCTTCTACTGAAGCCCACAGGCAAATCCCCTGGAAACATGGATCATTGACATTTACGTTGCAGGTATAACCTATGGTTTGAGAATTCCCTGATAGATCCTAATGGCTCTTCAGGTGTACAGATGTTTTCATAGCATCAGAAGGAGTGGTCATGATATCCTCACATGTATACAGATGATCTGGGGCACAGGACTTTTTACTTTTCCAAACATCTCCATGCTCATTCCCTCATTTCACCTTCACACTAATGCTGTGGGCAGCTTTTGTTATCTCCTTTGTCAGGTGAGGAATCTGGAGCACAGAGAGGTTAATAACTTACCCAGGCTCACACAGCTACCTTCCATTATTTAGTCTGTGGATGATGCTTTTTGATCACTAGGAAAAGATGGATGTAATGAATGGTGTCAAGAGAAATGCCTATCCATTTTGGGGAAAAAGTTTAATTACTTTGTACATTTCATTAAAAAAAAAAGTCTAGGTAGATTAAAGATCTAAATGTTAAAAAAAAAAAAAAAAAACCTACCACAAAACTAAACTTACTCTAACTATATGATACAACAATCACACTCCTTGGTATTTACCCAAATGAGTCGAAAACTTACATCCACACAAAAACCTACACACAGTTGTTTATATAAGCTTTATCTAGAATTGCCAAAATTTGGAAGCACCAAGATGTCCTTCAGTAGGTGAATGGATAATAAACTTTGGTACATCCGGACTATGGGACATTATTTAGTGATAAAAAGAAATGAGCTGTCAAGCCATGAAAAGACATGGAGGATCCTTAAATGCATATTATTAAGTGAAAGAAATCAATCTGAAAAGTTACATGCTTATAGTATGTAATTGAAGATTCCAACTATATGACATTCTGGAAAAGGCAAAACTAGAGAAACAGTAAAAAGATCAGTGGTTTCCAGTAATTGGGGGGAGGGAAGGATGAATAGGCAAAGGACACAGGAGTGTTAGGGAGGTGAAACTATTGTGTATGATATTATAACCGTGGGTACATGTCATTATACATTTGTCCAAACCCATAGACTATACAACACCAAGAGTGAACCTAATGTAAACTATGGACTTTGGGTGATAATGAAATGTCAATGTAGGCTCATTGATTATAAAATGCAAAGTAATAAACCTAGATTCATATCTCATACCTTATTCAAATATGAACTCAAAACAGACTGTAGGCCTAAATAAAAAATATAAATCATAAAACTTCTAAAAGAAAATATAAGAGAAAATCTGTGTGACCATGTGTTAAGCAAAGATTTCTTAGATATGACACAGTAAGCATGATCCATAAGAATAAATAATGATCACTTGAGCTTTATCAAAATTAATAAATTCTGCTCTTCAAAAGACATGTTAAGATACAGAAAATTGCTGAGAGTAGATTTTAAGTGTTCTCACCATGAAAGAATAACTATGTGAAGTAATGCATGTTAATTAGCTCAAGTTAACCGTTCCACAATGTATCCATATTTCAGAACAACATGTTGTACACAATAAATACATACGATTTTTATTTACCAATTTAAAAATAAATGAATAAATTTAAAAAATTTAAAAGACATGTTACAAAATAAAAAGGAAAGTCACAAAATGGAAGAAAGAATTTGAGTATATAATACATAAAAATTCTCAAAACTCAGTAAGGAAACAAACAACCCAATAAAATTTGGACAAAAGCTTTGAACAGACATTTCACCAAGGAAACTATATGGATGGCAATTAAGCCCATGAGAAGATTCTCAACATCATTAGTCATTAGGGAAATGCAAACTAAAACTGCAATGAGATAATACTACACATTTATTAGAATGATTAAAACAAAAACAAAACTGACAATACTAAGTTCTGACAAGGATGCGGAGCAACTGGAACTCTCAAACACTTCCGGTAGCAATGCAAGACGGTACATACACTTTGGAAAACAGCTTGGCAGTTTGTAATCAAGTCAACATACACTTACCGTATAATCTAGCGATCTCAGTCTTAGGAATTTACCCAAGCAAATTGAAGACTTATGTTCCTACAAATCTGGGCATAAGTGACACAGAAGCTTTTTCATGATTACCAAAACCTGGAAACAACTCAATGTTCCTCAACTGGTGGAAGAGAAAGCAAACTGTGGTACATCCAAAAGACAGAGTACTGTCCAGCAATGAAAAGGAACTACTGATAGACCAATAGATGATTCCTAAATATATTATGCTAAGTGGAAAAAGCCAGACTCAAAGCCTGCACACTGATTTTATTTATAGAACATTATGGAAAAAGCAAAACTATAGGGACAGAAAACAGGTCAGCAGTTGCCAAGGATGAGGGATGCGGGGGGGACAGGCGGGGGGGAGAGGGTGTGTGCATGCATACGTGAGGGAACAGTTGACTACAAAGGGACGTGGGAAGTTGGGGGGTGACAAAACTGTTCCATCTATTGATGGTGGTAATAGTTCTAATAGTTCCATAACCGTATGAATTTGTTAAAACTCACAGAACTGTGAACTAAAGATAGTAAATTTAACGGTATGTAAATTAAACCTTTAAAAAAAGAAAAAAAATGAATAAATAAAAAATGAAACCAAAGATGTGACTGTGAAAACATCGCAAAAAGACCTAAGATGGTGCCTCAAAGGATCGTTCGTTCAGATGAAAAGCCCTCTATGTATTTTAAGGGCATGTCCCATGAGTACTCTCCATTAAACAATAGGGCTCCTAAGAATCAAGGGCATTTTCCTCAGCACACTCTGCAGAAGCCTGAGTGTTGGGAAAATGGAACCATTTGGTCAGGCTCCCCTCACCTTGGAGCCAATTCAGGGTGGTTCGGTAAGCACTGTGTTTGTGGGTAGAGTAGGTGCGCCTGCAAGGCTGCACCACTTTGGCTGGTGTTTTACTGCCTCAGGCGCCTGCCCTGCGCAGCCATGTTTTTCCAGACCTGCAGCTTCCAAGGACCGTGTGGCCAGTTACCTAGCTCATAGACCTGCATGAAGGGGTCTGGTGACCCAGCCTGGCATGTGAAGGGTTTGTGACCCAGTCTGTGAATGAGCTTGAGGGATCTGCAAGCTCCAGACCCAGCCCTAGCTCAACCATCAGCCCAGTTGGTGCAGGATTACTGGCAGGTAAAAGAGTCCGACCACTAGTGTGGTTGCCTAGCTTTACAATTGGTGTCACGAACAGGATTAAGAGCTAGACAATTGGCACTGTGAGGATTCCAGGCCTCGCAGTAGCCCTTGTCATAGCCAGATACCGAGTTCTCCGAGATTCTTGGTCTGGGTGTCAAGCTAGAGCTAGGGTCTGGATTGCACAGACCTTTCAAGCCCGTTCACGAACCCTTCACACGCAGGTCTATGACCTAGGTAACCGGACAAAACGGTCCTTGGAGTCTTGGTTGAAGAAGGAATAGTCTTTATTCAGCACACACGCATCTAGGAGCTAGGCAGTACAAAGGAGAAACTCGGAAACTCAACTGCTACCATCAAGGTCCAAAGAAAACTGAAACTGCGTTAACATGTTCTACCTTCAGAGATGCGAGCTCTGCGGCCAGCTCTGCTAACTAACTGCCCAACACACACAAAAGCAATTAACTAAAAGGATACATTGGCACACATGCGCACTGACTCCACTCACACAACTTGTTTATAAGAAATGTCGAGGGAGCCTGACTAAATTATTCTATTTTCCCCACATTGGGGAAAGCCATCCTCCATGTTGAGAGGACACTTAAGGCCTGAGAAAAGGCAGGAACATCAGCTTCATGTCTGCAAACATTGGTGTCTGCCTCCTTTGCTTTGGAAAGAAGCAGACCAACCATCTTTGCTCAACTCAGTGATCTCAGCCCAGGCCAGGGGTGATAGGCCTAGCCTGCTAAGAGTTTGTAAATGAAGGCCGTGGGTGGGACTTGGCACAGGCATACCTATTCCAGCAAGTCCCGAGGCCCTTTTTTCTGCTTATCCACCCACTTTCCCCTCCACTGCCCTTCAGGCTATGTAGGATTAATTTTGTGGTTAAAGGAGAGTAGCAAATTGTTGTAGGAAAGGGAAGGATTGAGGTCGAACACTAAATTTTGGTCTATGACATGTTAACCCCTTGGCTTTAAAAACACCTTTGGAGTCAGACATAATCATGCTGGTATTTAGTCACACAGGTAACAATAAAGTCTTTCTGCAAGGTCTGAGATGCCAGTCTGAGCTTTCTTTGCAAATCAACTTTTTAGGGCAGGTGGGAGCAAACTTCAAGATTGTAGGAATCCCAGTCAGATTTCCTGTCTTATAGACTTTCAGCAGGTGAGAAGTGTAGGATGGGATGATAGTGGAGAGGAAAAATCAGTTTCCTGACACCCTCCTGAAACTCATATGCAGGAGGAAGATTATAACAAAAAAACTATGGTGTCACTGCACTTTAGAGTTAACCAGTGCTTCGCTGGCAAATTGGATGGGGGGAAATGGAACCCTGATTCATAGTATTTGCCAATTTCTGTGGTATAAATACTCCTACCATGGCTGATTTCATTCTAGGTTTAACAACCTTGTGAAGTTGCTGAACATTTAACAATTGGCTTGATCAAATTATATAATATCTCTGAGCCTCAGTTTTCTGTAAAATATGAGTGGTAAAAGCTTGGTTGTAGTGAGGATTAAATGGAATAATGCACATAAATCTCTTAGCACAGGATCTGACATATAGTAAACACTCAAAGATTAGCTATTATGATGGGTTGCTTGGGCCTTAACATAGGGTACTCAGCTGCTTAAAGCAGATCAGGAAAAAAAAATGTACATCCAGGTCCAAAGTCTGCTGCACATGAAATAGAAAAGTAAAAAGGGTCATCACTGTGGTGATTGGATGGGGGTCTAAGCAGATTTCCCACGTCAAGCTTCCCTAGGGCCCAGACATAAAGGTGGAAACAGAAAAACTTCCACCCATAATGATGGATTCTGGCTTTCTGGACAATTCTTATCCTTGCTCATTTGCCTTAGGAGACAAGAAGGAAACATTTTTGAAAATACATTGCCAATGAGAGTAGAAGAGTCTCTGAAATCAGGAAATAGTTGGTTATTGCCACATACAGGTGTGTAGATGTTATTCGTTATTCCCAAGTTCAAGGTCCTCACACCTTTTGAAAATTAAGGTTTTGGCAATTTAATAAGTGGGGTCCTACCTCACTCAATCTGGAATCTCTAGAGTCGGTGCCCACTGAGCTCAGCGATTATTCTGTTTTTTCCCATGTATCAGCCACAGTGCTCGGCAAAGCAGAGGACATGTCATAGCTGCTCCACAAATACGTGTGGACTTGATCTACATTAGAGCTCCCAGGTCCCTCAAGAGCTCCCAATCCCAGAATGGCAGATTTGGATGTGTTGTCCCCGCCAAAACTCATGTGGAAATCTGATCCCCAATGTGGCAGTGCTGGAAGCTGTTTGAGTCATGGGGATGGATCCCTCATGAATGGATTAATGCCCTCCCTTTGTGGGGGGAGTAATGAGTGAGTTCTTGCTCTATGAGTTCCCATGAGAGCTGGTTGTTTAAAAGACCCTCTCACCTCCTCTCTCTCTCTTGCTTCCTCTCACCATGTGATCTGCTTGTACCCGCCAGCTGCCTTCTGCTTTCTGCCGTGAGTAGAAGCAGCCTGAGGCCCTTGCCAGATGCAGCTGTCTCAGAATTGTAAGCCAAATAAACCTCTTTTCCTTATTAATTACCCAGTCTCAGGTATTTCTATTACAGCAACACAAACAGACTAATACAGCAGATAAGTTTTATTTCCCATGTCAACTCTCACAGGGTGGTACTAGCTGACTGGAGAGCTATGTTGAGAAGGATTCTGAAGCCAAATCTGAAATACTTAGAAAAGAAGGCTGTGATTAATGAGCATGATATCATCCTTGGCCCCAGAAGAAAGAGTGGTAATGCACAGCCTGCCAATTTGCCAGTGTGGACCTAATCCCACCCCTTGTATTCAGCAGAGCAACCTGCAAGCCAAAAGTAAAGAGCCAGGATAAAAAATAAAAATATTCGAAAGCCTTGCAGGTAAATCAATGGATGACAAAGTTTTAATGCATCATCATGGAAAAGCAGCATTTTCTTTTTCTAAACTTTGAGGTCAGAACACGATCTTTTAAAGTGTCTTCTAAAAGTATCGAAAAAAGAAAATGCAGGAGAGTGTGAGGTACTGAATAGCAAGCTGACAAAGTCCTTGCTATTCTAGGGAAGGCAGCAAGGCTGGCATCCCTTTTGCCTACTTCCCCCTCTCCCTTCTCCCTCCCCTTGAGGTCTGATCTTTGATTGAACCCAGGACCCTGGAAGCTCTGTAAATGAGAAACTTATGTTCTTATTTTATTGATGAGTAGTTAGCTATGAATTTTCAAGTGCCGTGGCAGTTGAAAATGTTCTATAAATAGATTGGTACCAGACATAACTGATTTAATCACTATGACTTGTTATTTTCATGGGCTTATAAAAAGAAACCTAAAATAAAATAGGATGCCTTACAGGTCAGCATCCTCTAAGGTCCTCCTGATCCCATAAAGTGTGTCTCTTCATTTCCCACTGTCTCCCCTCAAGTACTGGTTGACAACAGGAGAGAGGTGGGTGGACAGTTATCCTACTGCTCTCAACAGCTAATATTATTAGTTCTAGTGCCCTACTGAGGGCTGCTTCCCACTCGCCTCTGTCCACCACACTTCATCCTGCCCCCTGTCATTCCTTTATCAGAGGGCATTAAACCAGTCGTTCTAAAAGTGTGGTCTCTAGAGCAGCAGTGACATCACCTGGGAACTCATTAGAATGCAAATTCTCAGACATCACCCCAGACGTACAAAATGAGAAATTCCGAGGACAGGGCCCATTAATCTGTGCTTGTTTTAATAACAGCTTTATTAAGATATAATTCACTGCCGTACAATTCACCCATTTAAAGTATTTAAAGTGTACAGTTCAATGGCTTTTAGAATATTCACAAAGTTGTGCAACAATCACTATAATCAATTTTAGAACATTTTCATCACTCCCAAAAGAAACCCTGTACCCACTCCCCATTTTTCCCCAGCCCCCCAGTCCTAGACAACCACTGATTTCCCTTCTGTCTCTATAGAGTTACCTATTCTAGACATTTCAAATAAATGGAATTATACAATGTGTGGCCTCTTGTGACTGGCTTCTTTTACTTAGCACAAAGTTTTCAAGGTTCATCCTCGTTGAACTTGTATGTAGCATGTATCAGCAGTTCATTTCTTTTTATTGCCAAAGACTACTCCATTCTATGGATACATGACATTTTGCTTATCCATTAGTCAGTTGATGGACATTTGGGTCATTTCCATTTTTCAGCTACAAATGATGCTGCTAAGAACATTCGTGTACAATTTTTTCTGTGGACACGTTTTCACTTCTTTGGGGTATGTACTGAGGAGTGGAATGGTTGGGTCATACAGTAATGCTATATGTAACCTTTTGAGGGATCTCCAACTATTTCTCAGGTTGTTCCACCACTTTACATTCCCATCAACAGGGTATGAGAGATCCAGTTTCACCACATTTTTGAAACACTTTTTATTATCTGTCATTTTTATTATGGTCATCCTAGTGGGTATAAAGTGGCATCTCATGCTGATTTTGATTTGCATTTCCCTGATGGCCAATAATATTGAGCATCTTTTAATGTGCTTATTGTCCATTTGTACATCTTCTTTGGAGAAATGCCTGTTCAGATCCTTTGTCTATTTTTTAATTGGGTTATTTGTCTTCTTATCATTGAGTTGTAGTTCTTGGGACAGTAAATTTCTGTGGTTTTAAGCCACCCAGTTTATGGTCATTTGTTGCAGCAGCTCTAGGAAACTAATGCAAGAGAAATAAAAACATATGCTCACAAAAATATATGTACACAATGTTTATAGGAGCTTTATTCTTAATAGCTTAAAACTGGAAACAGCCTAAATGTTCAACAGGTGACCAGATGAACAAATTGTGGTATATTCATTCAGTGGACTGCTACTCCTTAATAAAAAAAGAATGAACTACTGAGATATGTAATTATATGATGAATATCAAAAGCATCACATTGACAGAAAGAAGCCAGATACTAAAGAGTGCATTGCTATAGACTGAATTGTGTCCCCAAATTCATATGTTGAAGTTCTAACTCCCAATGTGACTGCATCTGGAGATAGGGTCTTTGGGAAGTAATTAAGTTTAAGTAAGGTTCTAATTTGATAGGATTGGTTTGACAAGAAGAGGAAGAGAGAGAACTATCTCTCCTCTCCTTGCACACTCACTGAGGAAAGGCCATGTGAGCATACAGAGAAAAGGTAGCCATCTGCAAGCCAAGAAGAGGGCCTTCACCAAAACACAACCATGCCGGCACTCTGATCTCGGACTTCCAGCCTCCAGAACTGTGAGAAGAAATTTCTATTGTTTAAGCCACACAATCTATGATATTTTGTTATGAAAGCCCAATCTAAAATGTATATACTGTTATGATTTCATTTATTTGGAGTTCAAGAACAAGGAATACTAATCTATGATGGTTGTGCCTGGGATAAAATAATTAACTGGGAAGAAGCCCAAGAGAACTGTCTGGGGTTATGGAAATACTCTATATCTTGATTCAGGTGTGTGTTTCATGGGAGTACAAACTGGGTGAAACTTATCAAAATATACACTTAAGGTCTGTGTATTTTGCTGGGTGTAAAATTACCTTAAACATTAGTGAATAAAAAATCCAAAAATTAGAAAAGGATTTAGGGAGTGAGATTATACACACTTGAGTGTGTATGAGGGTGTGTGTATTTGTACAAGGGAGGTAGAGGGAAGTTACTTAGGGTGATTTTTCCAAGATTAGATTTCAGGTCTAATTCAAGACATTACAGGTGAAGATTTTATTCCTTTCATGTAGGATTGTCAGTTTTAACAAATAAAAATACAAGATGTCCAGTTACATTTGAATTTCAGATAAACAATGAATCATTATTTTAGTATATCCCAAATATTGCATGGGACACACTTATACTAAAAATTAAGGATTATTTATCTGAAATTTAAATTCAACTGGGCATTTTGTATTTTTTCTGGCAATCCTACCTACATATGAGGGTACTTTAAAAAGTTCATGTAAAGATTCTTTATAATTCTATCTTTCCATGATCTTTTTGAAATACTCTCGTACGTGTTCTGTCATACAGTGGGGATATGCTAATGAGCTTGTGAGGTCCAGCCCAAGGACAACAGGTAGAGCCAGAGAAGGAGAGAACTACTCAGCAAAAGTGAGTGGAAACTAATAAGTTTCCATGAAAGGTATAAATTCAATGACTATGAGTTGAGAACATTATTCTTGGTGAGTGAAAAACAAAGAACATCAGGAGAAAGGTGGAGACTTGTTTCCTGATCTCTGGAGCTCCTTGAGGGGCCTCAGCCTAGGAAGATTGTTTCTGAGCTCCAAGGGCAAGAGCAGGTTTTTGTCTTTAAAAGTAAGCAAGTAAGCAAAGAGACAAAAGTGAAGACTCTTTCACATCACAGTGACCAGCAAGTACAATTTTGAGAGACTAAGAGAAAGTAAGACAAAGATGCCCATTTATCAGGGAATACTTTCTGAAATTCTGGTGACACTGGCAACTTTGCTAAGAGCCTATTTTGTGCCAGGCACTGAGCTTGGTATGGGGAATATCAAGATTATTAATAAAACAAGGTCTCTGTCTCCAGGAGTGAGACAGACCCATGCACACATCATTATAATACAGGGCCAGAGGGAATACCTGGATTTCCTTCAAACCCAGATATTTGTTCAGCATTATTTAGAGAAGGGGATAAACTGGGCAGAGGAAAGGGCAGAGAAGAGGACCTCCAGCTTTCAGACCCCCAAATCCTTACAGACAACTGGACGCATCGTCCCTAAAAGGCAATTTAGACATCATCAGTTTCTGCAAATGTCTCTTGAGAGCCTTACCCTCATCCCCCAACTGTTCCCACTAGATACTTGTCCAATTATTTCTTCCAGGCACGCATTGTTGTTCTGTGAGAGTAATCTAAATAAAAACAGTATTCTCCATCTTCTTATATTTCCGGCTAATTTTAACTCCTGTCATGAATTAGCTTCCTGGGAAAATGTTTGACTGGAACACCCCTCAATCCAGCTTTTATTGTAATACAGAGAGGTACATGAATTAGAAGATTAAGAACATAGAGGAATAGTGGTAGGACCCTTACCTGCTGGGCTTTAATTATCATGCATGGGAAGTATTTCACAAATTATTTTACAGAGCTTGGGGGGCATTTCTGAGGTGGAGGGGAGTCTGCCTTCTTTCATTCAGGTGACATGGTGAGATGCACTTCTAGTCTGGCATCCAGGCATTTGAGATTCGAGAACTTTAAAGATTTCCAGTAGCCAGGTGACCCTGATGAGGACTTTCAGGATTTAAGTGACACATTTAAAGCTGATCTCCAATGTCCAGCTGTAGTGGGTATCTGCTATTTTTGCTTCCCAACACCTATTTATCTCTTTTCTGGAACCTACTATAGCAACTTTCCACTAGAGAATCACTGTCTCCCTAACTGTGTGTTCAATGTGCTTCAGGTGACACTGCTGCTGGGACCATGTGGCTCAGTCCTGAACTATCAGAGCATTCACATGTTTGGTTGAAGGATGGATCCAACCAAGGCCAATGAAATACAATGAGACTTTGCAGGGACTACTCAGAAAGCTTTTCTACTGAGTTGAATCAGGAACTGCTAGTTGCCATCTTGCTTGCACACAAAAAAGTCTGAGAATGAAGCCAGCATAGAGGGATGCAGAGACAAGACATGGAGCGAGAACAGGCACACATCATACCTAAATGTAGCCCTACCACTTAAAAAAATTGTAAAAAATGTATATAATACATTTTTTTAAGCAGTTGGGTTTTTTGTTACAAAAAGTCTGTTGCTTTGTGTTGCTTCGCCCCCCACAGATTTGTCACCCCACTTCCCCTGGGTGACAGAGACGCAAAGGATTACTCAAAGCCCATCTCTTCTGAGCAGTGAGAAGCCCCAAAGAGGTTAACTTCTCTGTGACCCTCCAGCAAGAGGCATCCCTTCCATTTGGGAAATTAACACTGAATTGGGGTTCTCTTCATGCATTTATTTTACAGACCAGGAAGTTACAGGAAGAGACATGGGTGGAGTTATAGTTTAACAGTATAGGCTGGTAACTTTCAGTGAAACAAGCCAGATGACATTCCAGTAGACAATTAAGAGGTCCTATCAACAGCAGCTTGATCTTAGCAAACATTCCTTCTTAACAGCAATTTCTCAGTATCTTTACATAACAATCAGTAACTAGTCTGTCTATGAGCTAGCAACCTGCTGTGCCACAATTCTTATCTTGCAACAGAGACTTATAGCCTGAGGAAAATTTCCTATCCTTGCAAGGTTGATATTTGAAACTGCAAGGCTTTGGAAAACCAGGCCCTGTGAAGTACATATGCTTTTTAATATATTCCACAAAAGTCCAGACCTATATACTAGGTGATAGAGAGAACTGACTTCCTTGGCCCAGATGCCATGAGAAGAGGAGGCTTGGTGGGCTCCCAAGGTCCAAGAGACCCAGTAGCACCTGGTTTCTAAGGTCTACAATCGTGACTTCCAAACCTGGCTGATGAACAATGGCCATGACAAAAAGATTGGCAGAGCTCCCTAGAAAGAAATTCTTAATCATTAGATCTGGTGGGATGAAGGGCAGGCAGGAATCAATATTTTTCAGAAGTGCTCAAATCACTTATTGCTGCACCCCAAAGCTTAGTGGCTTAAAATAATCATTTTATTTGCTCACAATTCTCAAGGGGCTTGTTTGATATACGAAAAACCATATCACAAAGAAAACCAAAGTGCATTTTCTACTCTCATTCACAGACTCAGTGCAACCCTTCTGACAACAGATATGTCTGGGTATTCTCCCCCAACACACACACCAAGCAATTCTCCAGTGAACACACACTGGGTCTCCTGTTACTCAATTCAGTTCTGATGTTGTCTATCTGCATCAGATCCCACAGGTTATAGGCTGTAGTGGATTGAATTATGTCCCCCCAGAACTCATAGGAACTTGAATTGCATCCCCCAAGTTTTATGTATTAGAAACTTAGCCCCCACTGTGACTGTTAAGAGGGGGAAATCCTATTATGGTAATTGAGAGGTGGGGCCTTGAAGAGGTGATTGGATTGTAGGACCGTGTAGTAGTGAATGGATTAAAAATGGTGGTCAGTGGTGTGGTTCTGAGAGCTTTAAAAGAAGAGGAGAGTCTGTCTTTCTCTTGCTCTCTCTCTGCTCTCTCTGCTTCCACCATCTTGCAATGTGAGACCTCTGGGTCACTGTTGCCACCACCAGATGAACTTTGGACTTCCCAGCCTGAGAAACTGTAAGCAATAAATTTCATTTTCTTTATAAATTACCCAGTTTCAAGTATTTTGTTATTAGCAACAAAAACAGACTAATACATGGGCTCAGTCCCATGAGACTGTCCCCCTCACTTGAGAGGTCAATCACAATTAGTAGGTTGTCACCTGTACTTCTGACTGACCAGCTATAAATTGGGGCTTCCAATACCCCCTCCTTGGGTTTGATTAATTTGCTATAGCCACTGACTGAACTCAGGGAAACACATAAAGTTAATAAATTATATGTGAATAATAAAGAATATAGATAAAGAGTCAGATGAAGAGATACCTAGGGCAAGGTCTGGAAGGGTCCTGAGCGCAGGAGTTTCTGCCCTTCTGGAGTTGGGATGCCCCACCCTCCCAGATGTGGAAATGTTCATCCACCCAGAAACTCTTCAGACCCTGTAGTTCAGGGATTTTTATGGAGGTTTCATCAAGTAGACATTACCAATTATTAACTTCATCTCCAGCCCCTCTCCCCTCTCCAGAGAATGGGGGCTGGGGCTAAAAGCTCCAAGCTTATAATCATAGCTAGTTCTTTCTGGTGACCAGTCCCCATCCAGGAGCCAATAGGGAGTGGCCTCATTAGAATGAAAGATGCTCCTATCACCCAGGAAATTCCAACGGCTTTAGGAGTTCTATGTCAATAACCAGGGTCAAAGACCAAACATTAGAGCAAAAGATTCTCCTACCACCCCTGTTGCTCAAGAAATTATAAGGGTTTTAGGGGCTCTGTGCCATGTACTGGGGGCAGAGACCAATATGTATATTTCTTCTTTTTTCACAGGGCTGTTGATTTGGGCTGAGTTCAGCCAAGTGTTTCTTCGGCTGTCTTTGCTCGGGGTTCTCATGTGGCTGCTGTCACCTGGCAACTCAACTCTGCCTGGATGGCCTCTCTCACTTGTGTGGCAGTGGATGTTGGCCGAGGACTCCAGAAATCCAGCTCAGATTTGTCCACATGGTGGCAGCTTCTAAGAGCACAAAAGCAGAAGCTATAAGGTTTCCAGAGGCCTAAGCTCCTAAATCACACAAGACGAATTCCATCACATTTTATTGGTCAAAACAAGGCACATGGCTGGTAAGATTCAAGAACTGGGAAAATGGTCTACCACTTGATGGGGGCTGCTGCAAAAAAATGTGTGGCTATGTTTAATCTATTATAATACACAAGGTTCCTAAGCTTTCATGTAAGGAAGTATAACAAACTTATGGATTAAAACAATACAAATTTATTATCTTACAGTTCTGGAAGTCAGAAGTCCTAAAATCAAGGCGTTGCCAGGGCTGTGTTCCTTTTGGGGTCTCTAGAGAAGAATGTTTCCTTGCCCTTTCCAGCTTCTAGAGGCCACCTTCATTCCTTGACTTGTGGCCACTTCCTCCATCTTCAAGACCAACAACAGCATTTCCAAATGTCTCTCTCTCTCTGACCTCTGCTTCTATTGTCACATCATCTTCTCTGATCCTCCTGCTTTCCTCTTCCATTGTATAAGAACCCTTGTGATTATACTGGGCCCACCCAGATTATCAGGCAAATCTCCCCATCTCAAGATCCTTTACTTAATCATACTTGCAAAGTCACTTTTTGCCAAGTAAGGTGACTTATTCACAGATAATATAATGTGGATATCTTTGGGGGACAATTATTCTGTTTACCACATTCAGAATCTTAAATCAAGGGAAACTGTATGTCACATAATTCAAAGTGTCCAGTGGTCTAGTTGGGCTATCCTATCAGGCTCAGGGAATACAGGAAGAATACAGGCAGTCAAGGGACTGGGTCTTAAAATCAAACAGACCAGGGTTTGAATTCCTGTTCAACATTTATTAGCTGGGTGACCCTGGGCAATTTACTAATCTCTTAGACTGTCTTCTGAAGTATAAGATGGGGATAATACCTATCTCACAGAACTACTGCAAGTTTTAAGTGAGCAAATATATTAAGGCACTTCAGATGGTGGTTGGGACATAATAAATACTTAGCAAATGATAATGACGATTAGAAAGAGTCCCAGCTAGGTTTTAAGAGTTCAGAAACGTAGTTTTATATGACCCATTAGGGGCTGTAGGAGAAACCCATCATACTGACCCTGGAGAAGCAAGCAAAAAGAGGTGGCAGAAATCTTGGAAAAAGAAAGGTGTTTCTGAGGTTTGGGATCGATAAGGACAACTTTCAGAGTTTAGGAGATGGAGAACCAAATGTCTACAGCACTGGAAGAGGCGAAATGTAGTACAGTACTGTGGGCAGGGCTTTTGTTCACTTTGTTTTCAATATTCAGAAACATTAATGGGGCACTTTTCAAATCTCATGGGAGAGGGAAGGGAGTAAGAACAGGAAGTGCTTGAGGTTTGGAAGAGAGACAGTTTTCTTTCTTTCTTTTCTTTGTTTACATAAAGATGACCGGTAAGGGGATCTTAACCCTTGACTTGGTGTTATCAGCACCGCACTCTCCCGAGTGAGCCATGGGCCTGCCCCTAGAGAGACAGTTTTCTGGGGCTCCAGAAAATTAAGACATGGTTTTGCTGTTTCAGTGAGCTAGATTTCTGTGTTTCTGAGAAACATAGCAGGTGTCAGTTTCAAAAGCACAGGTGAATATGAGGTCAATATAGCTTTGGAGAAAGAGTAAGTTTCATAGGTTCACTCCAAATGATTTTTTTTAAAAAAAATGCATTCCAATTTTGTGATGCATATGTCATAGTGTGCATGATGACACACATCTTGCTGTAAAGAAATTTATAGCAATGAAATGATTTCAGACCTAACCTAACCCACCAACAGTTGTTTCATCACGACATTCCAGGTGAGTATGGCCACATGAATATTTTCTTAATTTGTGTATTTGAAACTGCTGTGATTAGATTCTGAATGTTCCAACAATTTTTGAAGATCCTGAAATAGTTGCATTTTGGGGGTTTGGGGGTTTATTACAGGTTCCTTATTTTGCAGATGTTTTAGAACTGGCTTCAAAGGACAGGCAGGCATTTTATATGACTTTTGGCTAATCCATGGTAGGTAAATCTGGCTTTAGCTGCATGGAGAAAGATAATGGTGATTTTGAATTACTCTTGAATGGGATTTTGGAGGGAAAGAAAGGCCATGAATGGTGCAGAAGCTGCTCGAGAGCTGCAGGGCACAGGGCAGCTGCCCAGTGGGGGTGTGGAGGCTCCTATTGGACTTTGACCCAGACATACTATTATGAAACAGGGGCTCTTTGAAGAAACATCAGAAAGGATTTGGGTCACTAAGGTCAGAGATTTATGGAGGAGTCTTCCCTCCATTGACCATGAAAACAATAGTCTAAAGACAAAGGAGGCCTCTGTATTTTCCACCTTAGGGGCAAGAAGGGGAGCAGAAATGCTTCGACTTGGCTCTGGAAGATACGTCTTAAATACAAACCAGAGATGCAATCCTCTCAAGAGCGGTGTGATTCAGAATGAGATAAGAAAACTTGTGTGGGGGGCCGGCCTGTGGCTCACTCGGGAGAGTGTGGTGCTGATAACACCAAGGCCACAGGTTCGGATCCCATATAGGGATGGCCAGTTTGCTCACTGGGTGAGCGTGGTGCTGACAACACCAAGTCAAGGGTTAAGATCCCCTTACCAGTCATCTTTTAAAAAAAAAAAAAAAAAGAAAACTTGTGTGGGCAAGTCGCATTCCACTGTTTAGGACAGTAAAATGGTCTGGGGTGTCCACATAAGTAGTAAAAACAGATTAGTTAATAGAATTTTGCAATCTTAGATCTGAAAGGGACTTGGGCAACAATCTAGTCCAAATTTTTGTTGCCATGGAACTCTTTCTTGAAACAAAAGCTTCATAAGAGCACCAATTCAAACCCCTATGAAAGCAGGATTGCTCTGGTTGCAGGACGTGGGGAGGGAGCAGCAAAAGGAAAAGCTTAGTTATAAAATTTGAAATGTAAAGAAATTGTCATGGTAGAAAATCTTCTCATTTACATTTATATCATAGACTTAAGCAGCAATGATCACAAAGAGTAAAAGTTCCCCAAACTGATAGATTCTTAATGTATAGAGTGAAGAAACTTTGGATGTTTAGGGCCATTTTCACTTGAAGGCCTGAGAACAGGGATATGACTTTTAGTCACACGGAAATGAGCCTTGGATGGACATTTTAAGATTTAGGGGACTGTGCTACGCTAACTTGGGACAATGAATCCCACCAGGTGGCGCCTGTGTTTGGCATTTTGAGAACGTTTGGTTCTCTTCTGGAGGGTCAGATGACTTTATGCTTTGTAGGTTTTGAAAATCCGATTGGATGCCACACTCAAGAAAACAACACTTGTATCGGTGTGTTTTAACCTCCTTCCCTCTCACTTTCGTTCCAACTATGGAAATGCGCTGAACGTTGGTATTACTGAAGTGTCTTAACTTTTCAGAAAAGGAAAAAAAACACATGCACAAATATTGTAAGGAAAAGGACAGGAAAAGCCTTCCAAGGGGCCGCAGGAGGAAGACTGGGCATATGAAACTTTTAGTTCAGGATTTGCCACTACATGATCATGAGGAAGCACGGCTCCTCTGGCCTCAGTTTCCTCATCCGGAAAGTGGCTTTTTGAGCCTTACCATCCGTTGTTTGCTGTTGCAGGCGAGTAGGACAAACCCCAGCTTCAATTCTAGATCCTAGTTAACTCTGTGAAAGAGGGATGTCACCTGGTATGGTTACTGAGCTTAAATAAAATGACGTTTAAGTGCAAGTATAGTGTCAACAAATGTGTTTATTATTATTGCTTTCTTACGTAACTTATCACCCTCTGGTGGGCCGCCCCCGCAGTGGGAAAGTCTAAAACAATACCCATATTTTTTCATTCATTTTAAATTCACACACAAGCAGAAGGTTTTAGAACTCCAGACTGCAATGTACTACTTAATCAAGAGACAGTAGACCGGGAGGGGCGGGCTGGACTTCTGAGACAGAAACCGGACGCTAACTGTTACTTCCGCGAATCCTCCCCGGGGCCTTTCTCGGCTCCCCCAGCCCCATGCCCCCGCCCCCGCCCCCAGCTCGCTGCCGGCGACCCCGTCCGCTTAGGTCGCGAGATCCTCGCCTAGAACCCCCGGCGCCAGAGCGAGAGCACTCGGGCCGCGTCGCGCTGCGAGGGCCGGCCCCCGGCCCCGCCCCCGTGCGTCAGCGCGTAGCAGCGCAGAGGCGTTTCCCGGGGCGTGCCGTGGTTGCTAGGCGACCAGCCCGCTCCCCCTCCCGCCCCTGCAGCCCTGTCTTGTCCCTCCCAGCCCCGACCAGTCGCGAGCGAGGGCGCGCGGGGCTGCTGTGTCTGGCCGGCAGTCCCTGGAGAAGTGTCGCGCCCCGGAGGCAGCCGTCTCGGCGCGGGTGGACGCGGTCCGCCGGACCCTCCAACCGCCGCCCCTCTCCGCGTGGGGGGTCCCGAGCACGCGGATGGGAGGCACCGCTCGCGGGCCGGGACGGAAGGATGCGGGGCGGTCCGGAGCCGGGCTCCCGCCCCAGCAGCGGAGGTAACGGCGTCGCGGGGAAGCGGGCTGGGGGCGCCCGGGTGAGCGGCTGGCACTGGCAGGCGAGGCCGGGGGCGGGGAAGGCCTGGGCTGGAGGGTGAGCGAGCCCCCGGGACGAGGGACGGGGTCTGGCTCCCTCCCTGGGACCGGCCCCGTCCTCCCCCCGATCAGCCCTCCCCACCCCCAGCCCTTCGTGAGCAGGGAGAGGGCTAGCGCGGAGTTAGAGGAAGAAGAATTTGCACCCCTGGATTCTCTCTGAAGCCCTTGGTCTGGGGTATATGGTAAGGAACTCTGAAAACGTGGGGCTTTTTAGCAGACTGGGGGAGCCAGGGAGCAATGCCTTTGCAAGAAGCCCTGTTGCTCAGAGCAGATGACCAAGGGCTGAACTCCTGGGGCTTTGCAGTGAGGGGTGCGGTCTAGCTTCGGAGGTGTCGGTAAGGGTCGGTGCTGAGTAGCGCTTTCTCCGGATCCTATTTTGAGAGATTCTCTACTTTGCCTTGTATTTTACGCTTAAATGGACAGGAGGGACCCCCCCTCCCCCCCTTCATTTGCATGGAGACTTCCGGTGGTTGATCTCTAGCTGTTAGTCAGGAAATCTTGGCAGGTCTTCGGTCTGTAAATGTGGTCGCCTGACCCGGTTGGGTTGTTTTATCAGGCTTACGACAAAGGGTCGGTCACATTTGGTTTTTGTCGAACACTTGGTTTTTGTTTTAACAGAAAACAGCAATTTTCTGTTAAATTGTAAATAATTCTATCAGAATGTGAGCATGTTTTTTTTTTTAAAAAGAACATTTGTAGCTTTTAAAATTTATTTTATTTTAATTTTTACCCTATTCATCCCTATTACACATCAATCAAGAAAACTAGCACTAGTTTTACAAAACAGTTTTTAAAGGCGACTAAAATATTCCAGAATATTTTAAAAGACGTTTTAAAAAAATTCTTCCCCTGCAACATGGGTCATTGCTGTATTCATAGTATTTCATATAAAATGATACAGTGAAATGCTGAGTGTAACTGGGAAGTCCATGTTCTTGGTAGCCGATGAAATACATTGTTCAGGGCCATCTTGTGGATTAAATAAATCCTCTCCATCTTTTGTGTTTCCTTAAAGTGGTGGAGACACAGTGTTAAAGAACAGAGATAAGATCCTTAAGCATTTTGCCTCCACCACCCACCAGGAACTGAATTGGGAACAAAAGTGAAATTCAGTACATTTTGTAATTTAGAGAATTCCTTTAGTGTTTGCTGTATTATTCACTGTATTTTTCTACAGGTTAGGTAGATGTAAGTAAATAAGTAAAAGAGAAGACAGCCCTAAAAAAAGTCTTTTATTTCTTGCCTGTAAGACCCACAAGTGTGTAGACTGCAACTGTTCTTCCCATTAACACGTGGAAAACAGGTTCAGAGAGCAAGGTAGTACAGCCAGTGGGAGAGTGAGATTAGAATCTAAGTTTATGACTGAAAAACCAATCACCTGTCACTTTGTTCTGGTTTTTGCATTGCAGATTCAAACTAGCCTTCAATTTCAAATAATAAATTAAATGAGATTCTTTTGATAGTCCCTATTTTTTTAAATAACATTCAGAAAGTAAGAATGTTTTAACTTTTAAAATACAAACCTAGAAATGCTCTCCTTTATTTAAAAAAAAAAAAAAAAGGTAAAAAATATTTGGGTTTCCTCTATTCCTCTGCCAAATACCCCAGTTTATGCCAAATGCAGTGTAGACGTTTATTTCTATTAAGTATTTTTTGTAGCAGATATGAAGCAGTTAAGACACAGGATACTTTGGAAATACAAATTTGTACTCTTCAGTTACTGACAGATTTTATCTGTGATCCTATTTACTAGATTGGGGGATGGTGTCTATGATACCTTCATGATGATAGATGAAACCAAATGCCCACCCTGTTCAAATGTACTTTGCAATCCTTCTGAACCACCTCTACCCAGAAGACTAAATGTAAGTAAAGGAAGTCATTCTTTGCTCTCTAATTATCTTGGAAAGAAGGAAATGCTACTTAATGCTCAAGGTGCAGTTACATATCACTGGTGACCCAGACTCTTTTTTTGTATCCTTTTGATTTCTCCTGACTTTGAAATAACAATTTTTGTTGTCTAAGTTTAGCTTTTCAGAATGATTTTGATTTGGAACCTACCTTTTCCTTTCAGTTTCCACTGGGATAAATATATGGCAGTAGGAAAAAAAATAATATGCTACTTTTGTATGATAATGTAATAATATGTAGGTAATGTTTATTTTTATAGAGGGTGATATACACATGGTATTACAAAGTCTCCTTTTAACAAAAACAAGGAACAGAAAATATCCCAGAATTTATGGGTCTGCAGATTTGTTCCCTGCAAGTTAGAAATGCAGTCCTAGCTTATTAGTGTGCTAACTCGAACAGTACAGTTTGGTTTTTGATGCATTTAATCATTTTGGGAACTGAGACACAGCTTTTGACACTGTTTTACTTAAGATAATAATAAAATTAATTCATATTTCCTCAGCATATAGAGAGTAGTAGACAGAACAGGGTTTGGACAAGTTCCATGACAAGGAGACGCTATCCTTTGCCGTAAAATTTGCTGCATATGTAATTAATGAACAAACTGAATAATTGAATTGATTGATTTGTAGTAATTCTATGTTTAAGACTTGAAATTGTTTCTATATGGGAAAAACTGTTTGTATTTTTTCTTAGTCCCAAGTTTTTATCAGTCTTTTATTAATTAAATCAACCTTTTCACCACTTTCAAGGTTAGTAATATCACAAAGCATGGGCTAAAAATATTTGGATGGCTGGCCATCCTATTTTTAATCTTCTTTCTGCAGTGCAGTAGGATTTCTTTTCATTCTTTGCAAGTTTATTTCTTTAGTATGTAAAAACCTCTAAGAACTCCTGTCTTGACCATCAGATTTCTAGGCTGCTCTTTGAGTTTCATTGTTTATTTGAGATGCTCTTGCGTTCTCCTTGTAAACTATAAATCATCTGCCCATAGGCTTTTATTGGGTTAAATTTTGTGCTGCAGGGATTTAGGGTTGGGGGCTGGGGAAACGGTAGTGTTTTATATCTGGATGAGAAGGATATTCTTTCTTAATTTCTCAATATAATCTTTAAGACTTGATTAATACAGTAGAAGATTCTGTTTGAAACACCATGAGCCTTCCAAATTGACACTGTATGTGAAGTATTTTTAAGAAATAAAACATAATAAGTCTGGCATTATCTGTTTCTCTGGATATAATTACATGGTTAGCAAAATATTTGATTGAATTGATCATATACATTGCTTGGCTATTGTGATTATAACCCTAGATTAGAAATACAAGGGGTCTTCAAAAAGTTCATGGAAAGATTTGTATTTTTTTTAATGCCATTAATTCTATTTTTCCAGGAACTTTTGCAGTACCCTCTTATACAGTGTTTTATAACTATTATACTTTTAACATGCGTGAACATTGTAGATTCTCCTAGAACAATGGAAGGAAGGTGTTATTTATAGCACAGCAGAGTTGATATATAATTGACTCAGGACAGCATTTCAGTTATTTACAGAAAAGGAAAGAAAAAGTGAAGGCAAGAACCCCTCCTGTTTAGAAAAATTCCTTCCTGGAATTTTCCAAATTCACTGGAGATTTGGACCTTGTTAATCCATAGCGGACGATACCTGAAGTAGTGTATTCTGTTCTGGAAGCTACAGTTCAAGAGAGATATAAAGACATACAATGTTGAGGATGTGAACAGGATAGTTAGGGAACGTGACACATGTTGGAAGAGGTGAGAGGATGTGATGAGAAAGGCAAACCTGCAGGAGAATGGCCTGGGCAGCGTAGGACAGCCCCCTTTAGGTATCTGAAGAGCAAATTTCATGAAATTTGGACACTTCCGTGTAGTTCCTGAGGGCAAAGTCAGACTTAATTTGCAGGGAGAGAGATTTAGGCTTACTTTAAGGGAAAACCATGAGTCAGGAAATCTAAGTGGCATCCTTAATCTTGTTGTAATAGTTCTATGGAAATTAAATTTCTGTTATATATCTGTTCTTATTGATGTTCTGTACCTGAGACCCTCTCTTTATCGCAAACAGAAATGAAGACCTCCAGAGCCAGCACAGCCTTACATGTAGGCAGAGTAGGTGAAATTCCCAGGGTCGGACCCTGGACCACAAAGACCTTTCCCACCAGCTCGTCACTGATGACTGCAGTTCCTAGAGAGGCATTCCTTTGGGTTAAGGCATTGATCTTCTGTTAAAGTTCAAATATCCCTGGAGAGGTAACACATTAAATTGTATAGCAAGTTGAAAGCGGGTTTTATGTGGGGGAGAAAGTGGGTGAGGTGTTTTTGTGCATCCTAAGAGAAGGCCTGCTGTGGGGGCCCTCCATAAGTGGAAGGTATATTTAGTGTTAGATGCGTGGTGGAGGGAGACCAGCTGGAGATGGGAGGACGCCACCACAGACAGAAGAGATAATCAAAGGGAGAAGGTGGGGGGTGTATAGGAGTTTAAACCTTAATATATTGAAAATTTTGTCTAATTGTAACCAATGGTTTAAACATGTATTATAGTTTGTGAGGGTCTTTCACATATATTATTAATTATAATTTGATTCACACAGCATCCTGCAAGCAGGAATTATTATCCATATTTTACAGATAAAGAAACTGGGGCTCTGAAAGGATAGAGTAACCCATTCAGGGATATAAGCTTTTAATTAGTATAGCCAGGACCCCAACTCAGGCCTTCTGACTTCCTGTGTTTTCAGGATGTGTCCCAAAGACTTTACCAGTACATATTTAGATGCATTAAAGTTTAAGGTAGTAGTGCCAGCCTGTGGCTCACTTGGGAGAGCGTGGTGCTGACACCACCAAGTCAAGGGTTAAGATCCCCTTCCCAGTCATCTTTTAAAAAAACAAACAAATAAATAAATAAAAATAAAGTTTAAGGTAGTAAACAGTTTAAGGAATCCTGGCTAAGATGCATGCAGATGTTTGTTTTCGTTATGTAACTCTAACCAAAACCAACCAATTATAATTCTTGTCTCAGTTCAGTCAGGGAAATTTATTCCCTAATAGACTGTCGTTCCTTGAGAACATCTGTGTTTTTAGCACAGGCGCTAAATAGTGAACACTTAATGTCCAGGTGAATATTGGATGGATGGATGGATCTGACCTGCTTCTGTTTTCTCATCCCTAAAAACTGGACTAGTCATTTGACTTAATTACTCATAAGAAAAATAGCTGTATATTTTCATTTTAACAAGGTACTTAGGTTGTGTCGGCTGGCGTATTTATTTTGTTGACCGGTGATAGTTCTCTATTTTGGTATCAAAGAGTCTATACCCATTCCATATCTTGTCTATTATTTATTTATTTATTTACTTTGGCGGCTGGCTGTTACACGGGTCTGAACCTTTGTCCTTGGTATTACAAGGCTGTGCTCTAACCACCTGAGCTAACCTGGAGAGGTAACACGTTAAATTGTATAGCAAGTTGAAAGGGGGTTTTCTCCCCCACATAAAACACTTCTTTATTTTAAAACTAAATGCTAAGCTGTGGCTACGGTTGAACTAACTGCTTAACTTCTGTTTAGGATTACATAATTCCTCAGGAAGCTGTAAGTGCTCTATACATATTTAAATTGATTAAATGACATAAAAGGAGAAGGCAGGAGCTAATGCACTTTTATAACTAACTAGATTAGGGGTGGTCTGAGGTATGCCAACACTTATATTTCTTCATCCTTTTTTGTTTATATTTTTATTTTATTGCTTTTTATTACTCATCTATTTTTGGTAACATATACATATAATTTTTGGTTTGCTTAGATTCTATTAAAATTTTTGTAAAGGTTTGACTACTTTTTAACTTATATTTTTAGAGATTATAACTGTAGCTTAGAGTACATCTGGAATTATCTGCCCCTGATCCTAGAGGCTTTCAGATATTATTAAACAGATCAGGGGTACAATTCTTCAGGGTCCATTGAGAAAAACAGATGTTGTTTTAAGTATACCAGACTTTTTTAAAAAACAACAGACTTAACACTTTTTCTTTCTAGCCACTTCTTAATATTTTTCTTTTGTTTCCTTTCTTAAAAATTGAGTATATTTAAGGTATACAACATGATGTTTTGATATACATAGTGCAATGGTTACTATAGTCAAGCCAAGTAACGTATCCATCATTCACAGTTACTCTCTTCTTCTTAATATATTTTTTAGACATTTTGTTTACTTTTCCTCCATCTTCATTCAAAGAATTTTGTTGCAATTCAGAGGAGTAACTAGAACTTTTTGTGAGTTACTGTTCCTTCAAGGAAAAGGTTAAGCAAAATTGAGTAAAAAGAAAAAAAAGTTTGAGTAAAGGTTAAACTCCTTTACCCTGTGGGTTCTTGCTGCTGAAGAGTTTTACAAGAAGCACCCCAGGGGCCTTGCATTCTCAGTGTTATTTATCAGAAGATACGCGAAGAATTGGCCCAGATGATCTCAAGAGTTCTCTTGGGCTTAGAACTTTTGTGATTTGATGAACTGGGTGAGAAGGCTGTAATAATTTATATGGGGACCTGGGAGTAGATGACAAGGCCTTGGTTGATTCCAGGCCATAGTCAGCATTTAGCCCTACTAGAGATTTGTACAGGTGCCAGGAGAACCTGGTGCTGAGTTCTATTCATGGTAAGGGTCCTAGGTTCAAATCCTACCTCTGTCACTTAATAGTACTTTATTGTTTACAGAATAGTTTAAAATGCATTATTTCGATCCTGCTATATGCCTTCTAGATTTGAGAAGATACTTGAAAAGATTAGTAAACAATGTAAGACAGTGTGTATGTAACCAGGTGCCAAATTATATGATACAGACTTGAAAAGCTGCAGTTAGGGTGTGAGGTTAATTAATATGGGCTTGGAGTAGTGCTAATTGGAAGAGAAAGGACTTGAATTGGGCCTCGAAGTGGTGTAGGATTTGAGTGGATGGGGGATGAAAGGATTCTCAGTACAGAGACATGCCTGAAAGAAGGAACCTACCATGTGTAGGGGGGCGGTAAGAAGCAAGGCGTATATGCTTATAGGAGATCAGGGTGGCCATAATCCTCAGGAAAGTCTGAGGATCAGTATAACACAAATCTAGACTCCTGCTTTTTTTCTTTTCTTCCTTTTCGGTCATTTTAAACTTAAAATGAACATGACTGGACATTGTTTTCTTGTTCAGTCAGAGGCAGGGTCCGTTATCATCCTTCCTATGTTTTTGGTGACTTTAACATTATATTCATTTTTTTCTCTTTCTTAGATCACCACTGAGCAATTAACAAGAGATCAGACTCAGCACTTTCTGAATGGAAGTGAGATGAAGGTAGAACAGCTATTTCAAGAATTTGGTAACAGAAGACCTGATACACTTCAGTCCGATGGCATCAGTGACTCTGAAAAGTGCTCTCCTGCTGTTCCTCAGGATAAAAGTTCAGATAGCTCAAATGCAGTAAAATCCAGCAGTTTATCCAAAGCACCCAAAGGGATGCCTCTGACTCCAGAACAAGCACTGAAGCAATATAAACACCACCTCACTGCTTATGAGAAGCTGGAAATCATCAATTACCCGGAAATTTACTTTGTGGGTCCAAATGCCAAAAAAAGACATGGAGTCATTGATGGTCCCAATAATGGGGGGTACGATGATGCAGAGGGGGCCTATATACATGTACCTCGAGACCATCTAGCTTATCGATATGAGGTGCTGAAAATTATTGGCAAGGGGAGTTTTGGGCAGGTAGCCCGGGTCTATGATCACAAACTGAGACAGTACGTGGCACTGAAAATGGTGCGCAATGAAAAGCGCTTCCATCGCCAGGCAGCTGAGGAGATCCGGATCTTGGAGCATCTTAAAAAACAGGATAAAACTGGTAGCATGAATGTTATCCATATGCTGGAAAGTTTCACATTCCGGAACCACGTGTGCATGGCCTTTGAATTGCTGAGCATAGACCTTTATGAGCTAATTAAAAAAAACAAGTTTCAGGGTTTTAGCATCCAGTTAGTCCGCAAGTTTGCTCAGTCCATCTTGCAGTCCTTGGATGCTCTTCACAAAAATAAGATCATTCACTGCGACCTGAAGCCAGAAAACATTCTCCTGAAACACCATGGGCGCAGTGCGACCAAGGTCATTGACTTTGGATCCAGCTGTTTCGAGTACCAGAAGCTTTATACGTATATCCAGTCTCGGTTCTACAGAGCTCCAGAGATCATCTTAGGAAGCCGGTACAGCACGCCTATCGACATATGGAGTTTTGGCTGCATCCTTGCAGAACTTTTAACAGGACAGCCTCTCTTCCCTGGAGAGGATGAAGGAGACCAGTTGGCCTGCATGATGGAGCTTTTAGGGATGCCACCACCAAAACTTCTGGAGCAATCCAAACGTGCCAAGTACTTTATTAACTCCAAGGGCCTACCTCGCTACTGTTCTGTGACTACTCAGGCAGATGGGAGGGTTGTGCTTGTGGGGGGTCGCTCACATAGGGGTAAAAAGCGGGGCCCTCCAGGCAGCAAAGACTGGGGGACAGCACTGAAAGGGTGTGATGACTACTTGTTTATAGAGTTTTTGAAAAGGTGTCTTCACTGGGACCCCTCTGCCCGCCTGACCCCAGCTCAAGCATTAAGACACCCTTGGATTAGCAAGTCTGTGCCCAGACCTCTGACCATAGACAAGGTGTCAGGGAAACGGGTGGTAAATCCTACCAATGCTTTCCAGGGACTGGGTTCCAAGCTGCCTCCAGTTGTTGGAATAGCCAATAAGCTTAAAGCTAATTTAATGTCAGAAAACAGTGGTGGTATACCTCTGTGTAGTGTGTTGCCAAAACTGATTAGCTAACAGATAACAGTATGCTCAGAGATGTATATGTATGCATTTTTAATTATCTTGCAAACCTGCAAATGGAAAAGAAATGCAAGCCTATTGGTGGATATGTTTGTGTTAGACTAGACTTCTTTTTTAACAGGACAAAACATTTTTATATGACTGTAAAAGCACTCTTCAAGGGCTAATTATCTAACCAGCTTGTATTGGCCATCTGGAATGTACATTAAATGACTTTTTATAGGTCAGTGCATCTTTGTTATTATTGTCAGATGTACTTCAACCTGTGTATTATTTTGTTGGTTTAAAACTCTTTTCTCAAGATATATTTTCTCTCAATATATCCTGACTCCTCCTCACTTCTGGTCTCCCTCAGCATCTGTTCTGGAGGGGGATGTAGGATGTGGTGGTAGTTGTGGATGAGAGCCAAAGCTAGATCTCTTGCCCCAGCAGCCATTCCATGTGCTCATTTTAGGTGAGAAGGCTAGCAGAATATGGGGTGGAGGAGCTCCAGCAAGTGGGTGGTCACCTGGACCTTTGGTGTCTCTCCTTTCAATGACTCTTTCCACTTCCCTCCAATTCTCTAATGCATGGTATTTTTATTGTGTGTTGCTATTATTATTTTGCCACTGATTTGCTTCCTGGGCATTCAAAGCATTTACTGATGTCTTTATCAAATAACCTTATAAGATACTGATTTTAAAACTGAGTCATGTGCATCCCGCCCTCTTTCCTCTCCCATCCCTTCTCCCCCATCTCCAGGGAAGATAAATCAGCCCCAAATGACCCAGAGTGATAAAGGTAGGATCGGCATGTCAACTGTGGTTCCCCAACTTCTTGGTCCTCCATGGACCAGCCCACTCGCTGCATTTCCATGCACTTTCTTCCATGTAGAAGTGATCACTATCAGGTAAACCTCACTAGAATTTAAACGCTTTTCCTTCTCTCTTTCCAGCAGCCTGCCACCTTAATGTGCCACATTTTTCCCACTTTCACTTTAAACTTAAGGCCGTTCCCTAGATTCTGAGTGAACCTCAGTTATAAGAAGTAAACTACTTTATTTGAAAATCCAGAAACTGGTGATAATCCATTTTCCCCCTTTATTTTCCCTAATTTTCTTCACTTCAACTGCCTTTCTTTTTCTCTGCTAAGATTTAAATCAGTGAGAGCTGATAAAACTAGTTGCTAGCCAAATGTCTTACTTGGATAGGTGGAGAAGGGACAGTAAGTAAGTAACTCACTGCTGCTATTTTTCTAGTTTTTTCCTGTCCCTTCCTCTACGTCCATGCTCCAAAACAAAAGTCTGCCCAGATTCTGTCCTAAACGTGTGCTCCTTAGAGGAGAGCATTTGCTTTCTACAACATAGCTCTCAGAATGATCCAGTTCCATTTTTAGTCTCGGTAAACTCCATAAGATTGGAAGGAGGCTCCTCTTGTTGGACAACATAGTAACAAGAAGAGAGAAGAAAAATGCCATGGGCTTATTATTTAACTTTTGCCTTATCCAAAAGTATTCCCAATTGCCACAGTCCAGGCTGTGAGGAGAATGAACAAGCCACACTGATGGTAGTAGCATAAGTGTTCAGAGTGTGGCCTCAGCCTCCGAAGCACAAGGGCCAGATGGCAGGGAACAGCTCAAACAGGCCTCAGCCTCTATAAAAGGAGGAGGTCTTGGTATTTTTGGTGATTGAGAAACTGGATCATTTAAAATCTTAATTATCTCCTTTACTCCTGGTTTACAGAAAGCTATGGAATATACAACTCCTTTAGATCCCTCTAACTTCTGCTGAATTCTCTAACTTTCTGGAGGAGTTTAAGAATCACCTGTGTTATCTAGACAGAACATATGTTGAGCTTGTTTTGCATGTTGCTATCAGTGTGGAAGACCTGCTCTTAAGCCAACTGTGTTAAAAGGATTGCTACCCCAAAAACATAACGTACACTGGATTTCGATGTTTGTGTTTTTCTGAGACAGCTCCTTGGTCAGCTGGCACTGTGTCTGGACTCAGGAGAGAAAGGAGCCTGTGGTTGAGGTTGGCATGTGCTCTGTTTCTGTGTATCAACTGGACTATGAGGTTACTGAAACTGGGCCGAGTGAAAAGATATAGACAAGCCAGGACCCTGTAGACAGATTCTAGAAAGATTTGGAAGGGGTATGGATGTGTTTCTGCCTAAATTTGGCAACCTGAAGAGTGACACAGAGCACACTCATTCAAGTTGGCATCCCTGTTTTCTGCGGGTTGATTCAAGTTCGGGAGAGAGGGTGGCTTTAAAATGTGGTGTTGCTCAGCTATAAAAACGAATGAAATACTGCCATTTGCAACAACATGGATGGACCTTGAGAGAATTATATTAAGTGAAACAAGTCAGGCACAGAAAGAGAAATACCACATGTTCTCACTTATTGGTGGGAGCTAAAAATTAATATATAAATTCACACACACACACACACACACACACACAAACCGGGGGGGGGGGGAAGAAGATATAACAACCACAATTATTTGAAGTTGATACAACAAACAAACAGAAAGGACATTGTTGGGGGGGAGGGGGGGAGGGAGAAGGGAGGGAGGTTTTGGTGATGGGGAGCATTAATCAGCTACAATGTATATCGACAAAATAAAATTAAAAAAGAAAAAAAAAATGTGGTGTTGGTTGTGCAGATGTGTTCAGGAAGTTTACGGGTGAGTTTCAGGTACCGGGACAAGTTGTGGTTTTGAGAGTCTCACCCTGTGCCCCCTTTATTTAACCACTGTTAAATTTTCCCTTGGATTTGTGCCCAGTCATCAGTGACTGACTGAATTGGATCAGTTAGTGTAGAGATTCAAACTGTGTCTTAGTCACAATTACTGGATTGTTCTTTAGCCATTTTTGTTCTTCTAGTCATTTCAGTTAAATAGGTCAAGTTGGTTGACTTACTGATTTCTAAATTGACAAAATCAACTGAATTTCTACATTGTTATTGACACAGTGAAAGAGTTGGATTGGAATTTTCATTTCATTTCTAAAGTCATTTCGTTCAATTCGGGAAATTGGCTAACCCAGCTAATACCTGCTCATCTCATTAGACTCCCCCATACCTTCTACCCTCCCAGTGATTGATCTGTTTATTCATCATGTGCTATCATGATTTTTCCTTATATTAGAATGTAAGCTTCAAAGGGCAGGCCCGTGTCTTTATGATGCTCTGAATTAACACATTTTGATGTTCATTGATCCCGTGCAGATGATGGAAGTTCATTTCCTTCCATGTGCCAGGAGTGGGCTTGATCAATCTCTGATCCCTTCTTTTGGGGAAAGGTTTATCAGATTAGAGTTATGTGAGGCCACTTTCTTCTGGCTCAGTGTTAGACACAGTTACCTTGGTAATAACGAAAAGAAAAATGTAACTATCACCTAACTCTGATGTTAGAATTCTGCTTCTGTCCCACAGGGGCTCTGTGAAGGACGAGGAAGACTATATTAACGTGTTTCATTCCTAGGTGTTAAGGGGGTTTGGGACAGATGGTTTAGCTAGCTAATGTCATTACATTTTAGTTTTCATGACATTTAATCTGTTAAGAATAGCGTTTATTGCATTATCAAAAACAGAACAAAAGATTAAATAAAAATTTCAACTGAAATAGTGCCAATCTGTAGCAGCTGATCGTGTTAAAACATTTTCTGTTTTGCTTAATTTTCAACTAGGCATAATTAAAGTTAAATGCTAAATTTTAGGTAGCAGCTGATAAATTGTTCTAAGCTTTCCTAACAGAATACTCCTACTATTTCAGTGAGTCATGGAAAACTTTCTTGTTTAACTATTTCTTTTGCATCTCTGTTATTTGGTGTCATCAACACGGAAGTTGGAAAAGTGACTGATTGTTTTATACTGCCTCTCTATGCTTTGTCTCTGAGAACTAAGGATAGGTACTTATCCTTTGAACCAGGAGGACCTGTGAGAACATATTTTCCTTCATCTCTTCAGTCTCACCAGCAAATCAAGGAAGAGTTGTCCTCTGTCAGTGATCTGTCAGCCTCCCAGTTTTAAATAATATTTTTAATATCCTCATTTCAACATGTCCCACTTTCAGCGTCAACCTATACTTCCCAAAGACTAAGAATTAAAAGAATTTACTTCTAGATCTGGCCTCAGCCATAACGTGTTTAGGGGCAATCCTTTTCAAGTGACTGTCAAATTATTCCTGTTAACTACAATGAGAAAAGCTAAGAGTCACAGCCAACCTATCCATGTAAGGACTAAAAATGTCCTGGTCCCTGAAATCCATAACCCCTGAGATAAGCCAGAGCTACAAATACATGGTCTAGACTTTGAAGGATTCTTAATATAGCTCACCCACTGCTAAGTCAAGCCCAGATGCTAATATTTTTCTATAACAGGAGAAACCTGCCTGACTGGAGACTAGAAAGATTCTCACCTCTTCTGCCACCACACTGATAGACTAAAAAGAAAGGAGAGCCTCAAATCAGGCTAAATGTTGACCTGTGGCTATTTCCGCTTAGAATGTCAGCCTCTAAAGCATCAGGTTTGAATCACTTTGATGTCATGGGATTCTTTCATTGTTCATTTGAGTCTGCTGACACGCTTCCCCTGGAAAGTGCAGTTTGGCATGGATGAGTCAGTGTTTTTTTTTATTTTGGGGTGTTTGCTTTTTAAAAAATAAAAATGGATTGCTTTGAGAATTTTTTTAGCATTTCGTGATTGTTTCAAAACCAAGGCTGAGAACTGGCCCAGCAGGACCTGAGTGCCATCTCTGAAGTGTTCCCTGTATGGTGGGTGAGTACCAGTCACTGATAGTTAAGACTGTGCTGCAGGTGCAGCCTCTTGATGTAAAGATGGCAAAGATAAATAAAATGCTCAATAAATGAAATATTGGGAAGGGAAGAGGAGTGAGAAGACAAATAGCCTGACATAGATTCAGCCTATACTTCTGTTTAGTGCCCAGAGCTTCCCTGTTCATAGCCTGGTTTGTAAGCCCTAGCATTGTTGTGGAAGAAGGAAAATGAGAAAAGTACTCAAGGAGGAGTATCTCCCTGGGAACCCTATCAGCTCTCCCATCAGGAATCAGCACATTTACCCTCCTGGGGCCCAAGCTTAGTTTACAAATGAGGCCTGACAAACAGCAGTTTATTTGGGAAGTTTGGGAGGCCCTGATCTGTGGGATAACTTTTAAAGCCTGAGGGCCGAGCACTTGGGAGGAAGGGGAAGCAGTGTTCTCAGGGGCCCTGGGCAGCTCTGCTCCAGCCTGCTTCTGACCGGGCCCTGAGCCACTGTTGCCCAGGCAGCAGGAGCTGATTGACGCTGAACTGAAGACTGTCTTCTGTCACTCTTCCGTTGTCCCTTGGATTCTTGAACAGGCTTTCTGCCTGTTGGGAGAATGGCCTAAAGGTAGAAATGGACCTTCCCATATTCACATGAAACAACTGCACTTTAGAGAAATTAAAGTGCTGTTAGAGGAACTACGTAGGCCAGGCAGATTTTAGAAGAATATTCAGCCTGCAATATAGCAATTAAAATTTGCCCACGATGAAGTACACCTCAAGCCAGGACACTCCCATGGCTTTTTATGTCATATAAGACAAAAACTAAGAGGTTAGAGAAAGCAGTGGAAATGGCATAGGTGTGTTGTCCATGGCTTTTCACTGTCTGGGAAGGAATTCGTCAGTTGAGAGGCGAAAACCAGATGTGACTGCAGCTAGACTGTGCTGATGATGCTAAGGACTGATCTTGTCCTCTCCGTAGCACAAGCACTTTCAGAGGCTGCCCAGCCCTGCCTTTGCCTCTGGCTGTTGATGAGCAGACCCAGGCCACCCAATCTGAACTACTGTGGAGAATTCTTAATCATTCCCAGGGTGGAGCCCTGGCCCAAACTAAACTCACTTGTGCTCTTCTGAAACCTGTCCAGACAGGCCTTTGTGGGTGCACTCTGTCAACAGGGACTTATTGAGCAAATGCTGTGTGGAAAGAAAAAAATGAAAAGCATTCTAGTGGCATTTGGGCATTTGTCAAGGATAGGGAGCATTGATAGCATTGCAGACCACACATTCAGAATTTAACAAAAGCCAGGCAATGGGTTTGAGAAAACTCACCGAGTTTGAGACCGTTCTGAGTCTGCGCGCAGTAAGAGGTTGTGTTCTGAGCAGAGGGAGGAGAAAAGATGGTAGGGATGAAAGGTATAGAAGATGTGCTGTCCACTAGCTACTTGGCTCTCACTGCCCTCCGTTTCTGACCTTGAAGAAGAGATGGGGTTACCCCTGAGATCTCTCCAGCATGACTTCAGATCAGGGGTGTGACTCATGCTGCTCCCCCCTCAGAACAATAGTATCCAAAATTAGCCATCCAAAGCATCACCAGCAACCAACCCAGTGAGAACCGCTGAGCAGCCGCAGAAAGTGCTCCGGGCTCCTGAGCTGGGGTGGTAGCAGGGACAAGGGCTTCAGCCAGACCCTCTGACATCTGCACCCATCCCAGCAGTGACCAAGACACCACTGGAAGCCCCCTGGTCTCCCATGCAGGAATGAGGGGGGTGCCACAGGCCTCAACTTTCCTCCTTTCTCCTTCTCCCACCTTATTTCCTTTTCCCTCCCCTCTCTCCCTCCCCACCAACTGCTCCATGACAATATCATAGAATGTAAAAGAATAATATTAATAAATAAATAAACTAAAAAAAAAAAAAAAAAAAATTCCACAGAAAACCCCAAAGCAACCAGAGGGGAGGAGGAAACAGCGGCACCAGGCTTCCTGACCTCTCCCCCTCTCCCTCATTTCCCTCAACAACTAGCTGGCTGTGTTGCTGTTTTCTCTGGTTGCTAAATCAACATTGTTTATTTCTGTCCCACCAACAAACCCAGTCCGGTTGGGACCGAAGTGAATACGTGGGGTGGATTCAGAAACCTCATCCCTGAGATCTTTTCCTGTAGCTTTTGAGCAGCTGTATCACATTGTCCTAGTTCCAGTCCCCTCTCCGTTAACCCCCTTTTCTAAGAACCCCTTTCCTCTCCTTGGAACCCAAAGTCACTGTCAGCTTTAAAATGCCAGAGAGATGTCCAGGCAAAGCAGCATGAGTGAGACGGCGGAGGGTTCAGAGTTCCTTGGGGGACCAAGAGGAGGGGACGGGCCACAGGTGCTTCCCCTCAATCCTGCTAAAATAACAAGGATCAGGCGCTTCCGTGGTGGGTCTTCCTGAAGGGACAACTGTTTTCCAACTTCTGTGTCACGCACAGGCCACACCTCCTACCCCTTTCAGTCCCAGCCTGGCCCAAGGCAGCTGCATTTCAAAGAGAGTAATTTCTCTTTTCTTTATTCCTGGCCTTAAATTCTACCACACACAGAAGAGAAGGGTGAAGGGGAGATGCAGCTTTAGCTGGGAAAGCCGGGCTGGGGCTGGAGGGGCACAGAGGCAGAGGCTTCCCAGACCACAGAGTCACGGTTTGTAAAGTGAGAAGTGGGGAGGGGACAACTGCAGGAGCCTCCTGGCTCCGGGTGTGTTCTTTCTCCCCCACACCCCCAACTGCACTTCTACAGGGGCCCCCCAGGCCTCCCACCGTCCTCTGCCTGCCGTTCCTTCGTTCTTTCAGTAAATAAATGCCCAGAGTCTTTCTTCCCTGGGCCCGGCACTGAAAGTTTAGTGGGAAGTCAAACAGGTAAAGAATTGAAATACAATGAGATACATATGATGGCAGACACAGACCAGGTGCCCTAGGAGTCCCCGCAAAACCCAAGAAGAGTGTATGTGTCAGGAAAGGATTTTTGTGGCAACTGCCCCATCCATCACCAGCCATGACCACTTCCTTTCTTCTTAGTTTCCATTATTCCTACCCTTTTCAGCCCCCAAATCCCACTGACCTCCCACTGTTCACAATGCCTCCTGCCTCAGAGATCATGAATGAATGGTGCCCAGGCTCTTCCCCACTGAGGAAACGGGAGACTGAGGGCGAAACTGCAGAGACCAAACACCTCTGTCCCTTGAGCTCACAGCACAGCCAAGTTTGGAGCCAGACTTCCTCCCTGCTGCCCCCAGCCCCCGCCACCCACAGTGTTTACATTGCATTCCCAGCAACCCCCCTCCTCCCCACCCTCATTCAATTCCCCAAAGCTGCCAAAATGGGTTTATTTTTACCTACTGCATTGGGAAAGGGGCAAAGGCTGCGGCTGGGGCCGGTGAGTGGCGCCAGCTAGGGCTTAACTACAATGAGAAAGCCCCACCCGCCAGCTCTGCTGGGGAAAACCCAGTAGGAAATAACTAGCGCAGTGTGCCCTGTCTGGACGCCGGGCCTGCATATGTCAGCCTGGACGCAAGCCAGTCACATGAGCCCAGGCTGGGTAAGAAGAGAGCTTGGGTATTCTCCCAGCTCAGGTCTCTTCTGGCATGAGGAACTGTGAGGGCGAGGGAGCCAGCTCTTCTTTATGGGCCCAGATGGAGAGGGAGGCCCAGTGGGAAGGGTCAATTAAGGCCAGGAAGGGAGCTGGCCAATCAGACTTTGCCCCAGGGAAAGTTATCAGTCCCCAGCTCCTGGCACTGCAAAAGGGTGATACCATGAGGCAATGGGCAGAGGAGCTGAAGGGAGAAAAAGCTCGGCAAAAGTTTCACAACCAAATGTTCGTTTGGCCAAAGCTGCTGTTTCCATCACACCTCTACCCACTGCACACGTGCTCACACACGCTCCCCACTGCATGTCTTTTCTCTCCCATAGCTTTGTTCCCCTGCATGCATTCCTTACCCCTCCCCACCCCTCCCAGCCCAGAGTGTCAGCATCTGTCTATCTTCAGCTACACACTCAGACACCTCTTCCTCCTCCTGCCCACCCTCTTCTGGGACTCAGGCCTGTGGCTGCTTCTGCTTGCTAGGCCTCAGTTTTCCCTTAGGCAGCATGTTTCAGATCTTGCTCTTAGGGCCCTCTAGGCAATCTAGGGCAGCTCACAGCAAGAAGTTCCTGGGAGAAGAGATTTCACTTCAGATCTTTTTTTCCTTAAGTCCCAGAACTAGGTTGGATGATTGCACAAGCTGAAGACCTCCCTGTTGAGACCTGAGTTCCCTGAGAAAAGTGCCACAGGTATTATGGCTGGACTGGTTCAACCCCAGGAGCACCTGTTCCTTGCAGTGGGTTGCCTGGAGAGGGACCTGGGGATCACGAAAGGACAGAAAACTTGCTCTCTGTAGGATGCTGCGGTGCTGGGGGATGGGGAGGCCGAGGGTACAGGACCCGTTGCAGGCCCCAAGAAGCCTGAACTCAAAGAACCTGAGCTAGCCATGGGGTGGGAAGGCAGGACATGTTCAAAAGCTCCTGACAAGATGGTTGATTTTTCAAGAGAGAAACTGGGCATCCCCCTACCAAACAAAACCAACAAAACCAACAAAAAAAGTCTGCATATTTAACTATTTAACTGGTCCAGAAAAACACGGAACATGTAGGGAGGGAACAGGATCATTTGTGATTTCAAGAACTATTCTGGGACTTGAAACTTCTTGGAGTTTACTCCTCAGGTTAGGGACAGATGCCCATTCTCTGGTTGGGAAATTCAAGAAATCAGTGTGGGACTGAGACATATGCAGAAACATCTAAGTTCCTGGAAAATCAACAAGCTTGATTTTGAGCCAAGTTATGATCAAGGCACCAATGTTGAGCAGGCATGTGAAGAATCCCGATGGCACAAAGCCAGACATGGGGTCAAAAACGCTCCTACGGATACTGTGTCTTATCCCCCTCAAGATGGAATAATCAGGGAGAGTCTAATGAAGAGGCCATTTATAAAATGTGGGCAGGGTTTCAGGAAACTCTTAAGGGACAGTGAAACACACAAGGGACAGCCACATGGGGAAAAGGAAGGGAGTGGTTGTTAGTGTCTTGGAGAGCCATAGCCGTGGAGGAGGCTGGATGAGAGGGCTGTCTGCCCAACAGAAGCTGTGGCCTTTGGTGGAGGAAGGCAGGTACTGCGACCTCTGGCCAGTGCAAAGGAACCAGGGGAATAAATATGTAGACCTCACTCTCGTGCAATCTCATTTTATTCCCATGCCTCCCATGGGCCAAATCTAACCGGAAGCCAGAGCACAGGGGAGTTTGGTTGAGGCAGTCCAAAAAGGCCAGCCTCCTGGGACACAGAGCACAGTGCAGAATGGTGGAAAGTGGATCCAGAGGGCCAAACAGTATATCCAGCTCAGTCTCTGTTATCCTCAGCAGGCAATTTCATCACCATCAATGCATATTTTTTGAGCACAAAATATGCACCAGCATTGTGCCGTCCACTGAGGATAAAATACGGGAATGGAGCTTCAAGAACCTGGTAGTCCAGCTGGAAGACAGGAGCAGGAGTATTCAGAAAAGCCTTCTTGGAGGAAATGGGAATGTGGTATGGGGCCTGGAAGACAGGTGAGCAGGGGGCTGGGAGTGTTTTCCTTCACTGTAAAGAATGCCACTTAGCAACTCGGTCCACCCCATGGTCAAGTTTCAGATTTTCCATCCCTGAGATTTTGCATAACAGCCATGGCTATAGACAGCCATCTGACTGGAGCCGTCTGACGCCACGTATTACTTCTCACCTCAAATGGAAGGATCGATTTGCTTTCCTGCCTGTCTTTCCTGCTGGGATCTCTGAAGGACAGGTTTCTCCCACCTCCCAGAGTGATGTCCTAATTAATCAAATAATCCATCAGTATAAATTCCCTGAACTCTTAAATAGAAGGCACTGTGCTGGGAACTTGGGCTGAACAGGTGAATAAAACACACCTCCTGCTCTCAGTGAGCTCATATTTGTAGGAGATGTAATGGAGATCTGGACAAAGCTCTAGGAAGCACAGTGGAGTGACAAATTCCTAGAGGTATTTTTAAGAAGGCTTCAGAGAGGTAATATTTGCAATGCAAGTCTATTAATGAGTAGAATTTGCTGGGCAGAGAAGGGAATTCCTGGTAGAGGTCTTGAAATATATGGAAACAGCAAAAGGTGAAAAGGGATGGTGAAACATCAGGGTGGCCAGAGCACAGGATGGCAGGAACTGAGTCTGCTGAGAAAGGTTTGGGCTGGTTGAAAGGAACATTACAGCTCCAGTTCAGGTATTTGTCAGTCAAACAGACAATTAAGGAACCACAAGATGTTCTAACACATAATACCATGATGAGTTTTCTTTTTGGAAAGGTAATCTTCTAGAAGGAAAAATACTTGTTCAAATACCAGTGATAGGACCTGAGACAGGGATCTGTCCCTCTTTTCCCACCCCAGCACCTCACCTCACCATCTGCACCTTCTCTCTCTAAACAGTTGTTGTTGGAAATCTCTTGCTGCTCTGACTTTGCAGCAAAGCAACAGAGCCAACTAAATGAGCCCGTTTCTTCTTCCAGGACAATGTGTCTTTCCAGGAGGACATATCCCCTTCCTCTAGTTTTTACCCTTTCCCCAAATTTGACGACCAAGGGAACGGAATGGGGTCTTAAGTGGAACAGCCAGCCCATGGGACTTAGGACCGGCCAATACTAGAATAACTAGCCAGCCCCCAAGCTTATCCGTCTTCTGGGGCTTATCCAAACTTTGTGGCTATTCCTCCAGGTCTTAGCTGAAAAACACCAAAAATAGGTCAGCTTTTTTCAGTTTAATTAGCCATTTCTCTGAGGACACCAAATGGAATGAGGCAAAGGGAGATACGCTGGGGGAAAGGAAGGGTGGGAGATTTTAAATGGGGTTCCATGAATCCAGACTCACCTCTACAGAGGATGCTTCTTAGAGCAAGGAGCTCAAGAGGCGGATATAGGGGCTCAAGCCTCCGGGCTCACAGGCCAAGGGTCTACTTATTGCTCTCAGGCACTGGGCATGGAGGAGAACTGGCATGGTTTGTGAGGAGGCCAGAAGGATGGAAGCAGGGCTGGGCAGCTGCACGGGATCTCCAGGGCAGGAGGACGAATCACTGCTTCCCACACAGGGGCTAATGCATAGGCGCCTGAAAGCTCACCTGCCCCAGTCAGCTCCTGTCTCAAGGGCTGTGGGCAGCCTGCAGCCCACACCCAGAGCCTTGTGACAGCTGCCAAGCAAGGTGCTGGAAGCTATTTCTGGAGCTCTTTAAGAGTGGGGGAAACTGCCAGCTGCATGTGACCAGATGATTTCTGCAGTGCCTTCCTTATCTGAAATAGGGTGACCTGTGCTAAGTAAATGCAGGCAGCACTTGGGCAGGGGAGAGAGAAAAAAAGACCCTTAGAGCCTTAAGGGTCTGTCACGCCCACAAGTACTTAGCAGTGCAGAAAGACCACCGATGTGGAGCAACTACCCCCTCTGGTGGTAAACATAGGGATAACGTTACACAGGGGAGGCTTATTTGGCCACTCGCTTGGGCCATGCTCCAAAAGAAATGACCTCGAGACTACGGTGAGTCCAGGGTTGATTCCTTCTCTTTCTCCTGATTGCAGTTATGGTCCCTAGCCAGGAGCTTTCAGCTTTATAGATCGACATGTTATAGTGGAAAAAGTACTGTGGCTAGGCTGTGAATATGAGTATGGTCCTAGTGAGAACATTAAGTCACTTTTCCTTTGTGCTCCATGGAAGAAAACAGGCTGCTTGAATCTCTTTATTCAAGCCTAGCTGTTTCCATATCTGTAACGTGGACATGATGCTACAGGCTCTGCCCGCCTCCCAGGGAGGCGTTAGAGTGAATGTGAACCACAGGCAGGGGGAAGGGGGGCGCTTCCTGGTCCTGGGACCCACTTAGTCCCATGGCTGGCTGGGGGTCTTTGTGTCAGAAGCTAACATCACTGTCACTCATGTTTGGTCCTGAGACACCCCACATGGCTCAGCCCCTCATGGCTGCCAGGCTCCTTCCATCCCGGTCAGAAAGCCACCTTCCATCTGCCTGGGGCTTATGGCCAGGGGAGGATGGGGTGGCCTGGTGGTTATGGCACTTAGGCTGGAAAGACACAGGGAGGAGTTCTGGGCCTATTTTGTATTGTTGTTGTTGCCACTTAGTCCTTATTATTTACATTTATTTGTAGGCATCTTATTGGATATTCCTTTTACATGCACTGTGACTCTTTATCTATCAGATGCTGATGCTGGTGGGAAACAAGCCAGAAGGACAAATTCTGGTGTTCCTACAGGAAGAAACTTTGACCACAGTTGTGGCTCTCTTTCCACAGGTAACTTAGTGGAGGTTTTGTCATAATTTCTTTTCTTTTCTTTTTGTACTGATAGCTTAAAAACAAAAACAAATGAATGTTGTCCGAATGGTCAAGTCTTTGGAGAGGTGTACATTTGGGAGCAATGTTGCACAGTGTGTTCAAAAAATATATTCAAGAATTAATTTTGCTAAATGTACCTCAACTTTTTTGTTTTTGGTGGCTGGCCAGTATGGGGATATGAGCCCTTGACCTTGGTGTTATCAACACTGTACTCTAACAAAATGAGCTAACTGGCCTGCCCACATTTTTTTTTTTTTTTATGGTAGTAAAATATATACAATATGAAATTTACCATTTTAACGATTTTTAAGTGTACAAATCGGTGGCATCAAGTACATTCACATTTGTGCAGCCTTCACCACTATCCATCTCCAGATTTTTTTCTTCATCCCCAACAGAAATTCTCTACTGGGCCTGTTTTTAAGACAGGTTTCTGTGAGAAACTGTGGGAGTGCAGCTTTGACCCTTGAATTTGGCATTCCCTCCTTCTGCTCTCCCTAGCCTGAGCAGAAGAGTATTAGCCACCATGTTGCAGCCCCTTCCCCAAGAGAATTCCTCAGATACTGCAAAAGCAGAGAAGGGGGTTGTGGCTTCCTCAGTTTCCTACAATTGCTGAATTCTGTAGCCAGAGGGATGTCCAGGGGCCCTTAATACCCCTTCCCAAAGCCGAACTACACCCAACTCATAGCCTAGCTCTGTGCTTGACATATAATGGGCACTCGATGAAGATTTGTTTAATGAATGAATGAACCTGAACACATAGATCTATATTCCCAGGAAAAGAGACTTTATAGCTGCTCATGGTAATAGGGAGATGACAAGGGCATGTACTCTGGGGTCAGAAGGATCTGGGTTCAAGTGCTGGCCCTGTCCTTTGCTAAGTATGTGGCCCTTTTTTGTTGGTGGTATTGTTAAGCCACAGAATTAGCATAATCATTCTTACCTTATGGTGTGAATTATTGAAAGAGGTTTGAAAGAGGCAATGTGTATGAGGTACTTTATCTTAGAGTAGCAGAAGCTCAATGCCATTAGTTCTCTCTCCGTTCCACCTACTAGAGAATCTCTCAGATGCATTTCCAGAATGACTTTCTCTTTTTCAATGTGAATTCAATTGCCTATTGGCTCCTTTGTTGTCAGTGCCTAGGAAAGAGAATTCTCCCTATTGTTTGAGCTCTGACCTCAGCCCTTTCAAGCTGGGATTCAAACGCTGATAAAATGTGAAAAGAGAATGTTACTTTCTTTGTCTTTATCTGAAATTGAGCCTCCGGATTTCTACTGTATTGGATAGACTTGTCCTGATTTGTTCATTTATGTTATGTGTTCTCTTTCTTTCCTCTCCCCACCCAACTCCCCCTCTCCGGCCCCAATATACAATCACAGCATAGGCCACTCCTTTCATCCTCTAAACTAAAACTATATGTCTTTTATTATTTCCAAATCCAAGCACTTGGCTACATTCCTTTGGGACAGAGGTCATCGTGCTTATTTTAATAGTAGACAAGACCTATCAATCATTTTCCACAATGCCTCTTTCATCCACCCCTTCATTCTAATTACTTGACACATGTATTCTCGCCTCCAAATTCTAAGATAAGGCCATGCAGTAAGTAATTTGTGGAAAACAAGCGATCTAGCTAAATTCTATGTTCTGCTGGATGTGATTGTCTACCACGTAAAGTAATTGGAAAAGTTAAAACCCAATTGAAAGTAATACACTTCAATTTCAAATCAATAAATATTCATTGGGTGCTGTGTATATTTAAAGGGTCTGGGGCAATACGGGCTTACGAAATATGGGCTTATCATCAAACAGATGTTAGAGACGTTTAAACAGTATTGTAGAATGGTCTCAACTAATTTCTCTGTCACCGGGCATAACCACCTGCCCCCAGCCCCAATCTAGTTCACACAACACTTACAGATTAAACTTCCAAAAATAGTGCTCATGACTCTGGGGCCAAGACTGTGAAGAACTCCACATGCCACACTAGAAAATCTGGCCCATTTCTCTCGCCCATTCTTTGACCCATTTCTCTGGGCTTTGAGGAGCTATTGAAAGATTTTTTTCCGTCCTAGAATAATGTGATCATATTTGCATTTTAAAAAGTTATAGGGGGTAAGAATGGATTGGAAAGAGCAGAACCAGAAGCCATTTAGGAGGCTGGTGCCATAATCCCGATGGAAGCTGGTGAGTGCCTAAAGCAGGGCGATGCATGGGGATGGAGAAAAGGAAACAGATAGTGGGGAGGAGGATTAGCTGGAATTGGTAATTGATTGATGGTTGGGGATGAGAGACAGTGAGGAGTCAAGAGTGACTACGTTTCAGCCTTTGACAACGGGGTGGAGACTGGTACCTTCTCTGAGCAGCAGAATGAAAAATGTGTGTGTGTGTGTGTTGTGTGTGTGTTGTGTGTGTGTGGTGTGGATAACGAAATCAGTTTTGTAGATATTGAGTTTAAGGTGTCTGGGAATACCTAGTAATGGAAGTCCACCATGGATATGGGTTCATGGGTTCAAGAGAATTATTTGGGCTGTCTTTGTAGATTTGGGGTCATGGGGATAGAGAAACCTGGGAAGTAGTAGAGAATTATTACAAAAGACAGTCAAAGGAGAAGCCCTAGAAAGCCGTGACATTTTAGGGACAGGCAGGGGAGAAGAGCAATGGAAGGAAACTGAGAAGTGGGCAGAAATGTAGAAGTAGAATTCAGAATGTGATGTTCTGAGAATCGAGAGATCCTGTGTTAAAAATAGGCCCAGTATAGTTTTGAGGAAGAAGGGTTGGTGTAAAGCCTGAAATCCAGCAGAGAGATCTAAACTGACAGAGTGAGCGAAATTAAGAAAGAGATCAGAGGAGCAGCACAGTCAAAAGACAGACTTCCGAAGAGTGGAGCGATCAGGAGACAAGGAAGCGGAGACGGGAAGTGCAGTTGCACGGCTCCTGGAGTGATCTTGCTAGCGAAGGGATGAGGACAGACGCAGCAGGTGTCAGGGAGAGGCGGGCCTGAAGGCACGAGATACCTAAACATGGTACGGACTCGGGGGAAGGAGTCACTTGAATGAAAGCAGAGCAAATGCTGTTAGTTACTGCTCAGAAACCACCCCCCTTTTCTTACCTTGTGACGGAATCCACATCGGGCTCAGCACATGGGTAGCAAAGTGCGGGGGGAAAGTAGGCTCCGCCCCCACCCCTTGCGTCATGGGAATTCTTGTGCCTTTGTGCAGTGATTGGTTTAGAAATGGTCACGTGATCCTCTTCTGGCCAATGAGACATAAGAGGAAGCTGACTGAAGTTCTCTGGGAAATATTTTTTCCCTTGATAAATAAGATAGTCACGGGAAGGAGAAAGACCTTCAAATTTAAAAAAAAAAATTATATTTTTTATTTTACCCCTGCCTCTTTGCTTGCTCTGTTGAGCCATGTGATGTGAGGATGAATGTGCAGAGCTGTGCAGCCTCTTTACGCCAGTGGTGAGCTGAGCAGAAGGGACGGCAAAGTAAAGCATGAAAATACCCAGATCCTTGACGGTACTTGAGGACTTTGTTGAGCTGCCAAACAACCTGAGATCACCTCCCTTCAGTCTTACTAAGAAACGATTAGCTTCTTTATGGTTTAAGCCACTGCTGGTTACCTTTTCAGCTACACACCCTATGAGGAGGTTGTCATATTCTGGACCCAGGGTAGTTTAAGTTGGTTTTAAAATGAGATCAGGGTACCAGTAAGACTTCTTGAAATGTTGAGGTAAACCATCTGCGACTGTGGTTTCTTCCCTAAAGTATCAGTGAGAGTCATTATTCTTGAAAACAATCCTGATTGTTTAAACAAACCAATTACTTTGCCATGGGTAGTGCAAATTAATGGAAGTCGGGTTTCTTGGCCTCTCCAGCTGAAACCAAGCCAAACAAACCTTCCAAGCAAGAAACACCCATTTGCCCTCACTGCAGCATCTCATCATTTTTCCCATCCCTTATTGATCCAATGGGAAGCAAATAATCCTAATACTTCCAAATGGCCACATTTTGATTGTAGTATGAGATAGGACTTTGGATATCATCCTTTCCTCTGGAATTATACAGAAGAGCAGTGCTCTCTTGACTGAGAGTTCAAAAAGCTGAGCTGTAGCCCAGGACATGGGCCTGAGGGCAAAGGAGAGAGATTTGCAAAGGAGGCATTGCTTATGTACACAGCAAGCACAAACTGCTCTTCTCAGGCCTATTGAGGAATGCACAGGTAACTGGGAAATGGAATACCTACCCCGAGGAGATTGACAACCTAAGAGAGAAAGAGTTCTAAAAAGTAGCACGTAAAAGCCCAAGCATAACAAGCAGTTTGAAGGAAAGATTGGAAAAATAGGGGGTTGAAAGCAAGGAATCTAGTTACCGAGCTAGTGGGAGAAAACTAGGGCAGTGGCAGGGGAGATAGAAAAGAGAGCAGGATACAGGAGGCCTTGCTGAGATAGAGTCAGCAAGAATTGCCAACCAATTAGATATGGGACATGAGGAAAGCGGTCAATAAAAGGACTAATTTCCTAATACAGCAATGGGAGCAGTCTTTAAAAAATCATCTAGACTTCCAGTCAAGATGGTGGAATAGGCGGTCCCTAGTGTCACTCTCTCCCACATATCAACCAATTTACAACTATAAAAAAGCAATGACAGCCAAGCTGGGGCCACTTTAGCTCACAGGAAGAGGAAGAGAGACCTATGGAATGCATGAAGGCAGGAGAAGCCATGATGAGACAAAGAAAAAACTGCTCCGAAGCTTTCGAATCCCGGCTGCTTCCAGGCTGGAGCTACTGAGTGCACGCAGCAGGAGCTGGCAAAAGCTGCAGCTGTGCCCTTCAGATGAGGTTGCTTGGAGGCAGTGGGAGAGAAGAGGGCCTTGGAGGCCCCCAGGCCAGCAAGACCACTAATAGGGTTCCCGAGGACCCACATAGGAGCCAGGAGCCACTCAGAGGCTGGTGAGTCAGCACCAGGGACTGGCCCATGGCCTGCCCCATGGAAAGTGTTTGCAGCACGGGCAGTGAGGAAGATGAGCCCACCCGGGGGGGACACTGGGGCACAGCAAGGACAACTGATCTGCTCTCCAAGCAGCATAGGACCACTCAGAGGAGACTGGTCAGGAATACAGAATTGCATGGGGTGCAGTTTGATGAAAAGATTCAGGCCCAGACCAGAGTTTCTACACAACCCAGGTGCACCGGATCTCATTAGACCCAGAAGTACCTATAAAGTCAATCATTAAAACCTGAGCTGCACAAAAAGTCTTCCCTAGGGAATCAGCAGCAAAGCAGCAATTTAGCTCAACCACAGAGCTCAAGTACTGGTCCCCACAGGAAGTTCCTCCATGTTAGAAGTAAGCAAAGGGGCCGAGCCTGTGGCGCACTTGGTAGAGTGCTGCGCTGGGAGCGCAGCAACGCTCCCGCCGCGGGTTCGGATCCTATATAGGAATGGCCGGTGCACTCACTGGCTGAGTGCCGGTCACGGAAAAAAAAAAAAAAAAAAAAGAAGTAAGCAAAGGACAGCAAATTAGTTCCAGCACAGAGTTTAAGTGGTGGGAACAGCAAATAATCCAACACAGAACTGAAAGAAAAAACAAAGTACCCACAACCAGAGACAAAGTTTGATATTAACTAGTAAAGGTCTCATTTCACCAAAGAACACTTAAAACACCTAGAAGGACCAGAAGTCCCCTGGGCTACCAAGCCAGAAAGGGAGGAGGGCTGGGGGTCTCAGCCATGCCCCCTGACACCTGTAACCAGTCCCAAGGGTGGGGTCCTCAAGCCTCAGCCACACCCCCCTAACACACACAACCAGCCCTGCTATGACTACTGAACCACCACAGGAAGTGCCCTAGGCTCTCCTGAACTGGAGCAGTAGGGGGCTGAGGGCCTCAGCCACACTGTCCCCAAATGCAACCAGCCCAGCGACTACTTACTGAACCACAGCAAGAAGGGACTCAGGTTCCCAAGCTGGCGTTGTTGGGGGCAGGGGCTTTTGCCACACTCTCCTGACATCTGCACCCAGCCCAGCAATGACCAAGCCACTGCTGGAAGCCCCCTGGTCTTCCCGGTGAGAATGAGGGGGGTGCCACAGGCCTCAATTCGGCCCCTCCTCCTTCCTCCTTCTTTCATCCCATTTCCTTCCCCTTTCCCCTCTCCCCGCCCAACTGCTCTGCAACAACATCACAGAATGTAAAAAAAATATTAATTAAAAAAAAATCATCTAGATCATGGTTCTCAAACTTTCTTTTAGCTGTGGAATACCTTCTTCAACAAAACCATACACATAAGGCCAGTGTACTTGTGGTAGGATGTGTTTTTCTCCTTCCTCTTTCTTCGTTCAGGAGTTGGGCACACACACCAAGGGTAGGATAATACCTGACAGCACAATTGTTCTGTGCAAAGATTCAGGGAGGTTCTATGCAGGGCCAGTTTTATGGGTATGTGACCCATGTTGTCACATAGGGATCTGCCCTTAGAAGGATCCTGTGTTTGGTTTAATGCTCTGCTGTTTCTCTCTTGAAATTCTTAATTATTTCAGAACAAGGTGCTCTGCATTTGCATTTTGCAATGAGTCCTACAAATTAGGTAGCTGGTCCTGAGCCTATGGTAGTTGCTGCTGGGAGGAGAGGCAGAGGTTAGGGACTGTAAAGAACCCAGTCCTTCTGCAGGCTCAGGGATGCTGAGGCAGCCAGGATGGAAATGAACATGAATGACAGGGTAGCTTACTTCACAGGGTTGCTGTGAGTACTCGAGCAAATGCATGGAAAGTGCTTAGAACAGTGGCTGGCACATAGCAAGTGCCCCGGAAATGTTTGATGTCACTGTATTCCCTCCCTGCACTGATTCAACGCCTGACAGCCTGAGGTTGATTATTCCACAGGGTCCCAGTTGACTTTTTTCATTTTCACATTTTTAACCTGTCACTCACCATCCAGCCCCAGGCTTATGATTGTCCTTTGGGAAAAAAAAAGATCCAGCAACAATAATTATCACAATAAATAAATGTGTGATAGCACATCCTCTTTAAGTGTAGTTAAATAGTGCTTTGGGGTGTGTCTGTGTGTCTTTATTTGTGTCTGAGAAGGAGGGATGTTTTTGGTTTTTGTTTTTTAGTTTTCACTGAGTTAATTAGAGACTCTCTCTGGTGGTATTTATTTATTTTTCTTTACCTGCCTTTTGTGTTGACATAGAAAGGACTCTTAAACAACCTGCTTCCTCCCTCCCTCCCCTTTTCCTTAGATCCCTAAAGGGAGGGCAGGATCTAAAGGAAGACTGTGTCACCATTGTCATCAAGATAATGGCTCCCTCCTCCGCTGCCCTCCACTTCCCATCTCATTCCCTTGAGCCTGTAAAGTGCTCAACCTTTGTCCTTAGAATCCCTTTGCTGGTGGTAAGAAATTAAAATACTGGCCCAGCACCTCTACTTCATGAACCTGTTGTCCTGACCAAAGTCTGGAAACTGCCCCTTCTACCCCCATTCTAATCTTAGATGTTCCCAGCACATTCTCAGTAAGACGGAAATCTCTTTGTCCTAGGGTTTCAAGTTTGTAGGAACTACATATTTTTTTTCCTTTGCAGAAATAGTTGCGGTTTTTTCTAACAACTTTGCAAGTTCCCCATAACATTGGAAATTCCCTTCTTGGTTACAGCTCTTGATAGATGGCAGAAGAAGCCTGGTCTGGGCCTGTCTTCCCTCCTGACCTACCTGCTGTGTGATTCTGGGAAGTTAGCTTGAATTCTCTGGGCCTCGGATCACAAAGATTACCTTGACTGGGGGCATAATGAAGAATGAAAAGGTTTGGGGAAGAAATTATTTTTGGAGGACCTTGGGAGAAGGGATTTACAAATGTCTCTAAGGTGAGAAAAGCCATTTGGGGAATTCCCAAACCATTTAGATTCCTCCTCTTGAAAAAATGAGCTTAATCATTTCCATTGCTAATTCCTGCCCCCCACCCTCACCTCCTTGCCCCCCCCCACCCTCCACTGTGGATGGATGGATAGAGTAGATATGCTCCGTTCTACCTCTCTCACTTATACATATGCTTCTGGGAGGCCCTGGATAAACAGAAGGCAGAGGCAAGGCAATGGAATTATTATCATCATGATGATGGTGATTATCTTTCAGCATGAGAAACAGGAACTGAAACCGACTAAAATGCCCAGTGATAAATGTCTGGCCTAATCTCCTCAGGAGGACCTAAAGGCAAAGGACAAACCAGCCAAAGAAAATTGCAGCCCCGCTGTGGGCTCTAACAGCTTCCGGTGGGGCGGACATGTGTGCACGTGTGTGTGTGTGTGTGTGTGTGTGTGTGTGTGTGTGTGTGTGTGTGTTACAAGGAGCGTCTTTAAGTAAGCAGTTTCCAGAACTCGTGGTGATCTTTCAACCTTCTCCTGATGCCCATGCTTCCCCTTCGTGTGGTATCCTTGGGGTTCTTCCCTACTGCTTCCTTCCCCATTTCCTAGAGAGAGCTTCCCACAGCTGTCAGAAGATGTTAAAGGAGAAGTCCAGTGATGAATTGGTTCCTGCTACACACACCTTATCTGCCCAGGCCAGGTCTGAGCTGTGTGCCTTTCCTTGTAGCCGGTTCTATCCCCCAAGCAGATACATTCCCTGGGCCAGAGGCCTTCCTTCCCTCTCCCTTCAGGGAGCCATGTTTTTCCCCTGGCCTGGCTGCCTGACACTCCATCTGCTTGGTTGGTTATTCATGTCCCTTGTCTTTTTCAGGAATTGATTATGGATAAATGGCTGTCAGAAAACAAGGCGCCAGGGCCAATGTAATTATCTGATGTTGACATTTCAATTTATAGTGCATGGCCTCTGGAAACAGTGAAAATGAGCTGATTTTCATACTGCCTTGTTAGCCCAACTTCCCAGGGAGAAAAGAGCAGACAGCTGTGTGGGAAGTAAATGAACCAAGCGGGTGTTTCAGAGATACGTCCTCATTTGGGTGATGTCCTGAAAAACTGCAGAGGCAACAGGAAAGAGAAAGGTATTGAGGAAGAGTAGCAGAGAAAGAGAGTATACTAGCTGTGCAGGATGTTGGACTCTTGTTCTGGTCCCCGAGGCCACATCTTTTCATGGGTTTCATACAAAGATTTTGAGCCAAATGAATAGATTATTGAGTTTTTGGTTTGGGAAAAACATAATTGTCTATTCTCAGTACAATTTTTCTGAGCCTTCAATAGGGGTCCAGAGAAGCCCACTCGGGTTGGGGCATGGATGAGGATCACAGCAGGTAATTGATTAAGGAAGAAAAACTCTAATATGCACTTTATACCCCAAATTGTGGCAGTTGTATGTCTTGCTCCCTATTCAGGAGAACATGGTGGCCAGGAAGACACACATTGGGTCCTAGCTTCCTGCATTCAAGTCCCCACTCCAGGCCTTCCTTACTTGAAGTCACTTGTATTCACTAAGCCCCAGTTTCCACATTTGGGCCCCTGGAAGGGTATTTGTAACATCTAGCTTGTAGTGTTGTTATGGGGCACTGATTGAGTCAACACATGGAATCACTCACAGTCATTTTAGGAACATAGTAAGTGCTCAGTAAATGGGGGCTATTATCATGATCTCTTAGTCTTTCTCTGCCTCCTGCAATTTTGCATTCTATCCATCCAGCGAAAACACAAGTGCCACATTCTGTGACAGTCACTGGGAACATCACTAGGGATAGGTACAAAGTTAGCAGAACATTAACCTTCTCAGAGGGTTCACTCCCTCCCCAGGTTTCTATTATTTCTTAACACAGAGCAGAGCACACAATAGATGGTGTCACGCTGAACCCATTTCTTCCTGGTTCCTTGGCCCTGTTCCTCGCTCGTTCTCTCCTTCATTTGTTTTTCCTGCTTCCCAGCTCTTCCCCCCACCTCCAACTCCATAGGAAGATAGGCCCCAGGTGTCTTGGCCAAGGAAGGCCCCCTGGATCCCTCCAGGCTTGTCTGTGACTTGTCTTGGTGAGGGAGCCCTGGGAGAGGCAGGGCCCCCAGGAAGCTGGTCCTCCCACTCGGTGATTCTCCCTAGGCCAGGCCCCCCTTGCCAGGCCCGGGTTCCTCCACAAGCTCTCTGGGGAAGCTGGAGGAGGGCCACTGGGCTCTGTAATAACCATGCTTCTTCATGGTAAACAAGAACCAGATTCCTGGGGAGTGACGCGGGCGGGAGCTGTGTGGCCGAGGCAGCTGTGATTACACCAAGACGTGAAGAAACACCTCTGCTGGGCCCTGACCTGCCTGGGGAAGGGCCAGGGGAGAGGCTGTCCACATGCTCTTTTCTGCTACATTTCCAGTCATTCTCGGCCTGACTTACAGGGGCCTTGGTGCCAATCGGCTCTGCAGACCCAAGTGTGTACCAGTCAGCTCCAGACTCCAGCCAGACTAGCATCCTTCCCCATCTCTTCTTTTCCAGGATCTGTCCCACCCTCTTCCCTACTCATGTGTCCAACCTGCACCCTTGGCTGCCATCCCTCAGTCCCTATCCCTCCACAAGAGAGACTTGCACACTCCTGCAGGGGTACCTTGATCCCTGGAACCCAAGAGCAAAGGCTGTACTGGAGTTATGGCACTGGCCCTCAGGCTGTCAGAGCTGACTTTGGTGGCATGGCCTGGTCCAGGGCTTTCCTCTTATCACCATGACCTCTGAGTGTAGAATCAGATCTCCTGGGATTTAGGCCAAACCCAGTCTCTGCTAGTTCCTAGGTGGAATGTCGGACTGGCTCAAATACTTCTAGAAGGACACACAAGAAACTGGAGTGGAGAACTGGGCTGAAGGGTTAGGGTGAGAGGGAGACATTTTACTATATGCCCTTTTGGGCTTTTGCATTTGTATCATGTGAAAGTATTAAAAGGTTAAATTACAAAATAATTCTATGATTTTGTAAATCTCTTATTTGTCAAATATGGAGAAGAATTCCTTGCTTCTGTCCTCATGGCAGAAGACACAGTGACACAACTGCATCAGGGAGGCCTCATTTGGGCTGGGCTTCAGGTTTAGGAGGGGATGTCAAAGGCAGGTGGCTGCTCAGGTTCGAGATTTTCCAAGCGTCTGGACCACTTAGGATCTCGCACTAGAAGGGGAAGCATTGCTGAGTGTAGTGGCCCAGGAGGGAGGAGGATGGGCCTGCGTCCTTCCAGGCTTGGAATACCACGACTCCCCCATCCAATGAACAGCAGGAGCCCCTCCTGACCCAGAGAGGTCAACAGGGGCAGGCCATTTGTGCTGCTCAGTTACCTTTGTCCTTGGGAGCCAACAGGGAGGGAATGGGCCAGTGCCAGCACGCTGAGGACCCAGTTTCCTCCCAGGTAGACTCCAGTAGTTGCCTCCGTCTTCTAGGCATTGTGTGTTAGTCTTAGTATAGTTGTTTCTTTAAACACATTTCTTTCCTTTTTGTTCTAAATTCTTACATTCATAAAATATGTTGAAGTTTGCACAGCACTTTCAGATATGTTACCCATAGCTCTCTATTGCTCAAAGTCCCAAACCTGAGTGGCATTTCTAGTCCTTAAATCTGACTCTTGCCTCACAACTTGACACTCTCCCTATGAGCCCTGTGTTCTGGCCTGCGCTGACCAACTGCTTCTTCTAAACAGGCCGTGCAATTCATCTCTCTCCTCTCCTTTCTTCATGTTAAGCTCTTCTCTTATGTCGTTTTTGCTCCTCTGCCTGGAGAATTCTTGCCCATTTTTAGAGGCCCAGGTCAAATGTCACCTCCTCCTGGATTCCATGAATCTCTCCCATCTATGAGCCCTGGAGCACCATGATTAAACTGTCTCAAGGCCACTGCCATTAGGGTAGCTATTACCAGAACAAAACCAGAAAATAAGGGTTAGCTAAAACGCAGAGAAATTGGAACCCTTGTGCACTGCTAGAGAGAATGTAAAGTGGTGTTGCCACCGTGGAAACAGTGTGGTAGTTTCTCAAAAAATTAAACATAGAATTACCATATGATCTAGCAATTCCACTTCTGGTTATATACCCAAAAGAACTGAAGGCAGGGACTCAAACAGATATGTGTACGTCCATGTTCTCAGCAGTATTCTTTGCAATAGACAAAATGTGGAAGCAACTCAAGTGTTCACTCACAGGTGAATGCATAAACAAAACATGGTATGTACGTACAATGAAATATCATTCAGCCTTAAAAAGGAGGGAAATTCTGATACATGCTACAACGTGGATGAACCTTGGAAACATTGTGCTAATGAAGTAAGCCAGACACAAAGGGACAAATATTGTATGATTCCACTTATCCGAGGTACTTAAGTAGTCAAATTCATAGAGACAGAAAAGTGAATGGGGGTCGCCAGGGGCTGGGGGCAGGGGAGAATGGAGAGCTGTTGTTTAACAGATGCAGGGTTTCAGTTTTACAAGATGAAAATAATTCTGGAGATGGATGGGCGCAATGGTAGCACAGCAAGGTGAATGTCCTTAATGCCAATGAACCGTATATTTAAATGGTTAAAATGGTAAATTTTATGTTATGTATATTTTACATATACATATATATACTTACCACCATATATATCTTCTCAAGGCACTTAGAGTTGACCGGTGTCTGGCACCCCCACTAGATGACAAAGGCATCATGGATCTCTGGACATGCCCATGCTTGGTGCAATACTTAGCGCTCACTTGTGTTTGTTGCCCTGAAAGGGGGCACAAAGTTGATGGAAGTGGGCAGGTGCAGGTCTCAGGCTGGCCCACATGCCAACTGCTCTCTTACAGCACATCCAATTTTCCCCTACACCTACCATTGCTGCAGTGCAGGAGGCTCTAGACATCTATCCAGGGCTGTAAGTAGACCCTTCTCCAGCATCAATGAATGAGCCTCCAGAAATGAGAAAGACTTGCCTGCCATGTATACTACATGAGTCATACAAAAGGAAGAACTTCCTCTGTGGTGTAATACAGCATCAGAAGTCCTGAGAGCCTAAAGGTTTTAAGGTCACACACCAACCTGTCTATATGATAGTGTAGATGTGGTCTTTGGAGAAAGGGGATAGATCTGGTGATCTCTATACATCCCCTTTCATTAGTACATTGTGTAGTTTTCACAACCTCATGAAAAATGTGGGGGAAAAGATCTCCTGCCTCTATCTGTCATGGAATGAGCAAAAACAAACAAAATATAGTATATATCATATATACCTCATATATTTAGGTCCTTCCTCAAACACTTTATGAATGCAAGGATCCCACATTCATTAATGTTTAAATGACTTTATTCATTGCCTCCACTGTGTCTTAGACGGAGAGTCTTTGGAAGTTCTGAATAAGTTGCAGGTTGCAGTCTGTGTTTTCTTCTCCTGAGCCCTGCACGCTGACTGGGATGGCTTCTCCAGGTGGCCTGGCAGGTGTCAGGTAGCTGGACCTCTTACAAGAGCATTTAGGAGCCTGGGCTTTGACACATGCAGAAACAGCATGGGTCTGAATTACGGCTATTCCCCCTCTATTTGTGTGATGACTTTGGCCAGTTATTTAATCTTTCTGAGCCACAGTGTTTTCAACGATCAAAATGGCAGAAATAATACTACTTAGAACATTATCGAGAGGACTGAATAGGACGATTCCTATGAAAGTGCCTGTCACATATAACAGCTCACATTTATAGTGGCCGATTACTATGAGTCAGTAACAGTTAAAAATGTTGTTCATGTATTTAATCTAGGAAATACTACCTCCTCCTTCATTACACAAAGAGAACACTGAAGTGCAGTTAAGTATAATAGTAAGTGGTGGGGGTGGGATTTAAACCCAGAATTTGATTCCAGCATGCTCTGCTGCCTCAAAATTATGTTCTTATGTGAAGCTATTTATCATTATACCCTTAGGAAATCTCCACCCATTCCACATACACACTCCTACACCTCTCCCCTACCTTTTCTACCTTCCCTCTTCCATTTACTTAAGTGAAGGAAAAAAAATCCAGGTGTCACCAGGACACACCAGGCAAAGACCTAAGGATCCTTTTGATTGATCCACCATGGTTGTATTCCTGAATAGCAAGTCCCCTTTTCCTTTTCCCCTTCCCCAGTTCATTAGCCAGACTGTGTACTCATTTGAGCTGTAATTGATGTGCCAGATATAGGCTAAGCTGGAGGGTAAGCTTATAATGCAGGGACAAGAGCCTTGGGCCTTCTTGAATACTGTCCGATATCCTCTTTACCTTACATTTCCCATGTTAAGCCTCAGGATTTGTAATTAGCTATCCTGTAGTCCTGATTAGTTCCATTTGTAGTCCCCTTGAATAATGTTATGTCTGTTGATGTGCAGAGGTAAAGTTTTTGTTCCCTCTTGGGTACTTCTTTCTTTCTCTTTCCATTCCTGTTTTTCACTGCTCTCCAGCTGTCCTGCTGTGGCACTAAACTGTCAAAGGATGGGGTGCAGACAAGGGCACTGTGGGTGGGGGAGCAGAGCATTTCTTCCCGTCTGGGATGTCCTCCTGCAGGACATTGCCAACAGCACCTGCTCTGGGTAGAATTTCTGTCTGTGGACCAGCCCTTAGCACCTTCAGAGAGGGGTAAGATGGAAGGAATGGTAGAGGCCATCAAGACCAATGTTTTGAAGTCACTTTCGAGGTCAGAATTTTTTGTGACTAATGATTCTTATATATGTATCATTTTTGCTTTGCAGAATTTCTCATTTTATCAGAAATACTAGCGTATAACATGAAGACTACTTATCTCTCCCTGGCCTCAAGTCATTTTCCTTTCCAAGGGTGAGTTTTCAGTGGACGGAGTTTCTCCTGTGAATCATGCTCCCTTCTGCAATATTTTGTTTGCTGTACTAGCAGTAGATACAAAGGCCACCCTACGTGTGTGCATATGCACACCCACCAGCCTGTGTGTGATCTTATCTCATCAAGAGAATGTTATTTGAAAATTTCCAAGAAATCCACCTCCATAGATTTCCACCGTCTGTCATCCATTCATAATGTCGCATCATAGTGAAGTAGGAAATTTTTATTCCTTGATGGTCTGAAGGCACAGTGGGGAAGAGAGATTCTCATTGCTTCATGATTTATCTTATAACATAACCCAGCTATATATATTAACATAGATCTGTACTCCATAGCCAATTAGGACAAGATTGAATGAAATCAGAATGTGGGAGATTTAAACTTGTTCTGAATTCAAAAGTATAATCCATACCTCTTTAGGCCATTTTTGCCCAGAAATGGCAGATACCATATTTTTGACATCAAGAGGGATATGTGGGTGTATGTCTGCCCAGGATTTATAGCACGGGCCATGAGCATGGACTTTGGGTTACAAAGGCTTGGGTTCTGTCCTTTGCTAGCTGAGTGACCCTCTAGGATTCAGTTTTCTCATTTATGCAATAGGTGAGGATAACAGTGCATACTCTACAGGATAAGGTTTGGCTGTGAGTGATGGAAAACGTAGAATGTCAGTCACTTCAGCAACAAGGATATTTATTTCTCTTTCATGTAAAAGTCTGGGAAGGTGGTTTAGGGCTGATGTGATGGATCTGTGCTCACCAGGACACGGCCTCCTTCTGTTCTTTTGCTCTGTCAGCCTCAACCTGTAGCTTCCACTTCATGTTCCAAGAGGGCTTCTCAAGCTCCAGCCATTCAATTTCCATTCCAGGGGCTGGCCAGTTAGCTCAGTTGGTTAGGGTGTGGTGTTGATAACACCAAGGTCTGGGGTTTGATCCCTGCACTGGCCAGCTTGCAAAGAAAAAAAAATAAAGTAAATTTCCATTCCACCCAGTAGGAGGGAGAAAAGAGGAGGAAAAGGAGAAGGAGCTGCTTCTTCCCTTCAGTCACTTCTATTTGCAAGTCATTGGCTAGAAGTTAATCTCATGAATGCAACTAGCCATAATGGAGGCTGGGAAATTGGGAAATGTAATTTTTATTCCAGGCAGTCATGTGATTAGCTAAATGTCAGGGGTTCTCTACTGTCAAAGAGGGGAAAACAGGTATTGGCCCAGAAAACTAGCAATCTCAGCTACTGATCCTTAGGAGATTTAAATGAGACAATGCAGGTGGAGTGCTGGGAACAGAGGAAGCACTCAATAATCACTGTCACCATCAGCATCATCACTATGAGAAGGTGGGGAATAATTTGAATCTATGACAAGGTGTTTCTTTATTTTAACCTCATCTTGCTGATAGTCACCCTGGGCTACCTCCCTTTTAAAACACTCTGAGTTTGGGCCGAGCCCGTGGCGCACTCGGGAGAGTGCAGCGCTGGGAGCGCAGCGACACTCCCGCCATGGGTTCAGATCCTATATAGGAATGGCCGGTGCACTCACCGGCTAAGTGCCGGTCACAAAAAATTAAAAAAATAAATAAATAAAACACTCTGAGTTTCTTCTTTTATTATACCTTTAAATGTGTCCTCATGAAATAAAACTGTATAAAAAGGAAAGCAAGGAAAGGTGAACATAGGATTTAGGATAATGGTTATCTTGGGCCAGGGAAACAGAGATAGGTTGAGGGGTGTGTGTGTGGAGGAATCTAGTTAGATGTATATAATTGTCAAAGTCCGAGTTCTTATTTTGGGTAGTGGGTTCACAGGTGCCTATTGCATTATTAAAAATAATTATTAATTAACTTACTAAAAGCAGAGGTGGACCAAAGATCCAATGATGAGGGTGTGTCATCAATCAAGGATTATAATTAATGCAATTGTATGTACCTGAGGTCCTTAAATTGTCTTTGTGTGTACTATATTTCATGGCATATGTGTTTGCATATCAATAGCAGATAAAAATAGTACTTTCTATTTGCATAGACTTTCAACTTTTTTTTTTTTTTTTTTTTTTTGTCATTTTTCTGTGACCGCCCTCAGCCAGTGAGCGAACTGGCCATCCCTATATAGGATCTGAACCCGCGGCGGGAGCGCAGCAGCGCTCCCAGCGCTGCACTCTCCCGAGTGAGCCACGGGGTCGGCCCTAGACTTTCAACTTTTGAAGTGCTTTTACACATCCATAAAAACTGTTTATTAAGTATTTCATTACAGATGGCTGAGAACTTCATGTTATACAAATAGGACTTTGGACTTCTGTGTCCTGTGGAAAAATATTTCATTATTCCTTTCGATAGTCCTGCAAGGGAGGCAGGGCAGATGTTATTATGACTGTTTTACAGATGAGCATGAAGGAACTAAGGGGCAGGGGACTTCCATGAGGTCATGTAGCTAGTCAGTGTGGAAATGGAAGTCCACACTCTGGTTCTTTTGCTTGGTGTTTCTTCCTTTAGCTCAACTCACTCCTCAGTTCTTTATCCATCAGGCATTTATTCTGTTACATGCCAGGCCCACCGTGCTTATGTGTTGTGTTCATATATGTGTGTGTTTTCTGGGTGCTGGGTGTACAGTTAATGTGATCTCTATGCACTGTGGATGTATCCTCAGAGTCCTTGTGTGCCCCCTAGGTCTATTCAGCCTAGAGGGGTTTCGGTTGTCCTGTTATTCTTAGGTCATCGGGCTTCAGCATCTCCCCAGAGCTCCAGCCAGGTAGGAAGCAGCTTTGATATCAGGGACAGATCCCTAGACAGTGGGCACAAAGCAGAGGGGCAAGCCAGCAATGTCTGGATAATGGTGATATTTAATATTCCAGAATAATTTATACTGTCTGCTTTCTGAAGAGTTCTAATAAATAGTATCTCATTTAATTCTCACTCAGCCCTGAAAGCAGATTTTATTATGTTTCTCATTCTTTAGATAGAGAGGTTAAATGACTTGCTCATGGTAACTCGGCTGGAGGACAGACTTGAATTCAGGTTGCCTCTGGATTCTATTGTCTTTACATGGTGCCTTGCTGCCTCTGGAAGGGCAAAAAAGAGCTTATCGTTTTTCTAGCTTCGTGGAGAGGAGTTGATAGCTCATTGCCAAGCAATAGGATGACCCCAGTGTCCCTGTGTGAAGAAAAAAGACCAACTCAGACCAGCCCCCCCAGCAGCCCCAGACCAAGGACCTCCTTCCACTTGGAGCAGTTGGACCCTTCCAGCTCCTCATTCGTACATTCTTCTCTCAGTGCTTGGGAATCTCCTGTTTGTGCTGTGAAGAGGTGATCGCAATGCTATAGAACTGGTGAGGTGAAGGTGTTTTGCGATCCCTGTGGCCTTAGGTAGTGTTTCTGAAGAGTCAGAGCAAGCTGGGGAGCTAACTGCTTCTCATCTCTGGCCTAGGAGGAAGCTCCTGGCTGCTGCAGACAGAAGCAAATCCATCTGCCTTGGGCTCCCAGGCCCGTCTGTCACTCTGGCGATGCAGTCCGCTAGCACCTGTTTGTCTTCTCCACCAGATCAGCGTTATCCACCACCGCAGGGCTGAGCATGGCACCTTGAACACAGTGAGCACTAAATAAGTGCTGTTTGAAAGGAGCGAATATTCGTGTCAGGGGAACTATTTCTCTCCTTTGTTCATAGAATGAGCCCTGCCTGATCCAGGAAGGAACCTCGGTGGGAGGGTAACTCCTGTCCTTCACCCCACCCCCCCATTCCTGCCTCCTTGTGGGACTAGTGTCTTCTGGGAAAGGTGAACAGAGGAGGAGACACTTGAACTTGTGCCTTGCCCACCTTGGCTCAGTCCCCAAGGGCGCCTTTCTTAGGATGGTCTCTTCTCTTCAGAGTTTCGAGGGACATATTGGGGGGCCAAGCCTCATTCTCTAATTTGGCTCTATCAGTTAAGCTGAAGTTTTGTCTTCACCCATCTGGTTCTTTTGCGTTATTTCTCCATTGCTCTACCAGTCAGAGGGGGAAGTCAGCAGGGATGTATTTGATGATCATCCCTAAACCCCATGAGCATGTGAGTAGAAGCCCACTGGCTGCTTATCCTTAGGGCCTCCCCAAGCCCCTCGGCTGATGTGAGCTATGCTGTGGGTCCACCTAGATCGTTGGTATCTTCCTCAGAGACATGGGGCTAACCTGGACTAGAACTAGGTTTCAGAAATACTCACTTCTCCTTATGGCTGTTCAGGGACTAACTTTTCCACCTTGGAGATCGGAACCCGTCCCCAGACCTGCCCCTCTGTTGCATTATCACATCCAATTCTCCCCACAACCCTAGGAAGAGGTGTTGCTGTTCTTCCCATGGAGGGAGAGGTGCGAAGTTTGCTGGGGATCACACAGCCAGTCGAAGCGGCGGCCCACTTAAAGGCTGGGGATCCAGGCAGTCTGAATCTCAACCCATCCTTTTCCCCTCCCCCGCCATCCTTTTTAGTTTATTTACATAAAAACACGTTCAAGGGTATAATTACTAAATCGTTCATGGTTACATAATAATAAATCTTTACTGAACGACAGTAGAAGAAATGCAAAACTCAGTGGAAAAATGTTGAAGAAAATATTTAATATATGTCTCACACCTACTGTTGCGATGAATGTCCTCTGTACCTCCAGCTCACCCCTGAGGTCTCATCTAGCTGAAGCCTTACCAGTCATTGCTCTCTTTCAAAATACACCCCCCTCTCAATTCGCTGCTGCTGTCTGAACAGTCTAGACCACCGGACAAAAGTGGACTTTTTACCTCAATTACGCAGCTGTTTTCATACACTTCCCCTTTCCCTTTGCCTGGCCCTGGTTAAGAACTAGGATTTCCTCGTCCCCTCTCCCTGTCCCCCAGGCTCCAGTCCCCAGCCCCCGCCCCGCCCCTCCACGCTTCTTCGGGAGCCTCGCGTCCTCCCCTTTAAGGCCGGCCCCTCCCCCCTCACCCACGCCTCCTCAAGCCCCGCCCTATCCGACCCTCCCCTTTAAGGACCGGCCCCGGACGCAGACGAGGCTGTGACGCGGCCGCCGGCCCCGGGGCTGGGTACATTGTCGCGCGGCCGCTTCCCCCCGGCCGGGGCCCCGCCGTCCCGCGTTCCCCGGAGCGCCAGGCCCCCGGGGGGAGGGAGGGAGGGAATAGGGCCAGTGGGCGCCAGCGGCTCGCGGCTGGACCCACGGAGCCCCGCGACCCGCCGAGCCTGGAGCCGAGCCGGGGCGGGGAAGCCGGCTCCAGCCCGGAGCAAACTTCGCAGCCGGGCGGGGGGTGGCGGGGTCCCCGTCCGGAGCCGGAGGAGGGGGCGGCCGCTGGCCCCGCTGCCTCGGCTCCCGCGTCTCCAGGCACCATGCTGTCCAACTCCCAAGGCCAGACCCCGCCGGTGCTGTTCCCCACCCCGCCGCCGCCGCCGCAGCCCCCCGCCCCGGCCCAGCCGCCGCCGCCGCCCCCGCAGCAGTTCCCGCAGTTCCACGTCAAGTCGAGCCTGCAGATCAAGAAGAACGCCATCATCGACGACTACAAGGTCACCAGCCAGGTCCTGGGACTGGGCATCAACGGGAAAGTTTTGCAGATCTTCAACAAGAGGACCCAGGAGAAATTCGCCCTCAAAGTAGGTTTGGGGCCCCGGGGAGGGGAGGACCCCCGCGCTCTGGAGCGGCCGAAGCGCACAGTGGCTTTAGCGTCATCGTGCCGACCCTTTCCTCGGACGGGGTGTCCGGGGCGGAGGAGTGGCCGCGGCGGGGCTGTCCCGCCCGTGCGCCCGAGGGTGCCAAGTGCGTGGCTGGGGGCTGGGGGCGGGGGGCAGCGGGGAAGGTCAGGTCCGAGCAGACCACACCGCCGCCGAGACCGGGTTTCCGGTCACCTCCGGGCGTGAGTGGCGGGGACTTCACAGGTCTGTTGAGGACTCTGCCATTTTGGGGTTTGAGCGGGATCCAGACGAGTTGGAACGGTGGGCGTCGGGAACACTTGTGCTCCTTTCACCCCGTCTCAAGGAAGTGATTTTCGGGGGTTGTGGTTCCCCATCCCCTCTTCCCTCCTTTCTTTCCTTCTGCGGGCACAAAAGGCCCATTACTCATTGAGCCGGTTGGTCGGTTGGTTTGGAGAAGTCGGATCTCAGAGGTTTATTTAGCCTCGCTCCTTATTTGGGAGCCGGAATGTGTGATTTCACTTCCCTGGGCCTCTCGAGGGCAGCCGTGCCGCCTTGGGGCGCGCCGGCCCCGGGAGGTGTAAGGCTGGAGATTCCGCGGGGACACCGCCCCCCGGGCGCGGGGGAGGGATTGTTGTGATCCGGGAGCAGGCCCCCTCCTCCCTCCAGTGCTTCTGAGGCTCCAGATGGGAGGCCAGCAGGCTCCGGCGCGCTGTCTGCTGTTTCCATAGCTCCACTGATCATTGTAAGCCGAGTCTGTAAACCACGGCTTGGCCCCGTGCTGCTTCCGCAAACCGGAGATGGCTGCTTGGGTCCTGGACACGCGCGACTGATGGACAGTGGGAGGAAACGTTATTCCTGGGCTGGGGAAACCCAATCTTTTTTTTTTTTGAGGGGGCGTGGTAGGAGGGAGAATGGGGATTTAAGTGAGACTGGCTGCTTCAGAAGTTAAACAGAATGGACTTGGAGGTCTGATGAGATGGGGTGGGTCCCCAGTGAAGTGTGAACCTGTCGTTTAGGGTCACCAGTGAAACCACATTTCTAAAGGTGGCTCCTCAAGTTTGTTTCCCCTGGGGTGTCTTAATGATTGGAGGAGGAGAAATATACTTCCTGTGTGATATTTTTTTCTTTCCCTTCAACTCCCACCACTAGCTGCATTTCATTTATCAAGTACAAAATTCAGATGTGAGTTGTAGGTGGAGCTATTGGAATATACGGTCAGATGTAATAGAAACCTGATACTTTTGGGGGTAGAGGGTAAGCATGTCCAATTTCTAGATTTTAAGGCCTCCCAAATTTTCTTGCTACTTTCATCCTCAACGCTATAAGATTTTTTTGGTTTCTACTAGAAGCTCATGCTGTAGAATCTCAGTTGTTGTTTAGTGTTGATGGTTGGAGAGTGAATATGTCAGTGTTGTGAACGCTTTGATCTTGGGTGCCTTAAACCTCTTTCCATATTCATAACTTGGGGGAAGAGGGAAAGGAGTTGTTTGGATTGATTGTGGCTCTGACCTTGGGGATTGGAGTTGAGCAAATACAGTTTGACCACAGTTAACCTGCACCATTGAGGAAATGACAGACGTTTTTTCCAGGAGAGTTTTCTATCCACTTTGAGATGCCATCTGCCTTCACCCATCAGCAGTTTGGGGACACTGGCTGTTCATTCTCTTGGGTAGTTGTAATATTTAAAGACCAGAACAAAAGTTCTCAACTTCTCCTTCTATTTACTAGACACACACACAAAACCATCCTCTAAAATGCTTTTGGGTGGCAATTCAGATTTGTACTGTAGTTAATATGAGAGAGGTTTTTCTCCTTTGAATAGTTTTGAACAGAAAAATCTAGCAGTATATCAGATAACACTCATAGTTTATCCTTCTGAGTGGGTGAAGATTGAAGTCAGAGTCTGTTTTGACAGACAGCTTGCTCCCAGATCTTATAAGTTGACTCAACTATTACATTGTGGATTTCCCACACAACTTTGTGTTAAAACTTAATAATAGAGGAAGAGAGGAGGGACGAAGCATTTGAAGACTGAGAGCAGTGTCAACAGCACCTGCATATCCAAATATTGGCTAAGACGTAATTACAGTTGTCGGGGAAATCTGGTTCAAAGAATCCTGTTCCAGAGACAGGCACCAAAGAGATCTTGAATTTTGATTAACTTTAGGTGCTGCATAGTGAAATGATTTTCAAAACCAGGAGTCTTTTGATTTTAAAGCAAGGGAGGAAGATGCGGTGGGGCAGGAGGGATTACCCCATTGGGAAGGGATCTGATAAAAAAGGGAGGAGACCTGTGCTCTGCACACTGTGCTGAGGCCATTCCTGGGGTTTTAGGGCAGCAGCCGGGCTTCTGATGAGGGCTATCTTATAGCCCTGAGAGAGCTTCCCGGCTACCCTGCTCCCTGTATATGGACTGGTGACCTCTTAACCTTGTTAAGTGAAATCAGTGCTTGAAAAATGGTACCAACTCTCTCTGCTGCTTTTCTACCTCCACCTCAGAGAGGTACCACTTAAATGCTCTTGGTGGGTGTTGTGACCACACCTCACCATCTCTCCTGGCTGCTTTTGCTAAGTTCTGAGTCATACTCATACTTCCAGTCAGAGCTGCAAGGAACTTGAGAGGTCATCTCATCCAACCCCCTCATTCTGCATATGAGAAAATCAAGGCCCAGAGTGAGGGAGTGACTTGCTGGAGGTAACATAGCCACTCACTTGGCAGAGGCAGGATTAGAACTCAGGATGCCTGACTCCCAGTCTCAAGCCTCTTCCCATTTCCTAATTGCAGTGATACCCACAGGCTCCAATGCTGCAGGTATGGTGCTCCAGAGGACCTCTAGCCTGAGGAGCTTCTGTCTCACCACAGGCCCTCCTTTGTCTGTGAGGGGATGTGGGAGGGGGAGGGAGGGAGGGTTGTCTGCCATCCCCCCAGCAAAAATCCCCAAAGTTGAAAGGCAGCTTCAAAACCAACTCAGCAGCTGTGTGAGTTTTGGATCTGCATTAACAAGTTTTTTTTTTTTTTTTTTTTTTAAACCATTCCTTCCCCTTTTTACAGAGTGTTTAATAGAAATCTTACTTATTATTATTTTTTGTACAAGAACATGGGAATTTTATTAATTATTTCTTTGGTAGGGACACCTAGTCTCAGCGTAATTCCGTATTAATTGGTTGTATTCCCTGGGGGGTTCCTCAGCTGCTTCCTGCTTCACTGTGTCATAGTGACTTAGGTATTAGCTGAACAAATTTAATTAAAGCTCCCAGTGTTGTCCCTCTCTGCTGTGCAACTCTGATTAGGTGAAGCATGTTATTGCTTTACAAAATATAGAATGTTGTCGTAACTTATCTCTGTTTATCTTTCCATTGCATTAGAGAAAATAAGGTCCTGTAGTTTCTTCTCCTTTCCTTTTTCAAATCCTCCCTCCCCAGGTCACTTAAGTGCCACTGCGATGTGGCTTCCTTTGGGGTCGTGAAAGGGAGACGTTTGGAACCTCTCCCGGTTGGTCTGGACACTATAAGCGGGAACTGCCGGAGCCCCCACATCCCCTCAGTACAGGCAGCAACCTGTCCAGCACACCTGCTGTGTACTTGTGGAGAACAAGATGGGTAGTGTGGCTGGCTGAGAGGCAGTGTCCCAAATTGGGGTTTCATGGATGAAGTCACAAGTTGAAGGTTTCATTGACTAAACCAGCCTCTTTTATATCGAATATGGTTATAGGTAGTGAACAGTTTTCTCAGTATCTACTATAAGCTTAGTTGTCTGGAGGATATAGATGAACAAAGTGGCTTGTAAAGTTTTGGGGTCAAGAAACCTATCCGGAGAAGGTGAAATTAACAAATGTAATCAGGACTACACTGTCCAATATGGTAGCCACTACCCACGTGTGGCTATTTAAATTAAAATTAACTAATGTCAGTGAATTAAACTAAATTAAATTAAAAATTCAGTTTCTAGAAATATTTGAATTGTTCAGTAGCCACACAGGACTAATGGCTACTGAATTGAACAGTGCAGAAGAACATTTCATCCTTGCAGGAAGTTCTCTGGGACTTTGCTGGTCAAGCGGTAAATTGTGTGCCTCGGAATAGAGCTTTGAAAGAGGGAAATCTCTGAGGATGGAAGGAGCTGAGGGAGGCTTTGGCTGGTGTAGTGGGACATCACTGGGCCTCTGGGGACTGAGCAAGTCTGCAAGAGGTGCTGGTGGAGTTGGACCTGGCTAGAGCTGAGAAGAGGAGCAGGATGTTGGGGCAAGCGGGACTGGTGGCTCAGAAATGAACCTAACTCATCTTGGTGTCAAAGCAGGCTGTCAAGTGTTTGGGGCACATGAAGAAGTTATAAGAAGGGTTAGGAATCACTGAGGTTGGGGCATGCAGATTTTCTAGGGAAGGGTCTGGTTTCTGGTTTCAGAGACCGTGTCCCTCACTTGGGAGAAGGCTCCATGTATGTCCGCCTGGGCCCAGGCCCTGTCTACTGCAGCAGGGCTCTTGGCATCCACTGAGACAGGATCAAAGCCGGGTCAGCTCATGGTCCTTTTTTGCTTGTGAATTCTGGGCTTTGACAGAGCTTGAAAATAATCTCCAGCTAAGATCTGGGATCAGTGGCTAACAAGAGGGGAGAGAAGAGTAGTCCCAGGGCCTCAGGGCCAGTTATTGGAGGGTGTCTGGGAAACAAAGGAATCCTTTTTAGGAGGATAAAGGTATTGGTATCCATGGTTGAAAAGATGTTTTGACTACTTGGGACCTGAAGGGTTGGGCCACAATCAGGTGATGATTTTACTTAAGAAGCAGGTGTAGGGGATGCAGAAGAGCCAAGCCTCAGGACTCCTGGAGGCAAACTTAATCCCTGGCCAAATCCTGCAGCCAGAGGAGAGGCTAAGGCTCCTATTATCTGCAGAGCCCAGGGGTGTGCAGGGTCTGTGCAAGGAGGAATGTCAGCCAAGGTGGGGAAAAGCAGGGCACCGGGTCATCTGCACCGGAGTCGTTTCACAATTCCCACGCACTCTACGTGCTCTGAGCCAGGATTCTCCCTGGTGACTTGATGTCTGTGGCAAAGGATTCACACTTTCCTGCCTCCCTCTCTTCCGCTTCAGGCCCTTCCAAGGGTCACGTGAGGTCTCTTTTTTCCCCCTTCTTCCCTGTACTATGCCTTTCCAGGTGGGAGGGAAGTGGGTAGGCAGGGCACAGTTGTTCTTTGAAGGAGCTGTAGCTGCTCTTGGCAATGGTTTAAGGCCCAGTGGTAAAGGCACCTCATACCAACTTAGAGTTAACACTCTCTGGTTTTCTTTTCTGACTCCTTCTTTCTCACTGAGGAAGAGGCTGGGCAAGTGCAGAAATGGGCAAAGAAGAGGCTGGGCAAGTGCAGAAAGTGGCATGTCCAAGGTCTTATGTGGTGTTGGCATGTCTAGGTACCTGGTTTTCTGGGTCTTGCTCTTGGTCTGGGTTCCATGGTTTTTTTACTAGGGGTTAGTTGTACCAGGATTATAGATCTGTCAGTCCAGAACTGAGCTCCACTAACCTGTCACCTAGGATCTTTCCACATAGGTCACCTTGTAAATGGGGACATTAGTAAGGAGAAGCAGTCACACCACTGGACAGCTTAATGTACTCCAGGTGTATAACCCAAATCAGATCACTGTGCCTCTTCTAGTCTGTAGGAAGGAAATACTATAGGAAAATACTGATATTTTGTATTTTAAGATATATATGTGGATATAAATATGTAGAGATGAGCCTTTTACCATGGGTTATGTGCTAGATAAGAATGCAGGAAAAAAAAGGTTCTAGTCTTTGTGCTCTGCTAACTAGTCACGTGACCTAGAGTAGGTCAGTTAAACTTTCCGGGCTTCAGTGTACACATCACAGGGTCAGGCTCCAGCGCTCCTTGAGCAGAACAGCCTGGGGCAGTGCTGTGGAGGCAAGGGGCCGAGGGCAGGAAGGATCCTTGCTGATGTGCTCCGTGTCTGACCATCTGCAGTATCTGGGCCAGTGTGGATGTTCTTTTGACAGGCTTAATGCTGAGTTCCAGGGTAGCTTGTATCCAGTTGATAAATAATCATCACTGCTCAGCTGCTCCTTCTTTTGTATGAAGACTTGGAAAGTGTTCCAGCTAGTGAGTCAGCAGAGAGGATGGACTGTGTAATTCAGTGGGGTATGCACATTCTCTCTTGAAATCAGGAGAATCTCATTGTAGTGGTGGTGCAAGGCAGAGATGAAGAATTCTTTACTTTTCTTACTCCAAACCCCTTTCTCATTAGAAGTTGTGCGGCATTTGAAGGCCACTATGGTTGTATAGGCTGTGCCCTGCACAGGGGCACCTGGCCGACGGGGTGAGTGAGGGCTGAAATCTAGCCACTGTCCACTTGCCAGGCTTTGCCTTGGTGTGTACCTCACTTCATTCAAAGGGGTGCCTCTAATTCACACAAAGATATAGTTATAGACTGGGGGTGTTCTGAGGTGAGAGTTAGAGACTCCTTCCAAGAGCTGATGAGGAAATTAGGATTTACGTTTAGGTACCACTCAGCCCCCCAGACATGGCTGGGTAAAAGAGATATCAGGAATCCAGGGAAGCAATAGTAGAATTCATGATGTCTGTTCTCTTTCTCCTTCTTCCTGTGCACTCAAGGCTAGAGCAGTGGTTTCATTCAGCCTTGGAGGTTTGGACTGTGGGTCCCTGTGTACCAGGCCATTGGATCTGGTTGGAAGAGAGGCAAAGCAGAAAAGGGCATAAGGTTGGGCTAAGCCTCTGACAGTGTAGAATTCTTGGGGTCTTTATTATCTGATCCAGTAAATGCCTCTGTGTGCCAGCCGGCAGGTGGCAGAGGCTGGGACGTGGCCCCAAGGTCAACCCCTATTTGTATCTGATGTTCCCCTCCAAGACCAGCCCAGCTGTGTGTTTATTCTGCCAGGAACCTGAGCTCTCCAAAAGGGTCATAGGAAAGGGTGTCTTATTCTATTTATTTATTTATTTTTGACATATAACTGATTATACATATTTGTGGGGTATAGGGTTGAATATCAGTACCTGTGTACAATATGTGATGATCAAATCAGGATAATTAGTATATTCATTATTACAAAACGTGATCATTGTGATCCTTAACCAATTTCTCACTAAACCCCTTCTCCTCCTCTTTTCTCACCTGTAGTAACCACAGTTCTCTTCTCTCCTTTTGAAATGCAATGTATTATGGTGATTGTTCTTTCCTTCTTTCTTATTTACTTTTTTAGCTCCCAATAAGAAGTGAGGACATACATTATTTCTTTCTGTCCCTGGCTTATTTCTCTTAATATAAGTTTCTCTAAGTTCATCCATGTTGCTGCGAATGGCAGAATTTCCTTCTTTTTTATGGCTGCGTAGTATTCCATTGTCTATGTATACCACGTTTTCCTTATCCAGTTGTCTGATGAAGGACATTTAGGTTGGTTTTATATCTTAGCTGTTGTAAATAGAGCGTGATAAACATGGGAGTGCAGGTATCCCTTCCACATGATGATTTCCATTCCTTTGGGTATTTACCCAGCAGTGGGATTGCTGAATCATATGGCAGTTCTATCTGTAGTTGTTTCAGAAACCCCCATATTATTTTCCATAATGGCTGTACTAATTTACTGTCCCACCAACAGTGTAGGAGTGTTCCCCTTTCTCTGCATCCTCACCAGCATTTGTTATTCTCTGTCTTTTTGATAATAGCCAGTCTGACTGGGGTGAGATGATATCTCAGTGTGGTTTTAATTTGCATTTCCCTGATGCTGAGTGATGTTAGCATTTTTTCATGTACCTGTTGGCCGTTTGTATGCTTTTTTTGAGAAATGTCTATTTAGCTCCTTTGCCCATTTTTTAATTGGATTATTTGTTTTTTTACTGTTGAGTTGTTTGAGTTCCCTGTATGTTCTGGATATTAATCCCTTGCCAGATGTGTAGTTTGCAAATATTTTCTCGCATTCAGTACATTGTCTTTTCACTCTTTTGGTTGTTTCCTTTGCTGTGCAGAAGCTTTTTAGTTTCATGTAATACCATTTGTTTATTTTTTCTTTTGTTGCCTGTGCTTTTGAGGTCTTATTCATAAAGTCTTTGCCCAGTCTTACATCCTGCAGTGTTTCAAGGGCATCTTATTTTTAAGGGACATTTCCAGGCATCTCTGTGGCCAGTGTTCATCCGGGACTCATCTGGCAGGGGAAGAGTGGTGGCCAAAGGCGGAAGCTACACAGCCACTGCACCCATTGGAAGCCTTTTCTGTCTCAGAGAAGATAAGATAAGGGAATAGTAGGAGCTATGCTATTGATCCCATCTCTCTCTTTGGCTTATCTCCTTGGTGATTCTTTTGAACATGAAGCGAAGGTGAAATCTCTTCAGTCCCAGGGAAGGAAGTGGCCTGAAAGGAGACTGACTGACATCCGTGTGCCGACTTCTCCACCTTCATCCTCCCGTGGGGCTCTGTACCCTCCCTGCTCATCTGCAGGCAGATGATTGGGTTGATCACTTTGTTGCCATTTTGATTTTCCATATTGCTCCCAGCTCAATGGGACATTTGCTGCCTGGCCTCCTTCCCAGGGCCTGGGACTGTTACTCAGCCCCTCTGCCCCAGCTGCTAAAAATAAACCTGCCACTGCTGCCGTCTCCCCTCACAGCCAGGCCCTGATATCTGTCCCAGGTCTTCTTGCCACACTGCAGAACTGTTTGTCTCACTTTTCACTGTTGCCCTCCCCATGCGCCCCTTTCTTTCCAGTCTGAGCTTGGTAGGTGGTTTGGGGCCAACTCGCTGTCATGAGTGCTGGGAGATGAGCTGTGGCTGTTGCTTCTCCAGGTGTGCATAGATCTGTGTGTACAAAGGCTCTGTGGAGCTGCCTTTTTTATTCTCCATTAGGGAAAGGGAAAGGGCTAGACAAAGAGGCGGGCGAACAATCTCATCAGAGTCCATTAGACCTTGTGCTGTACTTGCCTCTGACTCTGGCTTCCTCCAACCTCCACCTTTAAGCCAGAAGGTGTGTGGGGTGAGTAGGAGAGCCCTGGGGCAGACTGTGCCCCCAGCCCTCACCCTGACTGCCATGTGACTGAGCATGCTACCTGCCTTGTGTTCCTGCCCTGTTGCTAAGTTAAACTCTCCACTTCTGCAGTGTGGGGCGTCAGGTTACCACATGCAGAAGTGTGACTTCATCTTGGTGGCTTCCAAGAATAACTGGGCCTTGGCTCTCAGAGCCTCCTTCCTGAGTCAGATCATGGCCCCTGTGGCCCTCCCAGCTCAGCCACCTGCAGAATATCACAGAGAGCATGGGTCCCTTCCACCTCCTAACAGCAGGGGGCCAAGGGTATTAGTGATCTGTGCCATTGAGATGTGGCCTCTTCCTCTACTGCCCAGGGGTCCTGGAGATCTGCAGAGCAACGTGAGAAAAGGGGCTCAGGTAGTTGGAATATCTGCTTAGCTGATAGACACTGGGCAGAGTGTTTCCTTCAGCTGGACTTTGACATTCTCTTCTTTCTGATTTTTCCAGTCCCTGGACAGGTGTTGGTACTAATCATGGCACAGGAGAAATCTGTGCCTGTGTCCTGGGATTAGGGTTTATTTGGGGGAAGGGTTGTATGGGGAGAGTGATGGAGCCAAGAGGGAGGAGTTGGGGGGCCCTCTGCCTTCAGCTAGTTACATGTTTGGACCCAGTCCCCACAACTGCCTTCTCCCACCTGTACCCCTGGCCTCATTTCCTCTGTAGGGAGAGATTTAACTGCCAAGGCCCATTGGCCTCTGGAGCTGGGTGAAGTTGCTAAGAGTTTATTTTTAACTCTGACAGAAGGAGCCCCTGTCCTTGGAATAGCCATACCCTGTCTCTTCTTCCCTATCCCAGCCTCCTTCCTTGGCTTCTGTGACTCTTCGAAGAAGGCTAGTAGGATTCTAGAGGCCAGGTGTCGCAGGAGCTGGGAAAGGGCAGCCTCTCTTAAGTGAAGAATCTGCAGATTGCCTGTCATGCTTGGCTTCTGCAGAGCACAAAGGGTCTTGGAGTGGGGGAGGAGTGGGGGTAGCCCCGGGCATCAGAGGCCACGTGTGTGTGTGGAACTTAGACCATCCCAGGAATGAAGGTGGACTGGTGAAGAGACCACGTGTGCCCTGGGGCTTGGAGTAGCCTGGATGCTCTGCTGTGCTGGAGAGGCTAACAATGGGTCATCTTGTGCCTTTGGTCTCTCTCACTCTCTTTACACTCTCCTTACAGGCACCCAGAGCTATGGCAGGTGGAAGGCCACAGGGAGAACACAAGTGTTCGTAGTGAACCTGCTTTGTAGACACTTATGCTTTCAGAAATGCCAAGTGTTATTCCCTCTGACTGCCAGGCTCAGAGCGTCATGTCCTTTCTAGTAGAGCCTACCTGTGACTCTCAGTGACTTCCCCTGACATGCTTTATGACCTGTGTTCTTAATGGGAGGAGGAGCGGCAGGGCCCCCTTTCCTGGCTTTCAAACTGTCCTGACTTCATGGACTTGATTTAGTTACTTGGCTCAGATTCTTTAAAAGAAAATAAAATGGGGTTTGAGATGTAATTAGAGAAGGAAGGAGTGGTGGGGGAGGGTAGTAGAAACACGTGGCTGACTCAAAACCCTCAGCCATGGAATGTAGGTCTTGCCCCCTCAGTTCCTTGGCGTGCAGTGGGGGATTAGTTTGCCTAAAGCCCAGCTCTGATCATGTAGCTTCCGAGCTTAAACCCTTCAGTGAGTTCCTTCGCCTGCTGAATATATGAGATACCCAAATCCTTCCCAGATCTGGTCCCTATCTGTTTTTTTCTGAATGCATACTTTAAAACAATGTTTTATTTTTTACCCCCAGCTTAGTGGCTTATATATTTTGTTTCCTAATAGGACTGTTTGCCGACCCCCACACCTCTGCATCTATCCCTGTGTGTCTTTTGGGTGCCCCACCCCCACCTGTCTATATGCGTCTGTTCCACCCGGTGCAGATGCTGCTCCTCTGTGAAGTCTTTCACACCGGAAGCGGATCTTCCCATGCCTCCCCATCGAACTTGCCGAGATACTCTTACCTTTTATAACACATTTTAAATGCATTTCTCCATGTGCAAGGTGCGTCTTTAGATTTTTGACTGGTCTGTAAATTCCTTTAAGACCCACATCTTCATTATTTTTGTATCCTCTTATTTCCATGTAGTGAACCTGTGCCCTCATTAAAAAAAAAATTCATAGGGTATTTTGGCTCTGTGCATGATACCTAGCTACACAATAAGGGTGTGATAACTGAATAAATACAGGGTACTAATAGTCATCCTCAGGGTTGGGGCGTGTGGCAGCTCTGGGAGTGAGACAATATTGGGCTGGGCTCTCTTGAGATCAATCTCAAGGGGTATAGTGAAAGTCCCCTTAAGTGTCTGTCCCTGTTCTTCCTCCTGTCTTTTGAAAAGCTGTCCTCAGAACGGTCCTTTGGGCATTTCTTCCCTGCACCCACTCAGTTCTGCTGACTCAAGTGAGCGCTTTCTGTTTTTGCTTACGGAGTCCTGGTTCTTGTAAGCGCCCTGACCACAGTTTCCCATTGATACTTCTCCTCCTTCTCCTGTCTGTTCCAGGGGCCCCTCCTGTTCCTGTTCAATTATGGAGATGACCCTCCTGCCCCTTTGAGAACTTTAACTGAGGGAGGGACAGATGTGGAGCTTGCCAACTTTCCTATAGCTCTTGGCATTTTCTAGTTCACTCCAGACACAGCAGACACACACAGATATAGTCCAAGTCTATTTGCTGGTCTTGGTCCTGTGTGTTACAAGAGGGACCAGTGTTGAGGACCGAGTTGCCAGGACTGAGGTCAGAGGTTTTAACCTTGTGGGGCTACTTAACGCTGTGCCTTAACAGATTTGTACAGGAAGGAAAATCTGGGACTGAACTGGAACCTGAGAGACCTGGCTTCTACCTTCTACCCTTACCTGTATCGCCCTGAGTAAGTCCTAGAACCTGTCTGGGCCTCACTGAGTTTCCTCATTTGTACATCAAAGGGATCACACTTGACCTCTAAGGACTCCTGCACTGAGGCCTTTCTTCATCACTGTTGCTGCATCTGCACTGCTGGGAAATGACCTGATGCTGCGAAAGAAGTGATCAGCCTGGGTTCCAGGGATCCCTGGGAACTGGGAACCATCCTCTCTGTCCTCAGTTTCTGCAGGCCAGTGTTGTTTCACCCGTTTCCTGGCTGCAGTATTTTTATTCATTCAGCCAATGTTTATAAGCATTTATTCTTCTCCATGCCTGCCTCTTGTCTTCCCTGCTGAGTGGCCATCAGGAGGCCCAGATGGCAGGATTAGCCTAGAATAGAAGAATAGTCAGGGTCATCCCCTTGGGTTTAGACTCCTTTAATACCTCTGCTGTATGAGATGAGCAGAATTTAGAACAATGGAGATTGATTCTTTCTAGCAGCTTAGACTAGACTCCTGCCTTTCTAAGCAGGATTTGCCTTAGGGTGCCTTCTATCCCCCTGAGATCCAAAGCAACTTACTACTCAAGAAAATTAATTAGCAGTGCTAAGAATGACTTCTGCAACTTCCCTAAGGATAGATCAGAACAGCAGATTGACTTTTACAACAGTCTTCTATCATTCAGATCACTGTTGGAAGTTTAGCAACTCTGTGAAAGTTGACTAGATTAGTAATGTCTTTATGGCGTGGTGTTAGGTGTTTTACTTACACTGTTGTTAATCCTTACAATAATACTGTAAAGTTCTCGTTTTACAGAAGAGGAAATATGTTCAGACGTATTTTAGAATAATTCATTCATTGGCAATGATTTATTCAACACCTACTAAGTACTAAACATCATTTTAGGCTCAGTGCATACATCAGTGTATAAAACAGACAAACACTAATAATCCCACCTGCATGGAGCTTGCGTTCTAGCAGAGGAAGACAGACAAACATTAAATGGCACAGCTTGTCGGATAGTATTAGGTACAAAGGAGAAAATAAAGGAGGGAAAACGGCTCTAGAATGCTGGGAATGTATGTGTGGCATCACAATTTTAAATAGCGAATCAGGGAAGGCTTCACTGAAGAAGTGACTGATATTCGAGTGAACCTTGGATATATTTGGGGGCACCAGGCACCAGGGATAACAGATGTGTAGGCCTGAGGCTCTTAGAGGTGCGAGTGTCTAATTCTAAAACCTGGGCTCCTTATAGCTCACAGTACTGCCACTCTAAGAGTTCTGTGACTGCATTATAGTTCAGAACTTAGTTTACCTAGCAATTTATGCTTTATCATCAAATACTTATGGAATGCTTATTTTGTGCAAATTGCTACAATGATAAGTATAAGTTGTAGGCACGGCCTTTGGGAATTTACAGTTGAGAGGAGTGAACACCTGTGTGTATAAAATGAATGCAAAAAGACTGCCCCCCCCTTCTGACTGTATGCTTTCACACATTTTTCCATTTGACTTGGAGGCCAAGTGGTCTGATTCCTGGTTTCACATACAAAGAAAGAATTTCAGGGATTTGGTGGAGTGGCAGAGTCAGGGCACCAGCGTGGCCAGTAAGGGATACAGAGACACATGAGGGGCTCTTTCAGGTGGGAGGGGGTGGAGGGTGGTGCCACTCTACCTGGAGTGGGCAGAGGATACTCACACACCTGTGACACACCCAGGGGAGGGTGCGGACAGAAGTGTGGCTGGTGGGGCGGTTTCTAAGAAGTGTGAGGGTTAGGGTTAGGGGTGCTTCCTTCTTTTCATTTGGCTGAAGAGGGAGAGATGGTCTTCCCAGGAATCTTTCTGGTAAATAGGAAATGTTTGGGACTGGGTGTTAACTGACCATCGCATAGGGCCAGGGAGGAGTAAACAAGGGGGTAATAAAAAAGAAATGGCTGGGCGGAAGCTGTGGCAGAGGTTTTTATTCTCCTTTGGGCCCTCATCGGGCTTCTCTCTTGCTCTGAAGAATCTCATCCTTCTTGTGTTTAGCCTCCTAGGTAGAGGAGTGGGCAGGCCGCATGCAGGGGACTGGAGGCTCCCTGGCTCTGGCCATGCTTTCCTCCTGTGTCTCAGGAGCTGGACCAGTGAGCGAGCAGAGGTCAGGGCTCGGGATGGAGCTGATGACCGTTGGTGCAGATGGGAAAGTGCAGCAACGGGCTGGGTCTGTTTTTTCCTGAGCATGTGCTGTGATAAAGGAAGTTGCAACATGTTTTTTCTTCTTCTGTCTTCTTTTTTTATACAGTAAAAAGGGGGGAAAACCATCTTCCAGTAAACTTCAGAAAAATATCTAGTCTTTAACGGATGGTTATTGCCCCACTCCCCCACAACGCTTTTCATATGTAGTCGGTCTTTCCTCCCTTTCTCCCCGTCCACAGTCTCCCTTCCCTCTGGGAGATTGTGTCTCTGCAGCAGGCTAGCTACCTTTCCAAAGAGGGAAGTAGTTGATGACTTGGACTGAGGGAACCTTGAGAAAGCACCTTATTCATTGCCCTCCAGGTGAGAGAGGTCTGTTGCACGAACTCACCCATGGAAGGTGGCTGGTCACCTCTTTCTTGACACTGAGAGCCATTTATTTACCACGGGTAGTTCCTGATCCCACCTGGTGTGTCTTGCTGCTTTGTCGGTATCCTGGAAGGTTGAGGCAATACTTGTTTTTTTAACTCTGATAACCGTTTTGTTGGTAGATTCAGTATGTGTGTCTAGGCAGGTGCTGGGAAAAGGGGCCCTAAATGTGTGTGGGAGGCAGAAATCAAGGCTGGAATACCGTACATGTTAGTCTGGAGTCCTTGCTCAGGTTTTGGCCTGATTTTGGCCTGTGTGCTGTAGCGGGGCATGGATCCAATTGTGTTTGGACATATACTGATGGTATATTTTCCTGATAAAAACTTTTGAGGTCTGTAGAAATAGTGGAACGATCCTTCTTTCCTTCCTTCCTTCTTTCTTTCTCTGTCTTTTTTTTCTTTCCTTTTTTTTTTGGCGAGATTTATTTCCTCTCCTTTGGATTTCTATACTCCAGTACAGTCCCAACGTTCCCATACAAACCAGCTTTGAGACTCCAGTTTTAGTCAACTAAGGGATGTTCTAGATCATCTGAGAGTAAGGTCTGCTTACCGGGGGAAGATGGGAAATGGCATCAGGAGTCAGGCCCCACTGCTCTGCTCAGGATGGGTGATGGCTGCTGGTGTTAGTTGCTTTCTTGGGCAGAAGAGGGTGAAGTCCTTAGAAGTGAGAATTTTTGTTTAGGCTCTTTGTTCCCTGTACCAGTTGCCTATAGTACAGTTGACACAGAGCTTCTCTGTCCCCGTTTTCTTTGAATTCAATCTCTCTGTTATCAGGTAGGTCTCTTCAGGCTGCAGATGAGCTCAGGGAGGGTGGTGGTGGAGGGAGTGGGGCCAGAATTTGCTTGTTTGCCTGGACTCCACAGTGAACACTTAAGCTCTCTTTCACAGGAAGCAGCATTTGCCAATATGGTAGCCATCAGCCACATGTGACTATTAAAATTCATATTTTGAAAAACTTAAAATTCAGTTCCTCAGTAGCACTAGTCACACATTTCAGGGGCTCAGTAGTCAGCCAGTGGCCACTGTATTGTGCAGCACAGAGAGAGAGCTTCCCATCATCATAGAACATTCTCTTATATGGCACAGGATTCTGAGATAATCATTCTATACCCTGGTAAAGATTCATCTGAGTTGGAAGGGGATGGGGAGAGGTTTTGAGGCCCAGGTGAGAGGGCAAATAGAAGGTAATCATTTAGAAAAGGATCTTAAAAAGTATTTAGTTTGTCTTGTTTGGAAGTACATTCCAGCAGATGGTCATCTGGCCCATTTGCTCCCAAACCAGGTCGATTGTGAGAATCACTTGTAGGTAGCATTTCAACAGATTGCTGGGCACCGTTCTTTGTATCTAATTGAGTGGCATTCAGCAATGTGTATTTTTAGTATGTTCCCCAAGTGATAATTATCTAGGTTTGGCAGCCACTGATCTATTTAACCTATGGTTAAATTCCTCCAGTGATGGGGGAGCTTACCCCTTTTCAAGAAAACCTTACCATTAAAAAAAACTTGCTGTTATTAAAATTCTGTGTTTACTGAGTCCCAAATTGGGTTCCCTGACTTTATAAAATCCTTTGGTGCTCGTTGCGTTTTCTAGAGCCTCACAGAATGCACCACCTTCTTCTGCACTTGGTGAATCTCAGGGGAACCTGACAGGGAGAGTCCCAAGGGCCGTTCAGCTGGTGTGGGCCACGTGTCCTCTCCACCTCTCTGCGTCCTGCCCCACAGGAAGAGTCCCTGTTTCTCTGCATGGTTAACACTTGCTCCTCGAGGGCACCAGCCTGGTTTCTTCAGAGACATGGAACCTCATTTATCCATTCCTGGTCTGGTATGACCACAAACCTCACTTCAGTCTAGAGACCTTCAGTAGCCTCCCCTTACCTCCCGTGTAAAGCTCAAACTCCTACACTTGGCATTCACACAATTTGGTTCTGGCCACCCTTTCCACCCTCACCCTTCCAGGGATCACTTCTTCCCACTCTGCTGGGCATTTGTATGCTCCCATATTTTCTCCCAGGCTTTCCGTTTGTTCACTCTTCTGTATTCTTTCTGGTGGAATTGTATGTATCCTTCAAGGCTCATGTTAAATTTTACCCGTCCCCTCTGCCTGCTTGACTGCTATGAATTTGAATTACAATCACTACCATGTCCTCCCTTGCTAGACTGAACCCCTTGAGGACAAGAACTGTGTCTCCCAGTGAGAGCACAGTGCCTGGCAGTTCACTGAAGTGCCATGCATGCCTACATATGTGGAACCGTTTCTTGCTTGTGTCTTTTTTTTGGATTCTGGGAGCCCCTTTCCCGTTACCAGCATTCTTACACTCAGTGGCCTGGAGCCCCGATGAGAAAAGTACAGTTTAGCAGCTGATAATTAACAAGCAAGGCATGTCTTGGCTGCCTCAGAGACAAAACTGGTATTTAAACAATAGAGTTTTAAAAATCAAGTATTAAAGTGTCAGTTTCAGAAGCAGCTACTTCCAAACATAACCCTGCCCAGTTAGAGAAGATAAGTGGAATAATGAGTGGAGCCAGAGAATTCTCTCTGGCCTTAAGAGTCCGGGGGGAAGAGGGTTGGGTGTGCTGTTAGCAGGAGCCCCAAAAGGGACATTTATGTTTCTGCTGTCTGGGTTGGGGCTGGGGCTGGTTGAGTAAGTGGGTAGGAGGTGGTTCACTAGAAAGTGTTCTTTTCCACTCCTAGTTGCAGTAGATGGGACTAATTTTCCCAAGTGGGCAAGAAGAGAAATTGGGAAAAATAGGGTAGGAACAAACTCTGGCCTTTATCCTAAGGTGATAAAACACACACTTTTGTATCAGTGATAAACAGAGACTGTTCAGTATCTCATCTTGTTTTCTTCCGATGCTATTGGGGGTGGGAGAGGAGAGCTGAGCTCAGGGCCGCCTCCCTTCTAGGTCAGAACCAGAGCATGAGGAATTCCCCAGCCCCTTGATAGTACCCAGAGGCTAACCACAATCTCCATCTCCGCTGAAGGCATTCTAAGAAACATGCATGCCAGGAACAGTTCATGTCTTCAGAATGAGGGGAGCCTGTTCAAGAGGCAGAGGCTTCCTTTGTGAGAGCTGGGTGGGGGGGAACTGAGAGTACCCTGCACCTGTCATAGGGGGGCTCACCTGCTTCTATGCGGAACTTCAGAGGTCAGTGGGAGACACCCTTTCAGGGTCTGCTTCGTAATGAATGAAGTAAAAAGCTTACCCTAGGAAATCAAAGAGGCTGCTGAAGGAGTCTTTCCCACAAGTTCACCCCAGGGTACGTGGGCTATATTTTTCCAACCCAAAGTTAGGGTTTGTCTGGCAAACAGTTTTTCTTGGGGGGAGGGTAACTACTTTCAGATCCAGGAGAAAATCTGAGATACATAGTTTGAATATGAAAGTACTAGACCTTCTGGGAAATTCTGAAGATTTATGCCATGTCTGAGTGTCTCCTGCTACCTGTCCATTACATGTCCCACAGTAGGAGAAGGATTGGTTGAGAAGTGTCCTGGGGTCCCCTTGCAGGTCAGGCTTGGTCGGCCTTTCTCCTTCCTGAAAGGATTCAGGTTTCTCTGCTGGAATTAGTGGTGTGGGTGGCTGAGTTCACCCAGCTGTCCTGTGATGGTTATGGTGGTGGCTTCTCACTGGCCGCAGGTGTGTACATTGAATGGAGTCACCCAGTTACCCTTATAGCCAAATGCAAAACAGCTGGTGAGGTCTGGAGTAGGGTGGGGGAGGACTTGATAAGGGAATAAAACCAGCTGGCTCATCTGGGGGTTGAGCCCTTGTCCTTGGTGACATAAACACAGATGATCCACAGCCAAGGTTGGCTTGAGTGTGTGCATAGGCTCAGTCCCTTTTATGAAGTTCTGATGGTCCTTGCAGAAACTTCACCACCACTTGAACTAAATAGTGAAGATATCACAAGTGTGTGTGCATGCACATGTTAGTCTGTTCATCTGTTCAGTGGAGGCTTATTGAGGGGGAACATGTAAGTAAGGTTTTTCTTATATACTGCCAATGGTAGAAGAGCCATGTGCAGGGAGTTGTGCGAGCACGGAGGGAGCGGCCACCCATTTCTCCAGGCACAACGCCAGTCCCGAGATGCTCTGTGGTTACATGAATCGGGGAACATTCTGCAGTTCACATAACCATATTAAAGGCTCTGAGAAGTTCTGCACTAAAATTAGAATTTGTTTAACTTTGTTTAACTTAGCGTTTTTGGCATATATATAGGATCCCCCTCACTTTTTAATCACTTATTAACATCTTATAGAATACTATATGAAAAATGGCATTACAATCTCCTTGCTCTGGGAGAACTGTCCAGTCATGCAGAGAGAAAGTCACCTAACTCTGGGTCAACACAGTTTGGTTTGAGAGGTTCGAAAGAGTTGTGCGTGTGTGTGCTGGGGGGTATGGCTGGAGGGCCTCCGGCAGGTGGTTTCTATTGAAGTTGGTCCTGCCTGCATCCCTGTTGGCTTTGTGCTTCTGGAGAAGCTTTTGTCCTGGCTTGAAAACACTGAATAAGAGCTACATCTGTCATGCCTGGGAAGCGGCAATTTGCAGTGTGGGGGGTGAGGGAGTGGTTAGCAGATACCCCGGCTTGAGGCCCAGGCTGCTGAGAGCTCCTCCACATTAGAGAGGGGAGGGGCTGGGGATGCAGAGGCAGCTGCTTGCTAATCCTGGAAGTGGAGGAGAGCAAGATTTAGCTCTCTCATCTCTCTGTACTCCCCTTTTCCGATGGGGAGATTGTGTTGACCCTTGAAAGGGCAGCCAGGGAGAAGCAGGTGGGCTGGGTGTTTTCTCCTCTTTCCACCAACCAGAGGGCGTCTGGAGGGTGGACCAGGGTGGAAGGGCACTTAGCTTTTTATTATCCAGGGGAGCTGAGATGAAGGCATTTTGGTTTAAATTTAAGGAAGAATTCAGAGTTGTGAAATGGATTTTCTTAAGTTTGTGGAGTTTAAAAATTCTAGAGCACTGGCTAGAATTGTTTTCAGATACTTGGTAGCAGGAGGTGAACGTGAATGATTGGTCCCCCAGATGGCTGGCTCCCTGAGAAATGCCTGAGAGACCTTACTGGATTCTTCACTTGGAACAAACCCAGGCCTAGGGAATTCCCGGAGCCTGTTGCAGGCCTCTACACTCTTCTGGTGCAGCTTTGCCGGCAGGCCATGGTTATGTCTAAGGAAATCAGCAAGGAGAACAAATGGCAGTGTGGTGTGGGAATCAGTCATGCTTCCTGGGGATTGTACTCTGCCAGGGTGAGAGACCTTAGTGTGATTAAGGCAGGGCCGGGATTTCCTATCTCTGTTTGATGGATTTCATTTTTTTTAAGGCTGTTTTCCCCTTTCGACCTTCCCACAGGATGGGCAGTTAGTCTGTCTTCAGCAGGAACTGGGGTGAGGTGTCCTTCATCTCTCAGCTTTTCTGACCTCCTGTCTTTCCTCAGCCATGGTGGCCCAGAGTCATTCAGATGGGGGAGGAGCAAACCCAGTCCCTCTGATCATTGCCCTTTGGTGGAGAAAGGGCAGATGCTGTTCCTCTGTTTGGGAAGCAGGAGTATTAGCTGCTACTGCCAACTGGGGTTGTATTTACGGACTGCCTGGCTCCAGAGTCTCTAGAGGAACCGGCAGCCCTGACCCCCTGTGGACTTGCTGGGGTCTCCAGGGAGGGAGCCTTGCCAGGAACCTCTGAACTCACTGAGGTTGTTGTTGGGTAAGGGCGGAGAAGGCCTGGGGAGCAGCAGAGGAATGAAGGATGACTCTCTGCTTCCCCCATCAGCTGGGGATGCATCACCCCTGCTGGGAAAGCATTCAGGCCACTTGTAGACGAATTGGTCATTATGGAAATTCTTTCTTGCTCCCGGAGGGGGGGGGGGCCTTTGCTCGTCAGGAGAATGTTCAAATGAGCCCTTCCCAGTTCCTGGCAGTGTGCACTAAGCTGTTGCCCCTCAAGGCTAGAGGGCAGGGCGGTGCCTGAGCCCCATTCCTGCCATTGCTCTCTGTGGTGGTTCTCCTCTCACCTGCCATTCTGCCTTCCCAATCAGCTCGGCAGACGATTGTGGTTCTGGCTGGTGCCGTGGGCACGTGGCTGGGGGAGGGGTGGCACTGCACCCTCACTTTTCTCTTTCCCACTGGTCCTGGCCTTGTGGGGCCTGTACTTCCTGTCATGGCCCTGCTTGCAGCTGGGGCACATCTGGACCTAGACAAGGTGTCCTGTTGTCTTGAGTGATGAGGATCCCAGATTTCCTCTAGGTGACTGGCCACAGTTATTACAGGCGAGCGGGATTTTTCCCAGCCCAGGAACTCCAGAGATTTCCTCTAGGCTCCCATTTCTGAATCTTGACCTCTGATCAGTCTGTTGCCCAATCCACCTCCTCCCAGGAGAATGGTGGGAAGGAAGTCCTGCCAGAAGGTTGTTTTCAGTTTGTGAGGTAATAGTCCTTGGTTTGAGAAACAGATATGGTTCCCCTCTTTTTTAAGATCTGAGGTTAGAAGCCGTAGATTCTGGTTTCCTTGGAAACCAGGGTGGCTAAGGCAGAGAAAGAAGTGGCTGGTTGTAGGTACCGTGATCTAGGAGGGGTTCCCTTGGTCCCCTGTGCTTTTCTGGGGAATCCACATTATTACTCAGGGACCTGGGTTTTAGCCTTCACTCTATCATCAACCAGCTGTGTAACCTTGACGTCTTCACTTCCACAGAGTGCCTAAGGTGGGGATAATGTTGGCTCCACCCAGATTCTGATTTTAAAGGGGATATGATATGTAGATGCATATAGAATATATAAAAATAAATTTCAAAGGTTATTTCACTTACCTAGGAAGAGACAATCATGCCAAAGAATTGAGAGTTGGGAGAAACGTTAGAGCTCAGGTAGGCAGCATGTCATGGATTGTACAGAGGATACAAGGTGAAAGTGACTTGTCTGTAGGCACTCAGCAAGGTAATCGCAGAACTGGGGCTAGAACTAGGTTGGTTTGCTTTCTGGCATATCCTTCTGTCACTTGGTAAACTCCAGGATTTGAGTCCTTGAGGTAGACAGCCATTGAGAAGATAAACCATACCATAGAAAATCCAACAGTCTTGTATGCAATCAGATTTAAGTTATCGTATCATTGGGGGTTGGTGGGGGGGAGGAGGTAGTAGAGTAGATAATCTTAAAATTTTTAAAATTGGACTTTTCAAAATATCAGTGAATTTATTTTTTCTCCAGTAAATATGTCTCCTTAATTCTCTTGGGCTTTCGTAATGTTCTGTGTCTCGGAAACCTATTGGGGGAAGGGTTGGGGTTGGGGGCGGGGAGGTGCTTCTGCTCACTGATTGAGTGTTTGCTGTGGCAGATGTACAGAATGGGTAATCCACATGCAGACAGCTGAGAGCTGCTTGTACCCCGGCCCTTTCTTTGAGGACACATATATATAACAGCAGACTCCTTGCCTTTTGCCTGTATGAAATCAGTTAGGGCTCACTGAAGCTATAATAGTGTTTCTACATTCTTTGGTTTCTGTCTAGCAAAGTGGTTTCCCCAGATGCTGGGAACAGTAGATTATCAGAGCTGGAAGGCGCATATGGATCCTTTAAATTGATCCCTTTCTTGTGTGCTGATCCCTTCAACCAACACCTGAGAGAGGCAGGGACTTGTCCCTGACCACACAGTCACATAGTGATGGAGCTGGCGCCATAGAACAGGAACTTACCACAGTAAGGGTCTGCGCACCAACCTCATGTGCTCCGTCTTGGCTGAGGTGGCCTGTTCCCAGGTCAGCCTAACCTTTTGCAATTCTGCCCTTGAGAGGTCCCAGTGTTGGCTGAAACTGGCCCTCTGTGCTGTCCTTCCATGACCTCCCAGCCACCTCTTCTTCTGTGATGCTCCCCACCGGCTGTTCCTCTTCCCCACAACTTTTTATTATGAAACATTTCAGATATACAGCAAACTGGAAAGAATTGTACAGTGAACACACATATATTCAACCACCTAGATTCTACCGTTAACTTTTACTATATTTGCTTAATCATGTCCCTTTCCATCTTTCAATCTCTCTATCCATTTACCAGTCCATCTTATTTGGGGGATGCATTTCATAGTAATTTGCAGACATCAGTGCACTTTACCCCCAAACATTTCAGCATACGTAGGCATGATTGGAATTTAATATTTATTCGTTCATTTGTGTTGTGGTGGTAAAATTTATGTAACAGTAAAATGCAGAAATCTTAAGGTATCATTTGATGAGTTTTGATAAATCCTTCCACCTGGACAACCCAAACCTCTGTCAACATACAGAACAAAAAACTTTGTTACCCCAGCGAGTTCTCTTATGGCTCCTTTCCAATACCCTGCACACCTCCCCCTCACAGGTCATCACTGTTCTGATGATTTTTTCAGCGTGGATTAGTTTTGCCTCTTCTGGAACTTCATGTAGATAGGATGATCAGTGGGAGCTCTTCTGAGTGGGGCTCATTTACATGATTCCATTTATCAGTAGTTTTTTTTCCTTTTTATGCTGAATAGTATTCTATTATCTGCTTATCCATTCTCCTCTTGATGGACATTTGGATTGTTTCCAGTTTTTGGCTATGATTAATAAGGCTCCAATGAATGTTCTTACACAGGTCTGTTTGTGGACATAATATTTTCATTTCTCTTGGGTGAGTACCTGGGGGTATGATTGCTGGGTCATAAGAGGTTGTTATTTCTTGTTCATATCCGATTCTCTGCCCTGTCCTCTTATTCTACTCTGCACCCAAGAATGTGAGTATTAGAACATACCTTATTGCTCATCTAGATTTATCTCTACATGAATCCCCTTGAGAGCCCACCTGACTGCCTGTGTGTGAATGTTTCAAGGGATAGGCTACCATCTCACAAGTCTCCTGCTATTGTAGGATAGCTCCTGGTAATTTCTCCCTTGTAATTTTCATAGGATAAGTCTAATTTAGCTCCCTTTCTGTGATAGCCCCATAAAATTTTAGCACTGTTATCACATCCAGTCCCTCAACTGCCTGTTGAAGGTTTCTATTCTGCAGGCTAATCGACCCAGTTTACTGAACGGTTTTTCATGTATCATGGTTCTCAGGTCTTCTACATCCTGGTTATCCTCCTTTGAAAGTTTAATACTCTTTCAAATGTGTTGCCTAGAACTGAGCGCTGGATTCTAGATAGATGTGTTCTATATATGGGTTCTAGATGTGTGAGAAGTACAGAGTGTGGTTGGATCTGGGTCCCTGTTTTGATCTAGGTACTTGAGTTGAAAGTGATGTTAACTTCTTGGCAGCCACGTCATGGCATCAGATCAGATGAGTTAATGTTTGTAAAAATACCACAAATCTAAGTTGGTATTAAGATACTCATTCAGCCTGAGATCATCTAGAGCCTCTGATATTAATAGCATTTATTGCGTACTTTCTTCTTGCCATTATCTCATTTAATCTTTGCCACCACCTGATGAGAGAGGTACTGTTAAAATTAACTTAATAAAAACTCGTTGGTTTAAAACAGGGTTTCTTAGCTGTGGTAGTATTAACCTTTTGGACTAGATAAATTTTTGTTGTAGGGGGTTGTCCCATGCTTTCTAGGAATTAGCAGTGTCTATGGCCTCTACTCACTAGATGGTAGTTTGCAGCCATTTACCCATCATCCCAAGTTGTGACAATCGAAAATGTCTCCAGACATTGCCATATGTCTCCTGGGGGGCAAAATCATCATAGCTTGGGATCTGTTCCCAAGGTGTAGAACCTAGTCACTGAGAAAAAATTTAAATATAGCTCTTCCTAAAGGCTAATCACTGTTAGCTCTTTATATCTTTCCGGATTATGTTCTTTGTATAGACAGTCGTTACTTTTCATGGTTCTAATATGTGTGAATTTCAGTTACCACAGATTAAATAACACCAATCACCCCAACAGCATGGCTCAAATTTCAGTTGCCATGGTATATGAACTCTGAGTAATTGCATGGAGTACAGCTTTGCTGTTAGCTTTTCAGTCCACAGATCACTATGTACATAACAGATGCTCATTATGGTAACTGACCAGTCATGTTCCTTCTTCAAGAGTCTGTTGGTGATTGGTCACTGCCCATCTGTTCAGTTCACACACTGACAGGAATGTGTGTAGTTGTGTCACTTCCTTGTCTCCTAGTGAGAAACTTGTGACGTTTTACAAAAATGGACAATTGATAGAGGGAATTGACCAACAAAAATGAAATTTCAACAAAGAAATGAAAAATGGTAATGCTGGAAGTGAAATTTGAACCAAATGTAAGTGGAATTGTACAAGAAATTGCTAAACCATGGCAATGTTGACACTGCCACCAGTCAGGACTCTGTGTATGCAGCCAGAGGAACTCAGTGAAGGCAGCACATTAACATAAATGAGGAAAGTGGTTTTGATGGGAAGGATGAAGAGATCCCAGAGGAAATGACACTGGGAAAAAACTCCACATTAGAGGCACTCTCAGAGATGTTTCACTGCATTGAAAGCACGAGATGTTTCACTGCATTGAAAGAAACTGATCCGGACTTAAAAGGAGTGTGACAACTTACAAAGGCATAGAAAAGATGCTTGCTCCATATTGAGTGTTACACAACAAGAAGGCAAGCTCTGTTCAAACTACTCTGGGTAAGTTTTTTGACAAAGAAATAAAATACTCATTCTCAGTTTCTCTAATGTTTTAAATTACAGTATACTAAATAATTTTACTTTTACTATTCTTTCATTACCTTATTCATTTATAGTGTGACAGTAAGAGAGTTTTTAATATTTTGGCAAAAAATTTTAAAAGTCATGGAACAATCATAATTTTCTTCATTGAAGATTAAGATTGCTTTGCCTGGTCATTTTTGTGGTTCCACATTATTGCGCAAAGCAAGGGCTACCTTTATTTACAAAAGTGGGTGAATACACACACACATACATGCACAACATTTCTTTTGCTTTTTCAAAACATTTTACAAAAATAGAATGACTATGTATCAAATTGCAACTTGCTTTTTTCATGGAAGATTATCTTTTGAAGAACTTTAGTATATCCTCATTTATCTCATTTTGTTTTATAATTGCATGTTCTGTGGTATAGATGTACCATAATTTACCAATTTTCTGTTAATAGACATTTAGTTTATTTCAGGTTTTTTTTTTTTTCAGTTTGAAATAATGCTGAATGAATATCATTGGCAGATACTGTCATTAGCTCCATTTAATGGACGAGGACAAAGGAGATTTAGAAAGTGAAACAACTGGTTAAAGTCGGACATATACTAAGCGTAGAGCTGGTGTTTGGGGCAGTCTAATTTCAGAGCCCTTGCTTTTAACCATAGTGCTTTACACCTTCTCTTCCCTTTTCTTAGAAGTAGCTTTTAACAACAACAACAAATAATAATAATAATGAAAGAGTTTATTGAGCTAGACACAATTCTAAGTATTGTTATATTATTATCAGCTAAACAACAATCCTATTAATTAGATATTATTATTATCCCTGTATTACAGTGAAGGAAACTGAGGTGTAAGGTTAGAAAACTTGCCGAGGATCCTGTGGCTAGTGAATGGAGGAGCTGCGACCCTGCACCCCAGGCAGCCTGGTTTCAGAGCCTTTGCTCTTGCTCATGTTATGTGCATCTGGATCATGTGCTACTGTAGATGATTTTTTGAGCCCTAACTTATGACTTTTTTTTTTTTTTGGTTAATTTTGACCCATAGCTTCTCCTACTGTAATCTTTTAAAAATCTACCAGCACACTGAATGTCCTTCCAATTTTTCTGTCACTTGCAAGTTTGATAAGCTTGCTGTCTACTGTGTTTTTAACCTACTTGTTGGTAAAATACTAGGCAAAGCCAAGAATGGCATACCTTGGTTTGTCACTGGAGGTGTTCTCTGGGTTTAGTTAACAAGTAGATATTTCTGGAGTACCTCATAAATGCCATGTGCTGGGCTTACTTAGGCTTTGGAATAAAAAATGAATAAGACATTGGTCCAGACTCTAAGAGTCACGATGGTCTACAGTGGGAAGAGGAACAGTCTTGTTTATAACACCAGTGAGTGCTGAAGTTGGAGTTTAACAAGAGTCTTACGGGAACAGAGAGGAAAGGGGGGCTAACTCTGCTGGAAGTGGTCAGAGAGGCTTCACAGAGCAGATGACCCCGCAGTGGTTCTTGAGGGATGCAAGTGCATGGAATCATGAAAAGGCATGGCTTGTCCGAGGCCAGAAGTTGAGTGTAGCTTAAAGTACAGGTGATATGGGTCAAGCCAGCAAAGACTAAGTTAAGGAATTTGGATTTTATCCTGTTAGCCAGTGGAGATGTTTAAGCAAGAAAAAATCCTGCTCAGATTTGCCTTTTGGAAGGTGGCCTCGGGTGTATAGGAACAGAATAAGTCTACCATCTGAAAATCACACAAAGGAAAGCACACGAGAGAAAAGGTGACTATCGACAAGCAAGGGGCAGCAAGATTGGAAAAGGGAAGATGGATTTGGATCTTTCCAGAGACAGAGTTGGATTGGTTCTGTCGGCGAAGGAAGGAGAGAGGCTGAAGATGAGATTGATGTCTGGGAGCCTGGCTAGATGATGATGTCATTGCCCTTTCCTGTGATCTAGGAGCAAATTAGAGGGGGCAGTGAGTTCAGTTTGGTGCCTGTTCAGCAGCTTGCCCTAGATTCATTAAACAGCGCTTTATTATTGGTCATTTATAACAACTGCAAATATTTCTAAATGCTTCGTCATCTCACCCCCTCTTTCTGTGTCATCCCAAAGATCTGGCAGGAGACTTTGTATACCTTGTAGAGGTCAAGGCCCCTTGTGTCTGGCATTCTTTTGGTCTATAATTTAGTATTTCTACTGAAAAGGAAATGAGACTGGTTTGCCATGGCTACTCAGGGAGCCCAGGCTGGGCTGTGATGGTACAGTTCATGTTCTGTTCTAGAGCTTTCCCAGAGACAGACGTTACCCTTTCCCTTTAAACTAACACACAAAAAGCCAAACCAGTTCCTTATAGCTCTTTATTAGCTGTTTTGTTTATGTATGTTCTCTTTTTCCCTCTTGGCTAGAGTGTGAACCGTTGAAACCTCAGGTGCTTAGTCTGGTGCCTGGAGCATAGTGGTGCTGAGAAAGTGCGCGTGCCAGAAAGCAGAGCATTGCCCGGCCCTCTTCCCCATGGCTCCTGAGTGATACCAGCGTGGTGCTGGATCACACCCACAGTTTCTTTCTGCATCCTGAGGTGCCGTGCTCCTAAGATTGTGATCTTTGAACTCAGTCATTGTTAGGTGATTGATTGTAAGTTGGTTCTTGACCCAGCTTGGATTTGAGGTTTCCTTTAAGAGAGTTAGAGAGAGAGAGAGAGAGAGAGAGAGAGAGAGAGTGTGTGTGTGTGTGTGTGTGTGAGTGAGAAAGAGAGAGAGAGAGAGAATGTGTGTGAATGTTTAGCTTGTTCTAGTCCGAAGAGCAGTCTCCTTGTTAGAAAAGATGGAACACTGGAGATGAACATACCCCCATTCTCTGTCATTTTTGTGTGTTGGAGCCTCTGTCCCTGTCGGAGGCTGTCTCTTCCTGGGTTCTTGTAGCTTTACATGCAGCTTTAGGACGCACTCCTGGGAGTTCTTGCATTTTCACAGGCTCTGCTCATTCTGTTTTGTGAGCCCACGCCATTCTCTTTGGGTCTGTCTGGCTGCTGGGCAGTTACTCATATCTTTGGACACATCCTTTAATATCTGAGCTCATCAGTCCTCCCTGTGCCGTGGCCCTGCATTTGTGGCTGCCCCCTCCTGATTTCTTCTTCGATTATTGTGTTTTTATTTTTTTTTTTTATTAATTTTTTTTTTAATTTTTAATTTTTAAAAAGATTTTTATTGAATCAAAATTGATGATACATATTTTGGGGGTTCAACATTGAGATATGTTGATCAAATCAATATTACTAGCATATATATTGTTACAAATCGTAATTATTCTTTATGCCCCTTGACCATTCCTTCCCCATCCCCCTGATTATTGTGTTTTTAGGTGGTCAGGGTTCATGGTTAGAGACTTGGGTTGTACATTTCAAAATGCATTCCCTTTGGGGATCTCTGCCCACGCCACTCCTTTGTCTCTATATCTAAACATTGATTTTCTTGAAGTCTACGCTAAACAATTGTGTTTGTCCCAGTCTTTTGGGGTTTTTTTGTTTTGCTTTTTTTCTTCCCTCCTTTGAACTCTAAATTGACAAGGTTACTTCCTCCCAATGTAAGTTATTATTGTTTTTGCTAAGGTTTTTTTTTTAAAGACATAATTTATTAGATTTCCCTTCCTGGTCAGAATTCAGGGTAACAGTTTCTGTGTATCTTAGCTGTGTGAGAGGTGATACCTTTAGTAAGCTGAGACAAGAATTTGTCAGGTGCCCTGCTCTTAGCAGAAAATGATTTACCCTCTCTCACAGATGTCCTCGTGATCGTGTTAGGTGACTTGAGCTCTGTCTTGTGTCTGGGCTATTTTTGCTAACTGCATGGGAAAGAGTGGTTCATATCTTCTCTGACCGTGTATTCTCCCATATGTGACCACAATAATTATTTATCTTTTGGTTCTTTTTCCTTGTGTGTGTGTGTGTGTGTGTGTGTGTACTGCCCTCTTCCATTTTCTCTCTCAACTCTCCTCCACTTCCATTTAGATCTGTTGATGAGGTATACATGCCATGAATCTCATACCACTAAATTGGGGTGATGAAGATGAGATTGCATTTGTCACTTTGAATTACAATTTTAAATTTGCTTTGGCAGTTGTACAGGGTCAATTTGATAGAGGCTGCTTAGGCCAGAAGCAGTATTCCTAACCTCCTTCCATCTTAACTTCTCTTGATAATTTGTCCATCCCATTTTTTTAAGTTATACCTAGGTACTACAAAGAACATGATAGTTTTATTCCTGCCACTTGGATTTTAGCTTAATGCCACCTCGGAGAGTTTAGTGTTTCCTTCCTACATTCATCTTCTTGTCTCCTAGGGAAAGATAACTTGTATCTTGTTAGTAAAGCTGTTCTGATACACAGTCTGCGCATTTAGTCAGTGAGTGTTTATTGCAGCTCTTCTGTACCAGGCTCTGCGGTGGGCCTGAGGGATGCAGACACACAGGGCAGGCCTGTGAGCAGAGCAGGATGGGAGACAGACAGGTTAACGGCCAACTAGTATTAGCAGCTCAGGGTTTGTTAAAACCTCCTTTGTAGTGGGGAAAAAAAAAAGCCTGGAGGTTAGAGTCTGAATTGGGTCTGAATCTTGGCTTTATCATTTACTGACCATGTGGCCTTGGGCAAGTTACTACATGGAGCCCTGGTTGCCACACCTGCACTGCACGGTGGAGTCAGCAATTGACTCTATTCTATAGGGCTCTTAGGAGGCTTACATGTAGCTATATTTTTAGTATATAAAGTGCACCTGGCATACGATCAGTGCAGTATAAATGAAGTTCCTCTTTCTCTTTCAAAGTAATAATCATGTGCTGGAAGAAACAGAAATATCTGAGTCCCCCCAGTCCTTCAGTTTCCTAGCCAAGGCTCCTGAGTGGTTGGCATCCTGCTGTGTGCAGTGTGCATTTCTGTGTAAGTCAGAAGTGGTTAGCAGTGGTGGTGTGACGCTTTGGCCCACTCGTTATCAACTTTCAGTTCCATCCTCTAGGAAGATGCCAGGCCTTTACATCAACTGTGTTACCCTCCTAGTAAGAGTTACACCAGGCCTCTCTTCCCCACTGTGGCCAGTATGAGATCCCTCATCCTCTCCCACCTCCCTTTCTCTGGGGAGGGTTGGCTTGCCTTTGGGGCCCTTATAACTGTGTCATGCCTTAGGCCGGGTCTTCAAATTTGAGACCTGAGGCATACTGCACATAAGGATCCAAACCCTTTGATTTAATTCTTAAAAAAATAAAATAAAATTGTCTAGATGGTAAAGATTCAAACTGTGCATAAAGGTATAAAATGAAAGGGGGGGGGGAAGAAAAATATACATATCTCTCTAGTACCTACGTAGTACTAGTTGTCAGCACTGTTAACTTTTTTTTTTTTTTTGGGTAAACTTTAGGCATCCACAAATCCATATATCATCTCCCCTCTGTCTTAAAAAACAAAACAACACAACAACAAAACCACACAAATGGGATTTTACTATACGTTCTGTCCAGTACTTTCCTTTTTTACTTTTGGAATTTTAAAAAATACACAAAAGAAAATGTCGCTCATATTACTACCATTTATAATTTACCACTTATTAACTTTTTGGTGTATTTGCTTCTTGTCTTTAAGATACTTTAAAAGTTACTTATAATGTGAGTGCGGTTCCGTTAAAAAACTAGAACGTTGAAGATAAAGCCGAGGTATGGTCTTACTCCTTATCTGCTTTCACATTTGTAATGCCCAGTCCTCCCCAGGGCGGTGGATGAGGAGCTGCTGCAGTCTTTACACGTCTGCACTGTATTCTGTCGTGTGGATTTGCTGTCATTTGTCTGACCAGCTCCTTGTTAGTGGACATATAGATCGTTACCACTTTTTGCCATTAAAATGCTTTATGAATGTAATTTGTAGGAAGGTTTCCTAGCTGAGTAGTTACTGGGTCCAAGGTTTCAACTTTTACAAGTTTGATAGATACAGCTAAATTCCTCCAAAAATATACTGGTTTATATCCCTACCAAGTAAGTGCATTGACAAAGTACCTTTTCTCCCCAAATCTTTACATAAACCCAAGGAGTTTTGTTTTGGTCAAATATTAAAAAAATGTTACCAGTCTGGTGAAATGATCGTCACTGTTTTTATGAACATTTCTCTTCTAACGAGTTGCACTGAGCATCTCTCATTGGGCCATCTGTGTTTCTTTGAACTGTCCGTTCTTGTCCTTTGGCCATTTTTATATATTGGGTTGTTAATCTTTGGCAGTTGATTTGCCACAGTTAAGTCAGCCTTTTATCTATCATGTGGGCACATACTTAAGCCTCTTGCCTTTTTGTTGAACCTGTCTTTCGTGACTGGCCCTGCTGTGGTTCTGGAGAATGAGGGAGGACAACAGGGATGGTCGGGCCCTATCTTCTGGGCGGTGTGGTTGTTTTAAGGCTTTTGGTTCTGGGATTCCCCATTGTGAGTTTTAGCTTTGTTTTTGGTGGGGATTTTTTTCCATTTACACTTATGAAAGTCAATAACAAATAGAAAATTGCTTCTACCTCCTGATCAAATGTTTGGGAATGCGTGCGCCAGCAGGAAGGGCCCAGTGCAGTGCTTGTGTGAATCTTTGATAAGGCTTTTAAAAGCTGTTATTAGATTTATGTTTAGATCACATTTCCAGGGGAAGGCCAGGGACCATCATTCACTCCTCACTGAGCTTTGCAGAGGTTCTGGAAGGGGGACATGCTCTTTTCTCCCCCATAGATATAGAGGAAAGTCAGTAGTCCCACCAAGACTTACTGTCTGCTATTTCTTATGTTCCTGAGCTTGGCTAGATGAGTGTGTCTCTCTCTCTGGCTTGTAAGCAGCTCTCTGTACTTTTGGGAGATGAGAGAGATCCTCCCTCACCACTACTGCTCCTTTTGTGGCAGCATCCTGTTTCTTTCTTTGCAGCACAAATCATAATATGTACTTACAATTTTTTTTCTGAATTTGTTTGTTGTGTACCTCCTGCAGTAAGTATAAAATAAGTTCCATGGGGGAGTACAGGCCTTGTTTGTCACATTCTCCAATACATCCTCAGCACCCCCTAAAGCAGTATGTGGCACTCAATGGGACTCAGAGTTTTTGCTGAGTGATGGCATTCTGTGAGGGTGAGGTCAAGTGCTGTGTGCCTCCTTCATCTGCCCCTCTCACTGGCTCCAGATCCAGGGATGGGGGCTCTAGAAGAACCTGGCAGAAATAATGAATGATGTAAGGACAGGTGTCCTGTCCTGCAGTTGTGCAACTTCCTTAGGGCTATGGGAGGCTCAGTTCCCCAGGTTGCAGGCTGAAAGGAGAGGTCCAGAGATCTTTGAGCTAGACATGGATGCTCTATTCTAGCTGGGGAGGTCTGATCTGGTAGCCAGGTCAGGGCCCAGAAGTGCTGGAGCAGGACAAAGAGGGATTGAACAGGTTGCACCATAGTTGTTCTAAGAGAAAGGGGTGGGGGCAAGTGCCCCAGGCAGCAGCCTGTGCCTACGGGTGTGAGCTGCTTTCCTGTTCAAGGGCAGCCTGTCATCTGCTAACCTGGGGCAGCTGAGCTGCCTGGGAGCCTCAGAGACACTGCTCCCTGGCCATAGGGCCTGGGGTGTGGACGGTGCTCTCCGATTAAAATTTGGAGAGCTAAGCTTCTTTGTCTCTTTAAGAAGTAGCATATGCTAATTGTAAACTAACTAGAAAGTAAAGATATAATAAAAGAAATTAAATCTCTTGGGATTTTATCTTTCAGAGGTAATTACTGTTAACACTTTACTGAGTATTAATGCCCTTACTGTTTTATATATGTGTGTGTATGTGTGCAGATACAGATAGATATAGTTATATACAGATATACTGTGGAGTGGTGGGAAGGGGGCTTTAGGAGCAGCAAGAGCAGGGTTCAAATTCCAGCCCTGCCACGTACAACTGGCTGGAAGGCCTCAAATTAATCCCTCAGTAATGAGTTTCTCATTTATAAAATAGGATGTTCCTTCCAGGGGTGGGCATGAGGTGGATGAGATAACCCACTGGAAGTACTTAGCAGCCACTTAACACAGAGTGCTCCCAGGGCCCCCATCCCTCTGTCCTCGGTTTCCTCCCAAGTTCTCTTCTTTTCACCTCATAAAGCATGCAGGCCAGCCGTCCTCTTTGTGGTATAGAAGAAGGCATCCGTGGTCCAGGGAGAGGAGCGGGTGGCTCTGGCCCACAGGCTTGGTGGTTCAGTGCACAACACACAGCGCTTTTGTTCTGACCCCCTTCTGGGAGTGCAGAGGCAGTCTTATTCAACAACACTCACATCCACAACTCATCATCGACAACACTTGCGGTTCCTGAATCAGACTTTTGCATCACCGAATCAGAATCAGCCTCAGGAAGGGGTGTCTTCCTTCTCTCATTACATGTGCACCTCCCGCCCCCCGCTGTCCAGTTTAGGTGATGTAGGGAGGGAGAGCTTGGGGCTGGGATGCCAAAGCCCTCCTCCCTCCCAGTGTCCTGGGTCTCCCCTCCGCCCACTGCCTAGAGCTGTTAATAATACCTTAAGTGAAATGGGCGTGGTCAGGATCCCAGCTGCCCACCTGGGGGACTCTAACACATGGGAGTAGGGAGCAGAATAATAATAGCAAACACTAATGCGCTCATGCATAATGTACATGTATTAACTCATTTAACATGGTGACCCCATGAGGTAGGGACTATTATTATCTTATTTAACAGATAAGGAAACTGAGCCTCACAGGGGATAAAAACTTTCCCAAGCTAGTGAGGAGTGGGCCTTGTGAAGGGGGTCTGCATCCCTTGGGGCCCGGGGCTTGTCTTCTTATCTGCCTTGCTGGTGAGTAGTGCCTCAGGCCTCGGGCTCCCGATTGTCTTTCCCTTTCGCTGGCTTGGCTAGGCTTAGAATGCGGCCTACCTCCAAGTCTTTTCTTGTGGCCCAGTGATGGAAGATCTCATGTGGGGGAGAACAGGGGACCGGGCACAACCTGAATTGGGGGTCCTGTCCCTTTTCCCTCCAGGTTCTGATAGAGACAGAGGCGTGGACCTGTATTTGGGCAGCTGCCACATCTCCCTCACTGCCACCGTCCTAGAGGCTCCTCCTCGGGCTCTGTGGCCTGGTCTCTGGCCTCAGCCACACTTGGCAGAGGGCCTTGCCTGTTGCATTGCCGTGGAGCACACGCAACGATTAACCTTTTCTACAGTGCGGGAGAGTTTCACACACAAACTACGTGGGCCCGAGGCAAGTCACAGTATTGGTCCAGGTTTAGCATGGGCTTGAAATATTTCACAATCCCTTGCAGGCATTCCTTGACTAAGGGCCTGTGACTTTTTAGTGGGAAGACCCTCTTTCTTTCAGTCTCTGGCCCTCAGAACTATGGTCCTGAGCCCTTTGGCCTCCGTTGTCCTTGTGCATGCCAGAGGAGTAGGAGCCAAGCTTTTCCCATGTGACTCTCTTGGCTTCTGGTTGAAACTGCTGCCTGTACCTTGCTCTTCCATTGGCCCCAGGCACTGCCCTAGGAATCCTGCCTTCTTTCGCTCTCTCTTCTCTCTCTGGCTTGGCACTCAAGCTACCTCTCCCACTGTTCTTTACTTAGCCCTGTACTCCAGATTAGCACATTCTTGATTTCCTCTCTCCACACTTGTCTACAAAGCCTCTTTGCTCTTCACGCTCTGCCCTGTGACGTCAGGCAGCCTGCCTGACCAATTTGAAGGTCTTGCTTTCATTGTCTGGGTGGATTTTCATATCTAGTCAAGGATTTCTGATAAACATGTGCCTGCATGGATGTCAATTAACAGTCTTCATGGCAAATTCTCATAATATTTGTCTAAGAATTTTAAAATACTACTATTTCCAATTTATTTCAGCACAGAGAAGACCTGTTTGCAGCTCACCCTCACTCACAGTCACTTTGGGAGAGGTGACCGTTGTGGGACAGAGTTTAGATACATTATGGGAAAAAACAAGAGGATGAGGGACGTTGGCTCAGAAATACATTTTTCCTAACGTAGGAAAAAGTTCAAAAATACATTAAACAGTGGGTCGGAGAAGGAAGAGGGGAGGGATTAAGCAGAAATCAAATTAGATCTTGCCCTTTAGAAACTCAGGTTGGGGAGATAATGCCTAAATATGCAAAATGGTAAATTTTTTGAAAGTAAAAAGTACCCTAATAGAGTTTCTGAAGAACCTTCAAGGGTATGATTTCACAAAATCAAATCCAGTTTTATAGATGATGAAACCCTTTTCTGAAAGGTAGACTGGCTTGCCTAACAGTCTAGGAAGTGAGGACTGAGATTCAAAATGTGTGTGATTCCAAAGCCCAGGTTCATTATACTACGTCAATCTATCTCCTCTAACAGGAGAAGAATTTGCACAAGTCTGGAAGTGTCATCTGAACCCAGGCTTTCTGACTGCAAATCCTCTTTTACCCAGTGTCCAAGGCAGAAAGAGCAAAATGTGCGTGAGTGCTTTCAGTTCAGGGGGTGCAGAGGGATGTGCACTTGGGTTTTGGCCTTGGTGCATGTTCACTTAGCACAGCTCTGGTTGATTAGACTAGGGAGCTGATGCCCAGGCAGTGGTCACCAGGCCAAAGATGGGAACCTAGCCTACAACCTTGCTGGTGACTTGTATTGGTTACAACAGCATGCTCTAGTCTCAATTCAGTGGTGAGGAGCTTGTCAGGTGTCGTTGCCCGTATCTTATAGATGGCGAACAGGCTCAGAAAGGTAATGACTTCTCTAAGGCTATGCAAGCAGAAATTGACAGATTCCACACTGGGACCCTAATCTCTCCTGATTGTAAATCCATGACCATGTACTTGCCTCTGAGTAAATTTGACAACTTTGATGCTTCCTCCTTGAGCCTCAATTCCTGTGTGCCTGTAGGGGGCGACAGAGGTCCTTCCTGCTTGACTGCTTTGCAAACTCGCTCTTGAGCCTTTTGAAGTTAGCACTGTTACAGCATATTAGCTCACTGGATAATAAGCATTTTCTGTGCCTCTGTCCCCTCTTATCTCACCCACCCCTCCAACCTGAGCTTTTTCAAGTCAGGACGCCTCTGTTTCGTCTTGACATTCGGCATGATGTGTGGCTCCAGGGTAGGAGCTCAGTAAATGCTTGTTGAATTGATTTTTTTTTTCAGTTATATACAACTTAATAATAGTTCAGTTGCAAAATAAACGTTATTGTAGGTGAGACCATGAAATTTCCTAACACTTGATTTTAATGCATTGCAATATTTTTCTAAAACAATTGTGAGGAACCAATACTTATAGTGAGGGAGTACTTCTCAAAAATCTAGCATCAGGTATATTTATAGGTGTGTGTATATATATATATAGAACCCAAGATTATACAAACTAGGATACAGAGGTTGAATATCTTTACAAATGAAATTGTCCATTGCCTTCTCCTGCTCCTCTTAGAGCTTGGGAAAGTAAACTTTTTCTTGGTCCATCCAAATGAGTGAAGGTGAAAGTGGCATAACCCAGGACCTGTGCAGTGTCCTCAGATGGCCACAAGGTGGCAGTGTGACCCCATGGGGACTTTGCCTCTTGCACCTATTGGCTCCAGCACACTCAGTGGAACATACTGAGCCATCTAGTTGAGTCCTTCTGGACAGCTGTTTGGGGAATTGCCTCTGCAGAGCGAGTCTGAGAAGTCTTGGCCTCCAAACTTTTCCAAAAGCTAGGTGGTGTGGTGAGAACGCTTGGGTTTTGGAGTCTACCAGGCCTGGATTTCGACACTGGCTCTGCCTTTCCCTAGAAACTGAGCCTTGGGCATGCTACTTCTCTGAGCCTCAGTTTCCTCATCCTGTAAAATGACAATTGTTGTACAATTAGAAAGGCTCAGCATATTATGGGCTGTATCATAAATGCGTGTTAGTTTTATTGTTGAAAATTCCTGTGTTTGCTTTTTACTGCCCTTTGTAATCTGGCTCCATCTTGACCATCTGATCTTACTTGCCAAGTTTCATGCACTTTCCAGGAGGTCTCTTAGCCCTCTCTGCCGCATCCCCTGCCCACTCCCAACTCCACTGCATCTCAGTCAGTCAGTGCCTGATTCTTGCTATTTCTCCTGCCTAGATTCCTTTCCTCTGCCTGTCCATTTCCTTCCCAGCCTGTCTCCCTGACACCCCAGCCCTCTAAATGCCCAAAGTAGTTGGAGTGCATAGGGCTGATCTTGACTTCCTGTGAAGATGGTAACTCTGTAAGGGTTCTTGTCTTAATTATTTTGTTATCTATGCCCTGAACTTAGTCACTGTAATAAAAATGACAGCTATTATTATTGAGCACATCTCAGGCACTCTGCTAGGTGCTTTGTAGAAATATTTAATCCTCACAATAAATCTGTGACACGGAAGCTCCCATTTTACAAAATTCTTCTTGGCCAGTTGGGTCTTTGACTTGTTCCCAACCTAGTCACTAGCAAAGGGACTGGAATTAACAAGACTAGCTTGGACTAGTCAAGATTCAGCCCCTGAGACTGGTGAGGGGCCAGCGTCCTTAAACACCCCTGGCCACCTGGTCCAGGGAGGAAGAGGAGGGGGGCATAAAACAAGGCTCAGTGAGTTTAGGGACTTGCTTAAAGCTGCAAATCTAGTAAGAACTGGGATTCATACCAACATCTGGCTGACTCCCGAGGCTATCTGTTGGTTGAATGAAGTAAACCACAGAGGTGAAAGAACATTGCTCTGGATTTGCTGTGCTGGGTTTGAGTGATCTTGGAGGCACCTTTCTTCTGCTGGTTCTGGAATCTCCGCTCTCTCTAGGCCTCCTTCCATTTTTGTGTTGGTAATTCTCGGTCTTTCTCCCTGTATCTCCTCTACCCCCTGTCTTCCAATACCTGACTGCTGCCTACCTTTTAGAATAGACTTCATGCCCTCAGCTGGAGAAAGGTCCTGTTGGACTGAATGGCCCAAGGGCTGATCTCAGTAGCTGTCAAGGTCCCAAGAAGTGTCATATTGAGATTTCATTTAGAGCAGATAAGGGAGCTGTGAAGGCCTCACAGGCTCCAGGAGAAGCAGAAGTCAAGTAAAATGCTGAGGGGACAGTAGGGGGCCAGCGGGAACAGGGAGTTGATGATGCATCAGTGGGGATGTCAGGGCACATGGGTCAGGGCTGCCTGTCCCCTGTGAGGCAGTGCAGTTCCTCTGTGTGCTTGCAGATGCTGCAGGACTGCCCCAAGGCCCGCAGGGAGGTGGAGCTGCACTGGCGGGCCTCCCAGTGCCCGCACATCGTGCGCATCGTGGATGTCTATGAGAACCTGTACGCGGGGAGGAAGTGCCTGCTGATCGTCATGGAGTGGTAAGCGCCTGCTGTCTGTTCCTGGCCCAGCCCACCCCACACCCCGGTCTGGTGCCTCACCCTCTGAAGACAGCCCAGGCATGGACTCTGAAGCCTGACATGGAAATGCTTGCTTTCTTTTGGGGGGCCCATGGAGAGTGGTCGTGGGATGTCACGTGCGCCAGATCTCATTGTGCCTTTGTTGCAGTTTGGATGGTGGCGAACTCTTTAGTCGAATCCAGGACCGAGGAGACCAAGCGTTCACAGAAAGAGGTAGGAAGGGTCTTTGAGGGGGTCAGGCCCAGGCAGGGCAGGGCAGTGGGGATCTGAAGGGGGCTCTCAGGGAAAGACACCGAGGCTGCTGCCCCCTTCAGCTCCAGCCAGGGGTCTCATGCTCAGCTGACCATGGCAGCCCCTGGCTTCTTTGTTTCTGGGGTGAGGTGGTGCGTGTGGGAGCCTCAGGCTGCAGGGGTAGGGCAGGATTGGTTCATTGGGTATTCAAACCTAATGACAGGTCTTTTCTTTCCCACTCCCACCTTCTCTCCTCTCCACAGAAGCATCAGAAATCATGAAGAGCATTGGCGAGGCCATCCAGTATTTGCACTCGATCAACATTGCTCATCGGGATGTCAAGGTGCCGGCTCTTTATATCCCTGCAGGGCTTGGGTGCTACAGAGGCTGTGGGGTGGGGTGACCTGCACCCTTGCTGCCTGGTTCTGCAAGCAGAAGGGGCAGCATGCCATTCTGTGCCCTGTAGGGCCCTAGTCTCTCTGCCCACGGGCAAACCTACAAACCCAGGAGTGAAACCCTCTCTGGCCCTGCTCAGCATTGTGGTCAGACCTTACAGTCACACCCTTGGTTTTTCTGTCCCTGTGGTGTCTACCGCTGATTCTGAGTGCTTGTCTCATCTCCAAGCATCCCATAAACTCTGTGAAGGCAGAGCCCTGAGCGTGTAGAGCGATGTCCTCAGTTTGCAGCTCAGAGGACTGACAAGTGCTTGTTGAATGAATGAGAGAAGGGAAGAAACCTCACCCTTTTGGTTTCTGGTAGCCCCTCATGGGTTCGGCAGGGTTGTTGTTCACCTCTCTCTCTTTCTGCAGCCTGAGAATCTCTTATACACCTCTAAAAGGCCCAACGCCATTCTGAAACTCACTGATTTTGGCTTTGCCAAGGAAACTACCAGCCACAATTCCTTGACCACTCCTTGCTACACACCATACTACGTGGGTAAGTACAGAGGAGACGCAGGAATCTGCTCTTTTCCCAGAGCTTTTCTCAGACCTTCCTCTTGCAAGTCCTAGGAGAGCCGTGTCCTTGTGGCACTTTCTGGCACTCATTCTAATGGAAGCTCATGAGAAGTGGGGCTTGTCAGAGTTAAGCTGGGATCGAGGAATTGTGGGAACTTTCTGCTTGAGATTATGGGCAGGAGTTTGTGTACTTGTGCGCTCTGGAGTCTGGGACCCAGGTTTGGTTCTGGAGCCTCGGCTGACTGACACAGCATAAGCTCTCAAAGCATATTTGTTAAATTAAATGGACAGCATGGGTCTGAAAGTTTCAAAGTCTCTTGCAGTTCAGGAATTTCTTCATCTTAAGATTCTAGCTCCAGGGTCCTCTTAGAGGAGGGTCTTCTGTTCTCCCTCTTCCAGCCCTGGGGCTGGGTTATGGCTGCTCCTCCTCCAGCCCCCATCTGCCTGTCCTATTATGCCGGGCTGAAAGGTTGGGATGGGGAGCATCGTCCACAGAGAAAAGGGTGGATCCCAGTTGTTCTGAGGGCCAGGCCCACCTATATTGACCTTTGGTTTGCAGCTCCAGAAGTGTTGGGACCAGAGAAGTATGACAAATCCTGTGACATGTGGTCCTTGGGTGTCATCATGTATATCCTGTGAGTGTGCTGGGGAAGGGGCCAGGGCAGGCTGTGCTGGGATGGGACAAGGGAGGCTGTTCCTCTCCGGGACAAGAGGGAGAGGCAAATGTTAGCATTCCCCTTTTGGGTGGGGGATTCCCTGGGAAGTCCCTGCATGCCCCCTTCTCTCAATGCCTATTGGATTCTGACAGCTAAGTGCTGGGTATAAATGAGCTAATGGGCCAGAAAATGTGTGGTTTAGCTACTTGGCATGTTGAATTCCTGGACTGTCTCCTAGACTTTGCATATTGTGCCTGTATCAACGAACCCCTATTTCTCTGTGACCTTTACAAGGATAGGAACCTATTTCTCTCCCTATCCCTGGTACAGGGCCCCTAAATAACATCTGCTCTGTCTCCTACTTCCTTCCTCCTCTTGCTGCAGGCTGTGTGGGTATCCCCCCTTCTATTCCAATCATGGCCTTGCCATCTCTCCGGGCATGAAGACTCGTATCCGAATGGGCCAGTATGAATTTCCCAACCCAGAATGGTCAGAAGTATCAGAGGAAGGTAGGAACCCAGCCTTTCGGGACAAGGAGAAGTGCCCGTGCGTGTGTCTGTGCGTGTGCATGCATGTGGGTGGTATAACATGGGATATCTAGGGGTCTGCACCTGTGCCCACACCTGCTGGGTGTGTCCGGCCTATGTGAAGGGCCTGAGGTGGGGCCAGGGCTGTGGGGCTGTGTACGGTTTATCAAGTGGCATAGCCATAGTGGTCTTTGGGGCCCGTTCTTGAGCTATCTGCCTCCATGCAACCCCCCTCAAGCCTGGTTCACCCTGAAAACTGTGGGAAGGAGCGGGACAGGGAGCATGGCCCTTGAGCTGCGCCTGTCTCTTGCCCCACACCCACAGTGAAGATGCTCATCCGGAACCTGCTGAAAACAGAGCCCACTCAGAGGATGACCATCACGGAGTTTATGAACCACCCTTGGATCATGGTGAGCCTGGCAGGCGGCGGAGGCCTGGGTTCAAGGGGACTGTCACTCAGGACGGGGTCTTAGCTGGGACTCTGCCTGCCCCAGGCTTTTACTCAGACCCTATTCTTTCCCCTCAGCAATCAACGAAGGTCCCTCAGACCCCACTGCACACCAGCCGGGTCCTGAAGGAGGACAAGGAACGGTGGGAGGATGTCAAGGTGAGGGACACCACTGGGAGAGGGGCTGGGGGAGGCAGCTCGCAGAGCACCCCGGTGTGAATGGGAGAGCTGGTCCTGCATGCTCGCACCCCAGGGCTGTCTCTGTGACAACGGGAGCAGCGACTCTGAGCCGCTTCCCTAACCAGGTTGTGGGCAGAGGAGTCCGTGTTCCTGTCCAAACTGCTGTGGCTGTTTCCTACAAGCCTTCTGCTCCCTGGGTCTCTAACAGGACCTTAAAGGGCATCTGGTCGATGTCCTCATTTTGCAGATGAGGAAACAGAGGCCCAGAGAGGTGGAGTGACCTGTTTAAGGTCATGCAGCTGGTGACTGGCTGGGGCAGGCCAGCTCGGGTCTCCTGACTCCTGGTCCTGTGCAGGGTCATGGGAGGGCTCCCAGGAGAGTGGCAGCAGCACGGTGGCCAGGCACTCTGGGGACTCAGGGCTGGGGGAGGCTGTCGTCAGCAGTGTGGCCTCACTGATGGGCCTGTGTCCTCTGCTCTCCCCCGCTGCCCTCATCCTGCTCTGTCCCCACATCTTGTTTCCTGTCTCTCACATCTCTCTTCTGCTCTCCCTTCCCCTTGTCCCTTGGCTTTCTTTTGTGCCCTTCCTGGTGCAATCCCCACCTGCATCCCCCTGCCCTTGCCCCCAGGAGGAGATGACCAGTGCCTTGGCCACAATGCGCGTTGACTACGAGCAGATCAAGATAAAAAAGATTGAGGACGCATCCAACCCTCTGCTCCTGAAGAGGCGGAAGAAAGCTCGAGCCCTAGAGGCTGCGGCCCTTGCTCACTGAGCCCCTGGGTGCCTCCTACCCCACTGGAGGACAAGCAATAACTCTCTACATGGATATATTTTTAAATGGAGAGACACAGAACTATCCACTTCCATCTCCTCTCCTCCTCAGCTGCATGGAGCCCAGCACCGCAACAGGGGCTGATGAATCCTGCCTTTGGTTCTGGCCACCCCAGAGAGGGCGAGGCTGGGAGAGAAGGGAGCAGGGTGCTCTTGAACCTGTGCTCGTTTTGCAATTTTATCAGTAATTCGACTTAGAATTTTTATGGAATCTCTTTTATTGTCCTTTGCCCCACCCCTCCTCCCTTCCACCCAGCCCCTTTCTCTCTGCAAAGGATACTGCAAAAGTTTGGGGCTTGTTAAAGGGTATGTGTGGAAACTGTTATAGGGAGCATCCCTGTGTTGTCCCATCCGCCCTCGGTATTTCCCTACCACGGCCTGCGGTCCCCCTGGCTCAGGCATTCTGGGAGATCCAGGCTACCCTTGGGGGGGGGGGTGCCACCCACCTCCTCCCCTGGAGCCCTCAGGCATTACCAGCGTGCCGAACAGACAGGAGTGTGTGTGTGTGTGTGTGTGGGTGTGTGTGTGTGTGTGTGTGTGTGCGTGTGTGCCCAGATCTGTGCCTGGGACTGTGCATTTGAGGGGCCAGGGGCAGGCAGGGCTGCAGAGGGAGGCCCTGCTGTGGCTCAAGAACTTTCTCCCTCTTTGGGCCTGCCTTGCCCGTACTGAGCCTGCCAAAGTGCCTGGGAAACCTGTCCAGACTCTCACCGGGCCCTCTGTGGCCTGTCTCTCAGCTGGGTTCCGGGAGACAGAGAGGAGTGACTTGGACCCTGGCACAGCAATCAGGAAGACTGGACCCCCACCCCCAGGACCCCCTTCTCCCCATTTAGTGCTGGTCCTAGGTCCTCTGAGGCACTGGTCTCTCTACTTCCCTGTGTTGCCGTTATTAACCTATTCTTGTTTATTTTTCTTGAATTTTTGGCCATTTCTCAGTGGGCCACCTCTCAGCTCATGTGGATGAGCCTGGGCAGTGTATATTGACAAAGCTTTTGGATTTCGTGTGTCTCTCTTAGGCTCTGGGGACAGCTAGCTATTCCTTGGGGGAAAAGGCAGGACCACTTCTGTGGTCTTCCCTTAAATTCCCATTTTGTGGCCTAGTGGGTAGGGGCAGTCTTCGCACCAAAGATGTCCCGACTCTGCCCCCTTGCCCGTCGGCCACTTTACCATCACCCCAAACAACTCAGCTTCATGTGTCCAGGCCAGTGACGGGAGGGGCCCTCCCCCAGTATTCATGAGGGGCAGCCTGGGGAGAGGTTCTCTGGACACGGTCCCATATTCCCCCTTCCTGTTGGGGGAGGGGGCAGCAGTGACACTTCAGCTTTCATCTCTCTCCGGGCAGGTGGGGAGGGGCACCCAGCCTTCTCTGGGGGTGGGGGAGGGCGCAGGTGCCTGCAGCACCTCCCTCCTCTGTGATGGCATGTCCAGCACTCAGATTGTTGTAAACTGTTGTTTTGTATGAGCGAAATTGTCTTTACTAAACAGATTTAATAGTTGAATGTTTTTCTTTCTCTTCCTTCCTGGGGCTCAGGCCCTCAAACCCCCACCTATGCTGAGGCTTTGTGTGTTGGGAGGAGGAGATCCAACCTGTCTGGTGTAGGGACAGCGAACTCTGCCCTCCTTTATAGCAGGGTGGGGGAGGCACAAGTACTGGGGAGCCCGTCCTCTTTTGCCAAGTACCGAATCAGGAGCCAAGCTACTTTTCATCATGTCATTCTTTGACCTACATAGCCACTACTAGGCACTGGTAGGGGGTCTGGGGAGGAGAGGGTGGTAGTGAATTCGGCTAAAATCCTGGAAGAGACCAGAGGAGCCGGTTGGTGTAGTACCTGAAAATTCCAGGAGGGGGCGAAGGGAGTCAGTAGAAACCAAAGTCCTCTGCCTCAGACTGAAAGAGACCTCAGGGTGTGTGTGACCCATTCTCCATGCACAGATGAAAAGACTGAGGCTCAGAGATGGGGTTTTTGAGATCACAGGATGAATTGATTTGTGGTAAAGCTTAAAGTAGAAACTGGTCTAGCAACCCCATTGCTTTGCCTCCCGGTCAAGTGGAGAATAGCATGTCCTAGACCATTTCTCCTACATTTTCCTATGAGATCCTAAGAACTGTCAAGGGAGGAAGGCAAGACAGGGTGGTGATTTATTCCTGTTTAATGAGTGGGGAAACCAACCAAGGGAGTGCAGTAATGTGCTGGAGGTTTGGATTAGTAATGTGCTAATTGGTTTGGGTTGGAACTCGGGCCTCAGAATCCCAAGGCCTGGGGTGTTCTCCAGCCTCAGACCTGTCTCCTCCCTGGGGAAGAGGCTTCACTCTTAGAGGGCCCATGACTTCCTCTTCGTGACTCTGAATGGGTTGCTGAGGTTGGTTCCCACCTTGAGATTCCATTCATTACTCTAGAATCCACTGCTCAAAATGAACCAGCATGAGGTATTGTTTTCAGAGAAATCCAATTATTTTGTCTATGCTTATGAAAGTGTCAGAAGCAACAAGAACCCAAGGGGAAGAAGGAACAAGTGGTGGTAGGGAGTTGGGAGAGGGAAAAGAAGATCGTCAGAGCTCTGATGTCATTAGAGACTATTGCTGCCGTAAAAATTTAGTGGCTTAACACAGATGTGTTGTCTGTCAGTTCTGTAGGTCAGGAGTCTGAGAGGGTCTCACTAGCCTAAAATTAATGTCTCAGCAGGGCTGCTTACCTTTTTGGAGGCTGTTCCCTTGCCTTTGCAGTTTCTAGAGGCTTCCTGCATTCCTTGGTTCATGGACCCCTTTCTCCATCTTTGAAGCCAGCAAGCTTGCATCTTTCTGACCCAGCCAGGAAGGATTCTCTGCTTTTAAGGACTGGTGTGATGAGTTTGGGCCCACTCAGGTAATCCAGGACAATCCCTTCATCACAAGGTTCTTAACCTTAATCCCATCTGCAAAGTCTCTTTGCCATGCAAGGTCCAGGGACTAGGTGTCGACATCTTTGGGGGCCATTATTCTGCCACAGAGGCTTGTCTCACAGCCTTCTCGTCCTCGTGCCCCAACATCGTTGTGTTTACTTCCTTCCCTGTCTGTCTTAGCCCAGCAAGGATCCAGCCTGGGGGTGGCCACGTTCAAGGAAGATGGCTGGGATCAAGGGCCAGGAGGGGCTGGCATGGTGAGCAGGTCTTGCTGTGCCTTCCACCCTCCCCAGGCCCCCAGACCCCTGACCTTCCACACCAGCATGATTTCCTGTCTGTAGGGAGAATGTACCTCCTCCTGCCGTCTCTGGTGGGATGGCAGTGGAAATTTTGTCCCCAAAGGCAGATGCTGGCTTGCAGGGGTATAGGGGCAGTGGGGAGGTGGGGGGAGACACTGGGTATGCTTCCTGAACACCCTTGTGTGGCAGGAAATAAAGAGGGCTGTGGACACTTCTGGGCTTCTACTAAGTGCTGATGCTGAGCAATTCCATTGATCTCTTCACCAGCATAAAACCTTCTGAGGTAGTCAGTCTAGCCTCAGGTTTACCTGTGAGGAAACTCAGGCTCAGCGAAGTAAAGAGATTTGCTTGCCCAAGGTCACACGACTAGTCAGATGAATGTGACCTGCATCTCCTGTTTCTAGATTTAGAGCTCCTTTAAAAAGCACATGGAAGTCCTCTTGATGAGGGAGGGCAGGGGGGCAGGGAGGAGACTCAGATTGGATAGAGGAAGTTTTAATTTCCTTTTCTGTGAAATGGGTGTGATATTCCTAGGCCCTGTGGCTATTGTGTAGAATTTAATGAGAATGGATTTAAATGTTTCCTAAAATACCAGATGCCAGGTGGCCTTTATCACTAGAGCAGTGTCATCCTTGAGCTTCCCTGCCAGGAGGGCACAGGAAGCCCCAGACTAGCGGCAGGTCGGTGGTCTAGGCCAGGCTCTGCTGCCCTGGGTGTGAGGGCGGGTGTCTGTGCTCTGCGGTAAGGAGGCCATCGGGTTGGTAAACAATAACAGTAAATTCAGGGTTTTCCTTTGACTGGGTTGGTGACAGGAAATGCAGAGGGCTATGTGTGAGGCTGGAAGGAAATTCAGTTACTCAAGGGAGGAGGGGGAGGTTGGTGAGGCTGGGGAAAGTGGCCGTCCCACTCACAGCGAATGTCAACTAACCCTGCTGGGCGCCCCCTGGTGGGCCAGAGTGGGGACAGAGCAGGCTCTGGGGGGCAGAGGCTGTGTCCTCAGCCCTGAGAGTACAGCCTCTTGCTGGTTCTGTCTCTTGAAGCTTGCATTGAGGGGCTGAGTTTGGGAGTAGCTGCTCTTCGGAAGGGTGACAGGCTCCAGCTCTGGGGGCCCTTTTGGTGACTTCATCTACTTCTCCTCTCCCCGCACTCAGACCAGTGTGGAGAGCCCCCCGCCATACCAAACCACCAAATATCCAGGCACTTCCTGAAGCCCCTTCAAGGGTATTACTTCACAAAATCAAGGCCAGTTTTACAGAAGAGAAAACCCTTTTCAGAAAGGTGGACTAGGAAAAACAAACGAAGCGAAGACCCAGTTCCTCCCTGCGAGGAGCCAGCCAGGGAGAGGCGAGATACGCGGGCGCGATGGCGGGTGGCCTTGTCTTCCCTCTCCCTGCACTGCAGGCTGGACACGTTAGAAACCACTCCAGATAGTGAGGAATGTGTCCCCTGCACAGGTGGCACAGGGCAGCCTCTTAGGAGCCTAGAGGTTTTGAGACTAGAGAGAGAAGTGAGGTCAGAAGGAACACTCCTTGGACCCTTGTGTTCTGTTTAGATGAGGCCCTGACATCCATGCCTTGGTTGGGATGACACTGGTCCTACCTCCACCCAGGCAGGTGATTGAAATGTGGCCATACCAAGACTGAAAGGCGGAGGAAGAGCTGTTGATGGATATGCAAGGATAGATAGGGCCACTCCCCCACGCTCCAGGCCACTCTCTGGTGGGTCAGTGCATTGACCTCCCGGCCTGAGCTGCTCTTTGAAGACACTTGCAGCCAAGAGTAAAAATGCCAAAGTAGAAATCCAAGAGTAAAAATGCCACATTTTCATTGAGCTTATCTTGAACACCCACTCTGTGTAACATTCTGTGCTGAGGACTTTGGGGCAACACAGATGAGTGAGTGAAAAGTGGGTCTAGCCTCATGCAGCTCAGTGTAGGCAAGTGGACAGACATAATAGAAGGCAGGGAGGACCGAGGCTCTAAAGTAGGATTAGTAGATCATGGTGCAGAGGACAGAGCTGTGCTGAGAGACCCAGGGGGGCTTCCTCCAGTCCTTCGAGATGGCAGAAAGGACAGTTCTGATGGTAGAAAGGAAGGGAACAGCATGGAGGAGATTTTCCCATTGGATTCCCCACTCTGATTTCTCTCTGCGAGAGTAAGATCCTTCCTTCTTTGAGTCTATGTTCACCCCTCTGTCTTCTGGTCTGAACTGCTGTCTGCACATGGAGATCTGATGTTTTCTGTCTGTTTTCTCTTTCCAGCCCTTCCAACATGGATTCTCCTCATTCACAATGTTTGCTCCCCCAAACCCAAAATTTGAGAACAGTTCATTAATTTTTTAAAAGCCTTACAAAGTTATACCTTAGGTCATTTGTGGTTGTGCGTTTTACAGATCATTGTGGAAAAGGATAATATGACATGAAATCAGGAGCCCCCTGGAAGAGAGGGACGTGTGGCTGTCGGGGCTTCTGATCTCCCCTTGGCTCTGCCACTCAGAAGCCACAGCTCCGCAGCCTTTCTCATCCCTCCACCCTCATGGTCCTTACTCCACAAGTCGGTATATGAAAAGTGAAGCCCTTGAGAGCCTCCCTGGAACAAGTATACATTTTAGTGTACCTAAGCATCGACGCTTTTTATTTTTAACACACTAGTGTCTCAAATTTGGGGTTACCTTGGAATTTACATCTACCCTCTGGAGGGAACAGTTATTGCTCTGAAGGTAAGTTACTTCCCAGAGCCTCTGGCCAGGAAGTCTTTTGACTGTCAGGCCTTCAGGATTTCAGGTGGGGCCACTGAGGCAATGAATCTGAAAGGCATGGAACCTGTGTATGGTAAGTCATTTTTAGGGACCAGGGCTGCCATACAAATGCATTTGTTTGCATAATCTTCTTGCTCTCAGGGACAGTAAAATTTCCTGCCCCCATCCCACACCCCTGCCAGGATTTGCAAGTGAAATATTGGGACTGGCTTTCCCCCTTCACAAGTCCCCCACCCTTCACAAGTCCCCCACCCTTCACAAGTCCTCCCCTCCCCCTTGGTTTTGGTTCTGTCTCTCAGGCCCTGCGTGACCAAATACTAGTCTTAATTTCTCTGATCCTGAGGGAGTATTGTTCCTGGGTCCCCGATATGCAAAGGATATGCAAATGAATACCCTGTCTGGACGGCTCAGGCCAAAGCCTAGGGTAGTGGCTAGCTCTGGCCACTGCTGTCTGAGTCCATGTGAAACGTGATTTTACTCCTTCCTCAGTGCAGGCAGCTGTGAGTCCCTTGTTCCTCAAACAGAGCCCCAGGGGATAACAAGGCCTCAAGTTTCAGAATGAGCGGAGTTCTCCCTGTCCTCACCCTGTGATTTGGAGACGTGTGGTTCTGAATTCACCAGTCAAAGGTTTACTTTTCAAAGAAACCACTATCTCATCTGAGTCTGAGCCCGAGACCTTGGTTAGCTGGAGTCTGTGGTGCAGAGAGATCTGGTATTTGTAGTAAGACCCAGAGGGGCCTATAGTTTTCTAGCACTCAGTTGTCTGTCTGCTTTTCTGGTCATAAACCTGTTCTAAGAAAATGGTCCTCAGAGCGAGAATCTAACCCTACCTCTCACCCCACTCACCCACACACAGAAGGGACAGGGCAGGAGGGGAGAGGGGATGAGGGCAGACCATTCTCTGAGCCAGTGTGCAGGAAAGAGGAAGAGGGTAGAAAGAAGTTCAGTCTAATCTGCCCATTCCATGTTCTGCTTATTGCAGCTGACTCAGGGTAGGCGCTTGGTATCTGTTGGACGGATGAATGCATCTAAAGAAAAATGAACACAAGTAATTCCAGTAACTCAAATGTTACAGAAATTATATATGCATGTAATTATATAGACACAGAGTGAAGTGTGAAAGTTCCCATCTATAACCTCTACTCACCCAACTATGCCAGTTCCTGCTCTGGAAATAACCTCTTTTAATACCTTGACTTTATTTTGATTTTTACCCCCAAAATTTCTATCAATTTATCTAGATACATATCTGCTTATAAGTACAGCTGAGAAATTTCTTGAAGGTTTGAACAAGTACACATGGAATCATTAGGCATCTTGTTCTGCAACTTGCTTTTTTTTAGAAAAAATGTGATAAAATGGACATAACACAAAATTTACCATCTTAACCATTTTTAAGTGTGCAGTTCTGTAGTATATTCACTTTGTCGTGCAACCAATCTCCAGAACTTATTTATACCGTTAAACAACATGCAATTACTCTGTAAACTTAGCATACCTCAGTGAGTTTTCATGACTGAACTCATAGAACTATCATATTCTCTTTTATAAGGGCAGAGTACACCACAGTATGGATGTGCCATACTTTGTTTAACTATCTGCTATTGATGGATCTTTTGTTTCCTTTTTTTCCCTAGTATTGGTATAGATGGTGCAAATATCTCCTACAATTTCTCTGAGCCCGTGAGTAAGGATTTCTGTAGATTCCTAGAAGTGGAATAGGTATATCTAAGGGTATATACATTTTAGGTTTTGAGGGTACTGCCAAAAAGACCATATCAATTTATGAATGAATGCACTTTGCATATTGCTTTCTGAGTGAGAAGTTTGTGAAAAGATTTGCTGTCAGCAGTGGAGCAATCTGGGTAGAATAAGTCAGCTGAGAATAAGAGGACATTCGAAGCACTTCCCGAAACTGATAGATGCATACCTTAGCCACATTGTGGGCGACTGGAAAAATCAGATCTAGAAGGGGGAAGGGATTCCTTCCACTTCTCCCCACATCTGTGGCTCTGCTCACTCATTTATGGTTATTTGCATATATTTGTGGCGTGTAGGCAGAATGGCTCAAAGGCACAAATCTGAGGTTCAGCCTCCTACCAGTGTTTGATCTTGAGCAGGCACCTGACCTGTTTCTCAGACAGGGATGCTAGTGCCCTTGGGGGAACACCAAGGTGATGACAAGGGTGCAAATAACTTTGACAGAGGCAGACTGGTGAGTGCTATAAGAGAGGTCCAGAATGCCATAGGAGGTTATAGGGGAAGGATCCGTCTGGTTAGGGATATCAGGGAAAGGCACATGGCGGAGGAGGTGGCTCTTGCTCAGGGTCCTAGGTGTTGAGGAGGACACAGGACACGTGCATGTATTTTTTCTTACTGTACAAAAGCTCAGGCACACTGACTCCAACAACGTAGTGGAGGCACGTTACCTCCTCCTATAAAGATAGGACACTGACGTGCCCAGTCCTCTGCTGGTTACCGAGTGTGAGGAATCAGGCTTGTGATGTTGCCAGGAACTCAGGTGCACAGTGCACAGGAGAAAGCTTTGGAGTTACACTAAACTGGGTTCAAACTCTGGGCAGCTGACTTGACCTCTCTGAGCCTAAGTTTATCAATCAGTAAAATGGGGATAATTACTGAGGCACTCACGAGAATGCCTCACAGACTTAATATTACTGGGAGCTTAATTGTCCAAGGGCCTCAGCTATCATGCTCTGAAATCCATTGTTGCTTTTGTGGAGGTCACACTTCCCACCACCGCGTCCCAGCCAGTGACCAAGCACAGCAAGGATCCCAAGACTCACCCATGCCTGGGAGAACCAGCACTCTGTTGATGGCCAGCTTTGGTTTGAGGAGATGCTGGCAACTTTGTGGAAGCTCCCTTAGACTGCACAGTGCTCTAGCACGCTTGTGCCTGTCCTCCCTATCAAGAAGTGAGTTTTCCTGCCCGTTCCCCGCTGCATCATCTCCTGAGTTCTCTATCCCCTGATTACCCACTTATACGTGCCCTGGGCCCTGGGTACCCCTGACTCATCTTTGCGGGATAAAGGTGATTACTCTATGTGGCTTTGGTTAAGAAAGGAGCTGCTACAGGGTCTGCTGCAGGAATATTCAGGCCCACTGGACCTGTGGCTCTGTAGCCCAGCAGACAGGACCACCTTGGCCATGCTGAGGTGTGGACTTGCTGGAAGGCAGCATGGGTGGTTGGGTGGGTCATGGAGGGGTGTTAGCAGCTGGGCAGAATTGGCAGTGGGGAGGTCGAGGGAGGGTGATGGGAAGATAGTGTGCTCAAGTGAAACAGACCACACAAGGGGAGGGTGAGTCACAGGGTTCCTCTCAAAACCCCCATGCCCATGGTCTCTAGATATCCTGAAAGTGGAGCCTGCCAGCCTCAGCCTCGGCCCCAGTTCTAAGAATGCCTCCCCGTCCCCTCCCTCCCACAGTTGCCAAAATTAATCAGGCCCCTGGCTTTGGTGGGGTACTGTTTTCTTATAGGAATTTGCCAAAGAAAACCACAGGGTTATACCCCAGCAAAGGAGGCTGCAGAGATTAGGACCGATTGGGAAGAAATGTGAGAGCAGCCGTGTCTGGTGTGGGTTTCAGAACCTGGTTCTTCTCACACCACCAAAGGAAATTTGGCTCGAGAGGTTCAGAGAAGCTGGGGGGTGTGGTGTAGGCTGAGCCCTGGACTCCTGCGGATCTGGGTTCATGCCAGCTCAGAGCTCTCCGTGTCCGTAAGCCTCAATCTCCGTATTAGTAAAATAGTGATTTAAGAGCACCTTTGTCCTAGTGTTGTGAGGATGGAAGAGCCCATCAGTGTGAGCCCTTAGCCAGGCTCCTGGTGCATAATGAATGAAAGCCCAATGAAGAACCTCCCAGCTCAGCCCCAGACACCCCCGTTTCCCTTCGTGACCTCTTTTTGGTTTTTTTTTTTTGGAGTTTTGACTTCCAACAATTCTATGATGTGGTGGTATTATCCCCCCTTTTATAGATTAGTAAACTGAGGTTCAGCTTGACTAAGTACCTAGGAAACAATTCTTTGCAGCACAGGATCCTCAGGTTCAACAGAGGTTTATAGCCTACTTACCATAGCTCCCAAAGGCAAAGAGGAGGCAGGGACAGCATCTGAGGCTCAGAAAGGCTCAAGGCCCCTTGTCCTTGTGAAGGCCAAGCTACAAGTTAGGAGACTGCAGCACCCCTGGACCTAAAAGGCTTTAAGGGCACAGTATAAACCATTTTGTCCACTCCCTGGGTCCCCACAATGGAGCAGTCCTCCTTCCGATAGTCACACAACCCATTTCCTTTAAGTTCTGCTCCCGTGTCCCTTTATCGGTGCACCTGTCCTTACTGCCCCCTTGAAAACTGCAGGCTTCCCTCCCACCCAGACTTCTCACACTGGGCACTCTCCATATCCCTTTATGGCCCTGTTTTTTAAAATTGGTTTTTTTGAAGCATAATGTACATACAGAGTTACCCTACTTAATTTCCCCCCTAGATCTGATCATCGTCTAAAAATCTGTATAACTTGTTTGTAATGGCCGGAATGGAAGTGCCACAAGGGCAGGGATTTGTGTCTGCTTTATTCACTGACGTCCCCCAGTGCCTCGCAGATAGCAGGCCCTCAAGTACTTGTTGAGGGTTGGTGGGGAGCTAGCATCATCCAGTCCTCTTTGCAGAGAATGAAGATGTGCAAGCCGGAGTCTCTACCCCCTCTGACTTGATGGTTTCATGAGAACGACACAGGGCACTGTATGAGTAAGTGCCACAGTGTGTGGTAGAGAGTGGTGTGTGCTTGGGGCCAGGAGCAGATCCGCAGAGATCCGTGAGATCCAGGAAAGACCTCCGGGAGGAGGTTAGGTGGCACTCCCAATTCTGAGTTCTCTGGTCACCTGAGACTGCTCCTCCTTCCCTGACAGAGGGGAAGGCTTCCCTCGTCAAACCCCAATCCCTCCTGCTGCTGTTTCAACCCATTTCCTCTTGTTCCACCCTCAGTGGGTCCTGTGGCGGTAACCGCATTAACCATTCCAACCCATCTCATTCCTCAACCAGACGTCCCACAGGCTAAGCAGAGGGTACTGCAGACACATTGCCTGCAGGCTTGTGCAGCCTGGGAGGGGCAGGCAGAAGACAATTCGTTCTTGGAGTGGGGTTGAACTCCAGGAGGCACTATCACTGGACCTGGCAGGAAGCCCGCACATAGATGACGCTCAGTAAACACCGGGTGCATGGGTATAAGAAACTGAGCATTAAAAGATGCCCCGAGAAGTCATTTTTATTACCTAGCCTCTGTCTAGACACAACAATGGCATCATTTGAACAAATTTTTGGTTATTTTCTTACTTTATTATATATTTGTATTTAGCATTTAATTTTATGCTACTTTCCCCAAATGGAAGCTCCCAAAATTGCATTCAGTATAGTACAATATTGTTGAATGCAAATAAGTAAGAAAATCAAGGAAATAAGAAAATAAAAATGGGAATGCAAGGAGAGGAGTGTATGGATCAAAGCTCTTACCCAGTGGAGTCCTGTAGAGCCAAAGCCCAGACATGAAAGACTTGCTGTTGTCTAGGCACCTGCCCCCTCTGAGCCATGCTGAGGGCAACCTTGTACCCCATCCCTATTGTGGGTATGAGGCATGTCCCTTGCTTCTGGGGCTTGTAGGGGAAGTGGAGTGTCACAATTCTTATAGGGTCCTAACTCCTCTCTGGATTTGTAACACATGACCCTAATTAGGCATATAAGAGAGTAGATTGTAGGTTGAACATTCTGGGGCATCCGAGGCACAGAATCTTAGGGCTGGAGGCCCACAAAGGGATACTGGTGTTTCCGAAACTTTCTGAAATCATAGAACGTCAAATAATTTTTGTCATGCTTCACCCCTGCAAGTCTTATACTTAAAAAGTATCCCTTCACTAAGTCTCTGAATAGCTATATATAGAGCAAAAACCACGGGGATATAATTTCTTTAGGTATCCTGGTTGCAAAGAGGTAACATTTCATCTGTCTTCACTAACAAGAAATATCAAACAATTTTATTTTTCCTAATTCTCATAGTGCATTTGCAGTTGACTTCTTAGGATCTAGACTAGAGTTCCATACACTCTATAGCTGAAGTCACGAATCCCAGAATTTCCTCCCTCCCAGGAAGGAGTTCTGTAGGCACGTTGGAAACTACCCCCATTTCTTCTTGATTTGTTCTCAGTGAACATGAACTGTGGCTGGTGATGGCCTCTTTAGAATTGTCCTGTGATAACTTACAGCAGGAACCCTTCACAGTGAAGCTAATGAACCTTGAACCTCAGAGCCTTGACTTGCAAAGACTCTTTTCTAATTTGGTGTCTGTAACTTTTATTTATTTTTTTCTTAATGACAGCTTCCACATTATTCAAGCTTTGGGCCTCCCGAAACCTGGATCATTGCTGCTTGCATTCTGTTGTGGAATAAAAGGCTGACTGTACACTAGAGATTCCTGCACCCTTTTGTAGTTGTTTCTGGGAAGTGACTGTCCAGCCAGCTACATTTCCCAGCCCCCCCTTGCATCTGCTTGATTCTAGCCAATGAAATAACGGGTGGAAGGGGTATGACCACCATTCCTGAGCCTGCTATTAGAACCTTCCATGGAATCCTCTGCCATCCCTCTTTTCTTATTTTCTGGATGCATGTTGACATCGAGGGCAAACTTGGAAGCCATACATTGATGACAGCAAAATGTAGTAGAGTCTGACTCCAGTTTTGATATTTGCTGATGGCTCTTGAGCCCTCTGCTCCTCTTATCTGATCTGCTCCACAAAGCTGGTGAGAAAGCCTGAGCACTTCCTCTTTGGCACCGGCAGGAAGTTCAAACCATGCAAGTCCAAGCCTGTACATGGAAATCCTTAACCCTGCCCCACCCCTTAACCATTATCAAACCCCAGCCGGTCACCCCTTTCTGCTCTCTCTGAAGTCATTTTTGGACCTGCTAGGGAATCTGCCCTGCTTTCCCCAGAAAGCCTCATTACGTGAGTAAAAAACCTTTTCATATCTTCTGGGCGCATGTGTGATATCATCAGTCTTGATGTCCAAGCCAAATTTTGGGTGTGTGGGGTCCACCTGTTCCTGAGGAGTGGCTGTAACCCAGAGCCTCCATCAGCATGAAGGACTGTGTGAATGAGGTTTTCGCCTGTACTTCTCTCCAATTTCCCTCACTGCTGCCCTTCCACGTATATTTTTTCTGTGAGTGAGAAATACCCTGCTGTTGTGTTAAGCCACTGAGATTTCAGGGTTTATCTGTTAACAGCATCTAGTGTTACCTTAAGTAACATACCCAGGGATACACCTGAATTTCTAGTTCTAATCATTTTCTATCTAATCGATGCCAATATCCTAATTAGTGTTTGGGAAATCTGGAAAAAAAAAATGGGTATTTTCCTTTCTGGTTACAGAGAAGATGCTGACTCTTTGACAAAGAGATTGTGGATAGCAAAGCCTTTTGATTCAGGATACGGGAATAAAGATGCTGCAATTCTGGCACGATGGATCATTTATTTGTTTTATGGTACTAACATGTCTTCATTCATTCTTAATATTTTCCCATGGAAAAAAGATGGAAGGAAGGATAGTGTTAGCATGTGTTATGAGACCATAGGGGAAGGGAAGGAAAGGAATCCATTGCAGCAAAATCAACCATCAAATAAACATATCCCAGTGAGGGAGTCACCCAGGCCCAAAGGAGCCACAGGTGAGGAGTGAAGGGTAAGGGTGGGTACAGACAGGGACACACTTACCCTCCCTCCCTCCTTTCTGTATTCAATATCTTACACAAGACTTTGGTTTCTGGCTATAAACCTGGGTATACATTTGCACCATGTCCTGTTTAACAAGCTTCAGCTTCTGTGACATGTGTTTCTCATATCAACAGAAGAGTTCCTGACGTGCATGCACCTTTCTGCTCTGTCTCACACTCGCTCTCACTTTCTATGTGGAAGGCTCTCTACTGCTTCTCTCTACTTTAGTGGTGGAGTGAAAAGCTAGATTATTAAACCAATGGAGTATGAGCAGGTAGAAGAGAAGACAGCAGTCACTAGGATCCAGTAAGGGTTTGCTGTTTAGGTCCCACCTCTAAGGCTGTGAAAGCTACTTGTTGGGATTATGTTTAAGGAGATGCCCGAGTCAGGAGGAGTCTGTAGATGTAGATGCAGAATCAGATTTTAGAGGAGCTGCAAAGTCATGCCCGGGGAGACAAAGTACCTCAAATTTAAAGGCCAAGGAAAGAACAGAACAAGTAGCATAGTCATGGGGTGAGATTGCCTAGGGTAGAGAAACCAGGTTCATCAAAATGAACAGACGCTTTTGCACAGTACCTGACTTGTGTGGAGAGGGCAGATTTGAGGTCATTCTCATCTAGACAAGTCACTTGTTTCATATGGTCATTGGACTGGTAGATTTGGATTTCCAGTAGACGTGGTGTATCTGGATTATATCAAGGCCTCTGAGAAAGACTAATGTGATCAATTTGTGAATAAGACATAGCTGTCTATTATTTCTAGCAGAGAGAAAGACTCAGTTGATATTTGATGCGCTACGGCGTTGGTCTACCATGTTTAATCAACTTGGACCAACTTGGTTTGTCAACTTGGGCTAAGGTGTAGAAGACAATTTTATCAAAAGCTAGATCAATTGCCCAAAATATCTAAGAGTAAAGCAGATATGGATGAGCATAAGTTGTAAATTTTTTTTTTTTTTTTTTTTAAAGATGACCGGTAAGGGGATCTTAACCCTTGACTTGGTGTTGTCAGCACCACGCTCAGCCAGTGAGCGAACCGGCCATCCGTAAATGGGATCCGAACCCGGGGCCTTGGTGTTATCAGCACCGCACTCTCCCGAGTTTTTTAATTAAAAAAACTTCTGTGTGTGACACAGACTGATGACAAGGTAACTTGTTCATAGTTCAAATAAAAAAGACTCGGGATTTTAGCTGACTCCAGGGTATTAGTTTTCTAGGGCTGCTGTAACAAACTACCACAGACTGGGTGATTTAAAACAACAGAAATGTATTTTCTTACAGTTCTGGAGGATAGAAGTCCAAAAGCAAGGCATCAGCAGGGCCAGGCTTCCTCTGAAGGCTCTAGAGAAGATCCTCCTGCCTCTTCTAGTTTCTGGTGATTGCCAGCAATCTTTGGCATTCCTTGGTTTGTGGAAGCATAATTCCAATCTGTGCCTCTGTCTTCACATGGCCATCTTGTATGCTTACGTCTCTGTATCCAAATTTCTGTCTTGTAATGATAAGGATATCAGTCATTGGATTAGGGCCCACCTTAATTCAGTATGACCTCATTTTTATTCGGTCCGTTGACTCTACATTTGACAACTGCAAAGACTGTATTTCCAAATAAGGTTATATTCACAGGTACTGAGGGGTTAGGACATGAGCATAGTTTTTGGGAGACATAGTTGAACGTACAACACCAAATATGGCCAGTGTAGTGGACTGAATTATGTCTCCCCAAAACTAACTGAAACTTGAATTGTGTCCCCCAAGTTTTATGTATTAGAAACTTAGCCACCACTGTGACTGTTAAGAGGGTGGGAAATCCTATTATGGTAATTGAAAGGTGGAGCCTTGAAGAGGTGATTGGATTGTAGGACCGTGCCTAGTGAATGGATTAATAATGGTGGTCATGGGCATGGTTCTAAGGGCTTTAAAAGGGGAGCATGAAGCGTCTTTCTCTCTTGCTCCCTCTGCTCTCTCTGCTTCTGCTGTCTTGCAATATGAGACCCCTGGGTCACTGTCACCACCACTAGATGGACTTTGGACTTCCCAGCCTCAGGAACTGTAAGCAATGAATTTCAGTTTCCTTATAAATCACCCAGTTGCAGGTATTTTGTTATAAGCAACAGAAATGTACTAATACAGCCAGTAACGTGGTGTGGCTGTGCTAAAGGATCTGCATTACAGGGGTGCAGCTGCATCACGATAGGTGATCCTGGAGAAGGAGGGGGATCGCTCCAAGCTGCCTGGGCCAGGCACAGCCCAGGAATCTCGGCAGGACTTGGCTCCTCCTGCACCCTTGGCTTCCAGGACTCACACTCGCATTTTCCCTTTATCTTTCTGGCTGTCCTCCTTGCTCTCCATTGCTGACACCTCTTCCTCAACTCAGCCATTAAATGGTTCTATTCCTTGGTGGTTTAGACTTTCTCCTTCTCTCACTCTACTACTGTTCTTCTGTGAGTCGATATCCTCTCCCATGGCTTCAGCTAGCATTTGTATACTGATCACTCCAGAATCTTGTGGAGATGTCTCCTGAGATCCAGTTAGACATCTCTACTTAGATATCTTGGGGTACCTCAACTGAATATATCCAAAATCAGCTCTTCATCTTGCTCCTTTTTTAAAAACCCGGGTGTCTGCTAAGGTTCCCAGTCGCAGTAGATGGCACCACCCGCTGCCCGTTTGTGTAGGAGACCCTCCCTCGTCCTCTCTGACTGCTCCCTTTCCTTCACTGCTCACATCCAGCCAGTCAGCAAATCCTGTTGACTCGAAGTTTGAACTAGTTCACGAATATGTCTGTGTAATTCACTTTTTCTTTCCACGGCTACTACCTTGGTTCAGGCCACTGTCTGATTTTGCGGGGGAAGACTTAGATTACTGTTAACAGGTTTTGAATTGGTCTCCCAGCCTCCGATCTTATTTCTCTAATCCACTTTTTACACAGCATCTAGAATGCAAATATGATCATGTTATTCTCCTGCTTAAAATCCTCCTATGAATTCCCACCCTTGTTAGGATATGAGTCAACCCCCTAACACTGCCTAACAGAGACTGCGTGTACTGATCTCTGCTGACTTCTCAAGCCTCATTTCTCTTTATTCCCTCTTTTTTCTCTCACACCTTCTCCTTTCTCCCACACATCAGCCTAGCACACTGTTCCTCTCTGGTTTTACCTAATTGTCTGATACTCATATTTCAGGTCTCAGCTTAAATGCCATTCTTCTAGGGAGGCCTTTCCTGATCCACTGCTTGGTTGCCCTTCAGCAACTGGTCTACCAAGTTGCACAAGCCTAGGAGGAGAAATTTGAATTGTATTATGTGTGAATGGTAGCCCTGAAGTCGAGCAATGCTGGGACCCAGCACACTTCCTCACTGTGGTTTTTTCATTGTCTTCCCTCCTGCATTGCAAGCTCCACGTCCAATTCTCTGCTGTAAGCCTGGCACAAAGCAGGAGCTCAAGCACTATTTGTTAAATTAATAAATGAGATTTTAAGAGAGAAATGGCTAACTGGTTGTGTAAATGAAATATGGGAAAAAAAATTCTGAAAACCACACCTTTTACAGAATAATTTAAGATATTTAGTTTGGAGAAATGGAGATTTAGAACAGATATGCTTGTAAAAATGAAATACATTTATTCCATTTTATCTCAGAAAGATAAGTAAAACGACTGAATTCAAGTTGTAGGGATGCAAATTTGGTCCTGATAATAAAATTGAAAGAACTTCTCGATAGTGAGAACAGTCCAGAAATGAAGCCATGGCACACAAAGCAATGAGTTCTGCTTCACTGCAAACACCGAAGTATGAGCAGATGCCCACAGGCAGGAGCGTGGTGGGCGGCAGCTGGACAAGACAGCTTTAGAGTATCTAACTCAGTATGTCTGTGGTTTTGTGACTGTAGGGAAAGTTTACTTTTCAGTTGAACTCAAGCATTTATTTAATGCCTCTCTGGGCTTGGCATTATTGGGCACATAGGACTCTACTTATACCTGCACACAGTCAGGTTGGAGGGACAAGGTCAAGCTCATAGGGAGCAATTAGAAGCTTGTGGAATATCACCAGGTGCCTGTGTAATACAGAGTATGGTCTTGCATTATGGTGGAAGCCTTCACAGCAGAGGGGGAGTTTGAAAAGAGCCTTAGAGGATGGGAAAGAGCTGGAGAGGAGGGTACACTTCAGGAGAAAGGAGGCTGATGGTGGAGTCTGTGAGAGAAGCAGATGTGGCCAGGAACACAGGCAGGTGCTTCTCATAGCTGTCACAGCCTCAGCATCTGCATTTAGGTCTGTGGCACTCTAGTTTCCTTAGCTGGAACCAGAGAGAAGACAGGATGGGGGCTAGCCTGAGAATTTGCTAAAACTCAGGAGTCTTGCCCTGTGGTGAAAGAGAATGAACTTCTTGCCTATCCTGAACTCTTTCAAGTTTTTGGGGCTCCCTGGATGAGTAAGAGGTGACTCAGCTGCTCAGAAGGAAGGGAGCAGGGGAAACCCCAGGATTGAAGTTGCCCGACTGTTTATAGCCCACAAGTTCACATGCCTTTTTTGTACATACTTTTGACTGCAAGTGACTGAAAACTCAATTAGCAATGATTTAATCTAAAGGAAAATTATTATCTCATGTATTGAAAATGCTGGGGTAGTTCTGATCTAGGATTAGTTAATTCACGGTTTCAATAAGATCACAAGATCCTACTTCTTTCCATTACTTTGATGTTCTCTACTTGTTAATTTATCTTCTTAGTCTGAGTCCCCTTGTAGTCCCCAGAAGGCTTCAGCAATCCCAGGCATCAAATGTGGACAACATCCAGAGGCAGAAAAAAAAGGCTAGTTTCCTTGTTTTTAAGAGTAAGAAAAAAATATTGCCTGGTAGTCCCTCAGTCCTGGAGAGACTCAGAGTTCTCTTCATGTCTCATTGGCTAGGTTATATCACAAACCCATTCCTACATCTATCACTGGACAGGTGAGATGGAATTACCATGGGAGGGGGCCCAGTGCCCCTGAAGCACGCACATGTCTGATACCTGCACATCATCGGGGCTCATCAGATGAGAAGGGGCATGGCAGCCAACAGCAGCTGCCACATTTCCTTCCTCATCAGGATGCTAAGTTTTTCAGGTATGATGGAGACCAGGGTAGGGATGACTTGGCCAGTATCACTCACCTCGCCTGAGCTGGGGGTCCTAGTCAGGATATGCTGACTGTGCTAGGGTACTTGTGGTTGGTTGATTGGTGGGACTTGAGATTCTCACTGGAGCGATGGGTTGTAGATTCAACCAGGAGATCTTCAAGACAACTTGCAATCCTTCCTGTGGGCCTGGTATTGTGCTGGGCCTGTAACACAGAATCTCATGTAATCTTCATCTCAAATTTGTAAGTCAAGGATTGTGATTCCTACCTTCAGATAAGGAATTGAAATGAGGTGACTTACCCAAAGCCAACAGTGAGTGGTAAACTGGGGATTTGAAATTGGGTTAGTCTATTTATAATATATATATTTCTCCCACTTATGTCTCACTACCTTTTTCTTCTAACTTAAGAGTTTCTACAAGTCTGAGAACAAGCCTGGGAAGTGTAATTTAGATCTGTACTTCTCAAGCTGTCTTTGGCTAAGAACCATATTTAAAAAAAAAAATTCTTCCATTATGGATCAATATTTTTGTAAAATACAAGAATTACTAGGAACATGAAATGAAAATATAGTAAATATATATCAAATATAAACACCATTTAAAGTTATTTAATCTAACAAACACACAAAAAAACTGTTAAATTGCTATGAAGTTTTCTAAACACTCAGATTCTGTACTTACATTGCCACAAACTGGCAACAAACACGCAGGGGCCAGCACTGGTCTTCAGCCCACACTGAGTGGTGCTGATTTAGACGGCTTTCTGCCTCTGCCCTCTTCCCTAGACTACAACTCAGGACGTTCCACACTTGGAGGGCTCAGCTGAGATGATGTTGGAAGTACTTGTTTTAATGTGGAGCCAAACAGCAGAGGAAGAGGCTAGATTTTGCACTACTGCATCCATAGAGACTTCTATTTTCATCAAGAGATTTATGTTAGACTGGAGGAAACAATTTCTTGACGGTGATTTCCCATCCTTCTGCTATGCAGGAAAAAGATCAAGCCCAAAGGAAGGGTCTGTGTTTGGAGATTTGCTGGAGGTTCCAGTTGGATGTGTCACTGGATAATGATTCATCTTGGTAAAAAATATAAGCTTCTTGATTTGAGTGACTCTAAGGTTGTGGGTGGTTAATATTTGGTCATTTGTTATTTCTCTGACATAAAAATGACTTCAGTCTGGTAAGATATATTTACAAATATATAGGTCCTTTTGTTTATTAGGAAATTCCAATTTTGCTAGAAAGTCTTACCAAGAAATCTGTATTTATTTCCCTCCAAGACTTGGGAAAACTAAAATCGTCTTTGTTCAGTGTATAAAACTCTGAGAACTCTACATATGTGGAGATTAGAACCCACCAGAGACTCCAAGATGCTCACGTATCTTCTGTCTGTCCTCTTCAGTCACAAATTACTTGAGCAACTATCATTCTTCTTCTACTGATCTTCATTCTCCTGCTATGAGCCTGATGGACTTCAATGCCCTTGTGAATGATTTTACAGAACGTGGCTTTTCAATTCCATGACTTCATATTTTTAATGACTTTTTCCTCTGCCTCTACTCAGCCATTTGCTCTGACATTTACAGCTGAATTTTGTCATTCCTCAAAACTGCCTCACCTCCAAAATCTCTTCATTCAGGCATTCCACTCTCTGGCCTTCTTTCCTTGGTGATTCAGATCCTCCCACCTCCACTATTGCTTGACCTCATGGTTAAGGGGCTCCAGTTTATGGGTTCATCATTAACCCTTTTTGTCAGCTCTCTCCTGTCTTTGCTGCCCTCGTTATTCAACTTGACTCCTTGGTCCGTCTTTCCAATCAGGCTCTTCTCTATACTCTCAACTTCCTGTGCCCCTTGTCCTTTTGTTATACTCATGGGGCAAAACAATCTGCCTTCTATGTGTTCACCCCATAAGGCTGCCAAAAGAATCCTGAGAAAAATGCTGCAATCTGCAGATCACTTAAACTCACGATTAGCTACTTCAGCTGGGCTCAACGCTGTCTGGAAATTCATCACATTTCTCTGTCGTCGTTTCCACATCTCTACAGACATCATTTCAAGTCTTTGTTATCCTCCTCAAACTTCTTTGCATTCTCTCCTCATTACTCACTCTTTAAAGAGAAAATAGAAACCATCTGGTGAAATGGTTTCATTCCTGGCAACAATTTTTCAAACAGATCTGCTTCTGTACCTACCGTCTCTACTTCCTTCGTGTTATGATTCAATCAATGGAGGTGTCCTCCTCGTCTCAGAGATAGTTCTTTACCTGCATCCCTCCCCTTCCTGCTTCCCGAGGAAACTAATTTTATCAGTTCTGCTATTTCATTCCTCCATCTTCAACGTCATCTTCTGCTCTAATAGCCCAATGTCTTGAAAGAGTGGTCCACACTCGTTGTCCCGCTTTTTCACCTCCCATTTCGTGTGTGACCCATCCATCTCTCATCCCTGCTGCTCCTCCCCTCTTCTTGACAAAGTCAGCAGCAGCCCCATTTGCTACCTGCAGTAGGGCTCTTTGGTCTGGATCTTACTTGACGTCCACGTAGCATGTGATCCAGCAGAGCATAAGAGAGGCCACTCTCCCCCAGTGTTTCTTCTTACCCCTCAGGCCACTCTTTAATGTCTCCTTGTCAACTTCTCCTGCTCTGACTTATATATATATCTGAATTCTCCAGGTCTTGGTTCTGGGCTCTCTTCTTTCTATCTACCCTTTCCCTTGGTAGTCTTATCCTCTCCCATGGTTTCACTTACCATCTTTTTTGGGGGAGGTGGGTAGCTGGCCAGTACGGGGATCTGAACCCTTGACCTTGGTATTATAATACTGCACTCTAACCACTGAGATAACCAGCTAGCCCTTCACTTGCCATCTTATATCAGTGACATCCACCTATTTATCTCCAGACTGGATCTCAACATGCATCTGGATATTGCCACTCAAAGTCTCAGAGGCACCACTAACTCAGCAGCGTCAATGTAGAACGTATCCCCTTCCCTTCAACCCAGACATCTGGGGTTTGTCCTGGCCATCACCCACCCTCACCTAAATATTTGCTGAACATTTGAACCCTCACCCTTCTCTCAGTTGCTATTTATTACCACCTTGGTCTAGACTACAATTTTCTCTTCTCTGGACTGGAAGCAAATCGCCCCTAAAGGATCTCATACAGAAGATATACGTTCTCGTCTCTACTTAACCGCCTTCAGGAGTCTCCCTTTTTTCTTAGATTAAAGTCTGAATGATCAGGCCCCTGCCCACTTCTTCAATCTAATCTTACATCTCTCTCCCTCCTTCATAATGCCCCTCACTTTCTGTGATTCATCTTTTAGTTCCTCAGTTTACATTCCTTCCTACCTCAGGGCCTTAGACCACGAGATGGGATGGAAAAGGGTGGTCCAGCTATGCTGTGAATCAGTACAAATCTACTCTCATTTCAGAGGACTTCCTCCCCCACCATTCTTCGCAGTTTTAAGGGGGGGGTCTTTAAATATGCATCTCCTCTGCTTTTTGTCCCCTTCCTCTTCATTCGGCCAACCCCCACCCATCCTTTATGTCCAACTGAATGTCACTTTCTCATGGACGTTTTCCCCAACCCTGAGTCTAGGTGAGTTCCTCTGTTAAACCTCCAGCTTCTCATTAATAGAAATCATCACAATTATAATAAGATTATATCATTAACTTTATAATGTCTGTTTCCTCCACTAGCTATTAAATCCATGAGGGCAGGGACCGTGTCTGTCTTATTCACTGCTCTTTCCTCAGCACCCAGAACAGTGCCTAGATCGTAATAGGTTCTGAGTGAAGAAATTTGTATCAAATCTGCCTGTTTTGATTTGGGTCTCCTCATTGTCAGACACAAATGTAGATGTTATTATGTAAGGAGATTGGATTAGTTATTTAATTCTGCATCCTAGCCAAAGTTACTCATTCAGCACCGGGGAAGGGGGTATGATAGGGTCAGGTTGGGGAAATGACGTCTCCTCCTCAAGTAATTGAGGAAGACTTCTTCAAATGGGCATGAGATTCTGGGTTGTCAACTGGACAGACTATGAGCTGTGTCATGCAATGGCTTCATGACCTTGGAAAACTATTTTTTCCCCCCTCAAATAATGGTAAGAGAAAAAGCAGAGTAGTAGGCTGAATTCTCACAGTTCAGATTGCCAGCAGGTAAGCAACAACGACGGAGAATGAACATATATGAACAAAGTCCAGTGTTGTAATCAAATAAAGCTTTCTACATGGTTAATCTAACCTATACTTAATGGTATGTGTAAATGTTATTACTCTGAATGGCAATTATTCACCTATGTTAAGCAGTTCCCTGGTTTTATGCAACTCTAGCAGCTGTGATTCATGTATATTTTTTTACAATGCCATGCCAAGCATTTCTGAGACCAACTTTAGGAAATTGAAAGTAGGCACTCAAAAAATATTATTTTCCTTCTTTCCCTCCCAAGTGCAGAGATTAGCCATTTTCTCTTTCCACCCAGAAATGGTGGGTAAGGAGGCAGAAGGCATTATAAGGTCCAGGTCTAGCGACTGGCACAAGTGCAAGGTGGGTTCATCTACTTTTCATGGTGTTAGTAACCTATCTTTCCGTCTGGTCCCTCTTGAACATTTTCCCAAATGTCTAAGGGATAGAGCTGATTTTATTAAGCATTTACTCTATGCCAGGACCTTTACATGTATTCATGCATTTTTTCTTACGACAACAACACCTTGAAGGAAAGATTATCCTCTCCATATTACAGAGGAGTATAATGAGGCAGGTGACTTCTCAAGGTCTTGAAGCCCACAGGTAAGTGGTAGCCCTTGGCTTAGAGCCAAGGCCCATAAGACCCCAGAGGCTGTGCATATCATCCTTGTGCTATGGAGAAAGAGGCAAGCTGTGTTATTTCTCCTAGATCTTTTGTCTCCCCCATGTCCCTTCCAGCCCGGTGCCAAGGAGGCTCGAGGCTCTATGGCTGTTCAAACCTGCTGGAGAGGGAAGCTGTTGATGATAGATTACTGGGAAATTGTCTGGAAAATTACCCATGCAGACTCTAGACATAGGAATGTGTCCTGGAGGAGGACTCAAGTGGAATAGGCTTGGCCGACTGAAGGAATCAGAAGCCAGAATTAGAATCTATGGTTTTGAACAGAACTGAAAGGTCATCTAACTTAGTGGTTTTGAAGCTTTTCACCCCAAAGAACAGCTGCTATTAATTTTCCCCAGAGGCTCTGTATTTTAAAATATTGTGGCTGCTTAAAAGCTTTTTTTTTTTTTTTTTTTTTTTTTTAGCATTTATTTGTACATATTTGTGAGGTACAGTGTGCTGTTTTAATACATGCATATACTGTTCATTGATTCACTTAGGGTAGATAGTGTAGTTTGGTACCCATTAATCACCACCTCTCCCCCCAGTCCCCAGCTTCTAATCTCTGGTAACCATTATTCTATTCTCTACTTCTATGAGAACCAATTTTTTTTTCTTTTTTAGATTCCACATATGAGTGAGATCATGCAGTGTTTGTCTTTCTATACCCGGCTTACATCACTTAACATGATGGTCTCCAGTTTCATCCATGTTGCTGAAAATGATAGGGTCATTTGTTTTAATAGCTGAATGGTATCCCATCGTGTATATATATTAGTTGTTTTTTTTTTTTTTTAATTCCATTCATCTGTTGATGGGCATTTAGGTTGATTCCCTCTCTTGGCTGTTGTGAATAGTGTTGCAATGAACATGGGAGTGCCGGTGTCTTTCAATATATTGATTTCATTTCCCTTGGGTATATACCTATTAGTGGGATTGCTGAGCCATAAGGTAGTTCATTTTTTAGTTCTCTGAGGAACTTCCATGTCCTTTTCCACAATGGCTGTACCAATTTACATTCTCGCCAACAATATAGGAAAGTTCTTTTTCCTCTGCGTCCTTGCCAGTGTTTGTTATTTTCTGTCTTTTTGATAATAGCCATTCTACCCGGAGTAAGATGATACCTCATTGTGGTTTTAGTTTGCATTTCCCTGATGACTGGTGATGTTGAGCAGTTTTTCATGTGTCTGTTGGCTATTTACATGTCTTCTTTTGAAAAATATCTGTTCAGGTCCTTTACTTATGTTTAAATTGGGTTATTTATATTTTTGCTGTTGAGTTGTTTGAGTTCCTTATATGTTTTGGATATTAGCCCCTTGTCTGATGTGTAGTTTGCAAAGACTTTTTCCCATTCTGTAGGTCGTCTCTTCACTTTGTTGATTGTGTCCTTTGCTGTGAAGAAGGTTTTTAGTTTGATGTAGTCCCATTTGTCTATTTTTGCTTTAGTTGCTTGTGCCTTTGTAGTTTTTTTAAAAAAGTGCTGCCCACTCACATTTCATGTAAGATTTCCCCTATGTTTTCTTCTAGTAGTTTTATAGTTTCAGGTCTTAAATTTAAGTCTTTGATCCATTTTGAGTTGATTTTTGTGCATGATGAGAGATAGTGGTCTAGTTTCCATCTGCTGCATGTGGATATCCAGTTTTTCCAGCACCACTTATTGAAGAGGCTGTCCTTAGTCTCTATTTTTGGTATCTTTTTTGAAATTCCATTGGCTGCAGATGTGAGGGATTATTTTGGGCTCTGTATTCTGTTCCATTGGTCAATTTGTATGTTTTTATGCCAATGCCATGTTGTTTTGGTTACTATAGTTTTACTGTATATTTTGAAGTCAGGAAGGGTGATGCCTCCAACTTTGTTTTTTTCATTTAAGATTGCTTTGGCTATTACTGGGTCTTTTGGGTTCCATACAAATTTTAAAATTGTTTTTTCTATTTCTGTGAAGAATGTCATTGGTATTTTGATAGGGATTGCATTGAATCTGTACATTGCTTTGAGTAATGTGAACATTTTGATGACATTAATTCTTCCAACCCATGAACAGGGGATGTCTTTCCATTTATTTGTGAATTCTTCAACTTATTTCACCAATGTTTTATAGTTTTCGTTGTAGAGGTCTTTCACCTCTTTGGATAAATTTACTCCTAGGCATTTCAATTTTTTGGTAGCTATTGAGAATAGGATTACTTTCTTTATTTCATCTTCAGATATTTTGTTATTGCCATATGGGAACACTATTGATTTTTGTGTGTTGATTTTGTATCCTGCTCTTTACTGAATTCATTTATTAATTCTAGTAATTTTTTAAAAGAGTCCTTAGGGTTTCTGCATAGATGATCATGTCATCTGCAAGTAGCAATAGTTTGACTTCCTTCTTTCCAATTTAGATGCCCTTTATTGCTTTTTCATGCCTTATTGCACTGGCTAGACCTTCCAGTACTATGTTGAATAAGAGCGAGGAGACTGGGATTACTTGACTTGTTCCATATCTTAGAGGAAAGGCCTTCAATTTTTGTCTGTTTAGTATGGTCTTAGCTGTGGGTTTGTTGTATATGGCCTTTATTGTGTTGAGGTACATTCCTTCCATACCTAATTTGGTGAGCGTTTTTATCATGAAAGGGTGTTGGACTTTATCAAATGCTTTTCCTGCATCTATTGAGATCATATGGTTATTTTCCTTAATTAGGTTGATGTGATTTGTCATGTTTATTGATTTGCATATGTTGAACCATCCCTGCATCCCTGGGATGAATCTCACTCGATCATGGTGGATGATCTTTTTAACATTTTGTTAGATTTGATTCACTAGTATTTTGCTGAGAATTTTCACATCTTTGTTTATTAGGAATATTGATCTGTAGTTTTCTTTTTTTGTTGTTGTGTCTTTTTCTGGTTTTGATATGAGGGTAATGCCTGCCTTGTAGAATAAGTTTGGAAGTTTTTCTTCTTCAATTTTCAGAAGAGTTTGAGGAGAATTGGTATTAGTTCTTCTCTGAATGTTTGGTAGAAACTGGCACTGAAGCTGTCTGGTCCTGGGGTTTTCTTTGTTGGCAGACTTTTTATTACTGTTTCAATCTCATTACTTGTTCTTGGTCTGTTTAGGTTTTTAATTCTTCATGATTCCACCTTGGTAAATTGTTTGTGTCCAGAAATTTATTCATTTCTTCTAGGTTTTCCAGTTTGTTAGTGCATATTTGTTCTTAATAGTCTCTCATGATCCTTTGTATTCATTTGGTATCAGTTGTCATGTCTCCTTTTATCTCTAATTTTATTTGTGTTTTCTGTCTTTTTCTTTGTTAGTCTAGCTAAAGGTTTATGGATTTTGTTTATCTTTTCAAAAACTATCTCTTTGTTACATGAATGTTTTGTATTTTTTTAAATTCTAATTTATTTATTTCTGCTCTGACCTTTGTTATATTTTTCCATCTACTGATTTTGGGGGTGGCTTATTCTTGTTTTTCTAGTTCCTTGAGGTATAACGTTAGGATGTTTATTTGAAATCTTTCTACTTTTTTGATGCAAACATTTATTGCTATAAACTTCCCTCTTGCAATTGCTTTTGCTGTATCCCATAGGTTCTGATAATATGTTGTGTTTACATTTTCATTATTCTCCAGGAACTTTTAAATTTCTTCTTTGACCCATTCATTGTTTAGGAACATGTTGTTTAATTTCCATGTCTTTGTACAATTTCAAATGTCTTTTCTTTTATTTATTTCTAGTATTATTCCATTGTGCTTGGAGAAGATAGTTGTTATTATTTCAATTTTAAAAATTTTGTTGAGATTTGTTTTGTGGCTTAACATATGGTCTGTTCTATAGAATATCTCATGTACTGCTGAGAAGAATGTATATTCTGCAGCTGTTGGATAAAAAGTGCTACAAATGTTTGTTAGAATAATTAGGTCTAATTATCAGAGTGGAGATAAACTTTGATGTTTCTTGGCTAATTTTCTGTCTGGATGATCTGTACTTTGCTGAAAGTGAAGTATTAAAGTCCTCAGCTATTCTCGTGTTGGAGTCTATTTCTCCCATTAGGTCTAGTAGTGTTTGCTTTATATATCTAGGTACTCTGATGTTGGGTGCATGTATATTTAGAATTGTTGTATCCTCTTTTTGAACTGAACCCTTTATCATTATGTAATGACCTTCCTTATCTATTTCTTACATTCCTTGTCTTGAAGTCTATTTACTCTGATACAAGTATTGCTACTCCTCCTCTTTTGTGATTTCCATTTGTATGAAATCTCTTTTTCCATCCCTTCACTTTCAGTTAATGTGTGCCCTTATAGATGAAGTGAGTTTCTTGTAGGCAGCGTATTCTTGATTTTTCTTTCTTTTTTTTCTTTAAAAATCTAATCAGTCACTCTGTATCTTTTAATTGGGGAATATAATCCATTAACATTTATAGTTATGATTAATATATAGGGACTCATTACTTCCATTTTATTACTTTTTTTCTGGTTGTTTTGTAGATCCTTTTTGCCTTTTTTCTGGTCTTACTGTCTTCCTTTGTAATTATGTGGTTTTCTCTAGTAGTATATTTTTATTTCTCCTTATTTATTTTTAGTATGCCTATTGTAGGTTTTTGTGTTATGATTACCATCAGGCTTACAAAAAATATGTTATAGTTACAACAGATTATTTTAAAGTACTAATAACTTAACTTTGATCGCTAAGAAAAAAGAAAAAAACCAAAGCCAAATCTGTTTTGATGTCATTCCCTCCACCACACCCCCACACCTTTCTGACATTTTTTTGTTTGAAGTTACGTCTTTTAATATTGTCTATCTCTTATATGGTTGTTGTGTTTGTTATTATCTTGTTGGGTATGTCCTTTAGAATTCATAATAAGGATATAAGTGATTTATTCACCATCCTTACAATATTGGAGTATTCTAAGATTGTCTGTGTACTTACTTTACTAGTGAGTTTGTACTTTCAAATGTTTTCTTGTTACACTTTAGTGTCATTTTCTTTTATCTCAAAGAAATTCCTTTAGCATTTCTTGTAAGGCAGGTACGGAAATTGATTAATTGTTGATTGATTCTCTCAGCTTTTTTTAATGAGGGAAAAACCTTATTTCTCCTTTATTTTTGAAGGTTAGTTTTGCTGGATACAGAATTTGTGGATGACAGTCTTTTTCCTTCAGCACTTTGAACATATATTTCACTCTCTCCTGGCCTGTAGGGTTTCTACTGATAAATCTGATACTAGCCTTATTGGGGCTCTGTTGAATGTTATGTGTTTATTTTTTCTTGCTGCTTTCAGTATTTTTTCTTTGTCTTTGGTTTTTGATAATTTGATTATGATGTGCCTTGAGGTGTTCCTCTTTGGATTGAATTTGATTGGTGACCTCTGAGCTTCCTGTACCTGGATGCTGTCATCTTTCTCTGTACTTGGGAAATTTTCAGCCATTATTTCCTTAAATATGCTTTTTAGGTCTCTTCTTTTTTTGTCTCCTTTGGGTATGCCAATTATGCAGAGATTATTTAGCTTGAAGAAGTTATGTAATTGCTGTAATTCTGTTTCTTTTTTTTGTTATTCTTTTTTCTTTTTGCTCTTCTGATTGGATAATTTACTGTTCTGTCTTTGAGCTCATGGACGGATTCTTTTGTCTGTTTGATCAAGTCTGCTGTTGGAGCTTTCTATTGAGTTTTTCAGTTCAGATAACAATATTTTATTTCTAGAATTTCTTTCTTTCTTTTTTAAAAATTCATTCTGTTTCTTTGTCAAGTTTCTTGTTCTGCTCCTGATTGTTTTCCAAATATCATTTAGTTTTCTGTCTGTATTTTCATGTGACTGCTTGATCATCTTTCAGAGGGTTATTCTGAATTCTCTGCCAGACATTTCATAAATCCACTGTTCTTCTTGTGTCCATTTCTGGTGCTTTGTTGGTTTCCTTTGATGATATCATATTTCTCTGTTCTTTCTTGATCTCTGAGTGTTTTCATTGCTGCCTGGGCATTTGAGAAGATGGCTACCTCTTTCAGGTTTTATAGGTGTTCTTTGGTGGTATTAGACATTTAATTAAAAAAATACATTTAATTAATTAATTAATTAATTAATTATGATTTATTATAATTTATTTATTTATGTTTTATATTTATTATAATTTATTTATTTATTTAAAGTTCAATGTCACAACTTTGTCTCTGGTCTTTTTCCCCCCCTCCATTTTGTGGATTCGTAGCAACCACCACCACCTAAAAACTGTACCGGGACTAATTTGCTATCCTGTGGTTAATTTCTGGATTTGAAGGAACTTCCTGTGGGGACGACTAGAACTTGAACTCTGTGCCTGAGCTAAATTGCTACCTTAATGTTTCTCAGACTGGGGAGAGCTTTTTGTGTGGACTGGATTTTAAGTGTCGACCTTTTAGTCACTTTTGGGCCATGAAGGGATACCACAAATGCCACTGTGTTGCATGTGAAGTCTGGTTCAGGACAGAGTCTTTCCCACAAACTGTGCCCCCTGCAGTTCTATCACATTGACTGGACTCCACCATGTGGTGCCTGTGCTTATCAGAAGGCGGATCAGCTAGTTACATTGCTCCTCAATACACTCCTGGTCCTCCCCTCCCCCCATTTCTGGCACTGCAAACACACAAGTCTCCCAGGAAGATTCACCAACCTCTGAGTGATTTTTTTCTCCCCTCAGCAGCAGCGCCTTGTTTATATTCAGTCATGAAGGAAGCTTTGGAGCAATGTTGCTGGCCTGGGAAATGGGATGGTGCACTTTGGAGTATTTTTTTTTCTTTTGTCAGTCATCACAGCACCCTTCTCCCCTGCAGACTCCAAGTAGCTTCACACAAAAGGCACTGCTATTGCTTTGCTGTCTTTAGATAGCTGCTCTGTGTGCTGGTAGCTGTTCCATGAGTGACTGGGGCTGCATCTGATCCCTCCTCCTTGTTGCTGCAGCTTTCCATGCCTATGTGGACCCAGCGGGTCTCTCCTCCCCTTTCCCCAGGTTCCAGTGACTACAGGATGGTAGTTGTTGTGTTTTAATAGTTGTAAGTTGATTGTTTGTTGAAGAAAGCGACACCAGGATCATCTATTCTGCCCTCCTGCTGACATCACCTTTTGCTTAAAACATTTTAAAGGAAATAATGCTGTTTTCTGGTTTTGTTGATCAAAAATATAATAGATGAGTGCTAAACAGAGTTTCTGTTTAGTGTGAGGCATCCTGTCTTCCCACACAAAGTAGATATGACTCCAGCCAGATAGGGAGAGCCCGTGCAGATTTATGAGAGGGAGTGGTGGTAAACGTACAATTTCCATTAGACTTTTTCCAATTTTGGAAATTTCTCAGACACAACCCTTTCCTCATCATGACTGCCTTCGCTTTGTGGCCCCAGGTTAGAAACCATCTATTCAGACTTACTTTCTATTTCATTACTGAGGAAACTGAATCCCAGACAAACTAAGTAAAATCTCCAAAGTCACCAAATCAGTTAGTGTCTAAAAGAGATATTGAATAAGGGGACCCATATGTCATGTTGGACCTACTAGCCCCTCAGAGATATGGCGTTAAGTGGTTCATTCTGTAGCCGGTTCTGCAGCTTATGAAAGTTCAAGGATCTTCCCATCACCTCAAATTCTGTGTTTCTGTTCTTATGAGCCAGCTCCTTTTTCCCTGGAGTGTTATTTCTGCTTTTCCCTAAATCACCCTAGACCGAAAGCTGGTCCCCACATCCCACAATTAAATCCACGCAGACAAGTGTTTTGAGGGGAAACATGTCACAGAATGGGTAGCTTCTGCCATCGAGCCAGCTTGCCTCTCTCCTCTTTTTTTTTTTTCATCTCTCATCTCATCCCCTTCCTTCTGAATTGTGCCTCACTTCCAGGGTGGAAGAACCTGTTTGCTTTTTATCTGTCTACTGTCTGCCAGTGGCTATGTAGGGTGACTGTATCGTTATCACAGGTTTCAGGGGTAGGACGCTCACTGGTCCTATACTCCACACCTCAGCAGCCTGAGACCACATACAAACACAAATCCTCATTCTCCACTGTTATCCAAATCCAGTGTGAGGGAAAAGAATGGATGTAGGAGGAGATGAAATGGTCGCTCTTTTTAAAGAATAAAGGTTTGTTGCTCTCCGTACCCCCAAATCCCCATCAGACCCTCATGTCTGTGCTCCCTGTTCAAAAGACGTATCTGCCTTCATACTTGAGATTTCATTTGGCCCTTAGATCAAACCTAGTATATTAGTCAGCTCAGGCTACTATAGCAGAATACGATACACTGGGTGGCTTACACAACAGAAACTTATTTTTTCACAGGTCTGGATGCTGGGAAGTCCAAGATCAAGGTGCTAGCAAGGTAAGTTTCATTCTGAGTCCTCTTCTCTTGGCGTGTGAATGGATGCTATCTCACTGTGTGCTCACGTGACCTCATCATGAGGGCCCCACCCTCAGCTAACACTAATTACCTTCCAACGGCCCCGTCTTCAAATATCATCACCTTGGGGGTTAAGGCTTTGATACATACATTTTGTAAATATACACATTCAGTCCATAGCACCTGGGAAGAGGTTTTGCTAGTTTTCCAGATGAGAAACCAAGGCTCGGAGAAGTAAATATGTTAGACTGAGCCTACAAGAGCAAGGACTGAGTATGGCAGCACTAACGATGACGATCCATCCTTGCACTCTTATGCATCCCCAACTGCTCCCCTTGCCCCACCAGCCCAGGAGCACACAGCTATTTCTTCTAAATTCTTAGAAGGATGTGATAGTTTTGAGATATGTCCACAAATTCTTTGATACTCCTCCCTTCTAAAGGTTGTATCTAATTCCCCTTCCCTTGAATGTGGGCTATACTTGCAGACTCACTTCTACCAAATAGAATGTGCAAAAGTGATGATATAAGATTTCTGAGATTAGGTCATAAAGATGGTGGAACTTTCTCCTTATTCTATCTTGGATTGTTGGCTCCAGGGAACACAGCTGCCATGTTGTGAGGACACTCAAGCCCCATGCAGTGGAAGCAAGGCCACCTGGCAATAGCTGGTGAGGAACCAAGACCTGCTGCCAACAGCCACGTGAGTGAGCTGTCTTAGCCATGAATCCAGCCCCAGCCAAGCCTTCAAATGATTGCAGCTCTGGCTGTCACTTTGACAGCAACCTCATTAGAGACCCAGAGCCAGACCTTTAGTTGTCACACTCAGATTCCTGACCTACAGAAACCATGAGATAATAAATGTTTGTTGTTTTAAGTGGCTAAATTTTAGGGGCAGCAATCGATAATTAATACAAAGGGAAAGGTGTTTCATGCGATGCTCAGTTCTACATTCACCACATTACCCACGTGGCCAAGCCATATCGCCATTTCTCATGCTCCTGAACAACCAATGGGCCAAAGAAGAAACTAAAAGGGAAATTAAAAAATATCTTGAGACAAACAAAAACGGACACAAAACATATTGTATTAGTCTGTTTCTGTTGCTTTAACAAAATACTTGAAACTGGGTGATTTATAAAGAAAATGTAATTTATTGCTTATAGTTTCTGAGGCTGGGAAGTCCAAAGTCCATCTGGTGGTGGCGACAGTGACCCAGGGGCCTCACATTGCAAGATGATGGAAGCAGAGAGAGCAGAGAGAGAGAGAGAAAGACTCTTCTCTCCTTTTAAAGCCCTCGGAGGACCGGCCTGTGGCTCACTTGGGAGAGTGCGGTGCTGATAACACCAAGGCCACCGGTTGGATGGCTGGTTAGTTCGCTTGGGAGAGCGTGGTGCTGACAACACCAAATCAAGGGTTAAGATCCCCTTACCAGTCATCTTTGAAAAAGTAAAAATTAAAAAAAAATAGAGCCCTCCGAACCACACCCCTGACCACCATTTAAAATCCATTCACTACTGCACAGTCCTACAATCCAATCACCTCTTCAAGTCTACATTTTTCAGTTACTGTAATAGGATTTCCCACCCTCTTAACAGTCACAGTGGGGGTTAAGTTTCTAATACATAAAACTTGGGGGACACAATTCAAGCTTCAGGGAGTTTGGGGGGGGACATAATTCAACCCACTGCACATACCAAAACATATCTCAATTTTTCATGGGACGTAACAGAACAATGTTAGAGAAGAATGAAGCAGGAATTTATATGTGAAAATGATGTATAGGAGCGCAGCACAATCACTAAGATCATGCACTGAGTCACTTAATAGCTGGATAACCAAGGGCAAATTATATAACTTCTCTGGGTCTCATTTTTATTATATGAAATATAGAGATATTAATATTTAATACCTCACAGTTTTATGCTGATAGTAAGTGAGCAAACACATATCAAGTACTTAGCAAAGTGGCCAGCAAATAACTTTAGTCAATGTACCTATTGTTATTAACGTAAATATCAGGTCTACTGGAACAGTGACACACACAAACAGATGGTAAGTGAGAAGTACAAAGCCTATGAATTCCCTGAGGTTAATCTATGATCAACTCATGGTTGAAGGAGCTGGACTGAACTGCTGAGCACCACAGCCGGCGTCAGCCTCATGGGTCCCCAGGTCGCCAGCTTTTGCTCCCTCCTTGGCTCCGGGATGATCAAGATGATGGGCCAGAAGACATGCTATTCCTTCTTCTTACTGAGCCCCTCCAGGAAGCCATGTGCCCACCGCCCCGAGCTGGCTGAATCAGGACCAATTGTGGCTGAAGCTGACGAGAGCGGGGGATGCAGCGTACCAACCTCCAAATGTCTGGATTGTGCTCAGTCCTGGGCTTCCACGGTTCAGTTTTGCTCTGACCTGCTCCACAAATGGGCATCTTCTGCCATGGGTCACTGTGTCTGGTGCATGGGAAAGGTCCTCTGCAGGGACCTCTTGCAGGCCAGCCCCACCAAGAAGGCCCGGGCCCGGCAGGACAAGTCCTGCACACCACCCTCCTCCCTGCTGAGCCCTGAGCAGCTGGTCTGCACCCAGAGGACAAGGCCATGGCCCTTGCAACCTGCAATGTGCCTGTGGGCTTTGGGGAGAGTAGGAAGAAGTATCTCAGTGGAGACTTTGGAAAGCCACCCTCTGTAAAGCTAATGGGATTTGTTGCAGAAGAAAGAAAACATCACGCTCTTTATCCACCCCCACACCAAATCTTCACCTGGATCCAAATGTGTGACATAAGCATCCTGGGGCAGGATCCATATAACTGACCCGGTCAAGCGCATGGGCTCTGCTTTAGTGTTCAAAGACCTGTTCCACCTTCACCCAGTTTGGAAAACATTTATAAAGAGCTGTTTACCCACATCGATGGTTTTGTGCATCCTGGTCATGGAGGTTTATCTGGGTGGGCGAAACAAAGTGTTCTACTCAAGGCTGTCCTCACTGTTCGGGCCCATCAAGCCAATTCTCATAAGGAGAGAGGTTGAGAGTTCACTGATAAGGTTGTGTTCTGGCTAAATTAGAACTTGAATGGCCTTGTCTTCTTGCTCTGGGGCTCTTATGCTCAGCAGAAGGGCAGTGCCATCTATAGGAAGTGGCACCATGTACTGAAGACTGTTCATACCTCCCCACTGTCCATGTATAGAGGGCTCTTTGGATGTAGACATTTTTTCTAAAACCAATGAGCTGCTGTAGAAGTCTGGCAAGAAGCCCACTGACTGGAAGGAACTTGATCCTGAACTGAGAGATGGTTCGTCTCCATTGGTGGTTTCGAGAAGCTGCTATTGAAGTATTTGTCGGTTCTGAAGTTGAATGGAAAAGCTCCCTATTAATTCTTAAGTACTCTGCATGAGGAGAAAAAGCTTCTGGAAAGCAGCCATGAGCCAGGCTGCCCATGAATGGCAGAAACAGCAAAGACTGAGTGTCTTTCTCTCCACTACGGCTTTGGCCTAAAATGCAGGTGAGGTCAAATACTCACTTGGCTCTCTCCAGCTCCCTTACCTTTATGAGAAAAGCGGGGAGGTGTGCACCTCTTCGTATAGGCAATAGTTTGGTGCCTGCTGCTACTTGTTTTTACCTGGTATGTTAAACTTCAGCTTATAAGGTGTTGGGTGTTTTTGTTAGAAAGACCCCCCAAGTGAGTGGCCCACATGCATAACAGGATCATGGGCTCCCTTAATCTTTCAAGGGTCTCTTTGGTTCCTCCTTGAAGGAAGCTTGGAGATGTTTTGCAAGTTTCTAGAAATCTGGCCCAGAAACTAGGGATCAATGTCCTGGTTGTAGTAGAGGTAAAGATTCCTGAGGAATAGTCCTTGGGGTGAGCCATAACAGATCGAGGCTGAGAGAAGTGAGCTGGGTCTTGTTTCTCCTGTTATTTTGGGGGCATTACTTGGAATAAGCAGTGGAAGTTGAACAAGGAAGAATAGAAAAGGGGACTGACCTTTTTTTTTTTTTTTTTTAAGGGAGTAGAGGGTGATTTTCTCCTAGGGTTGTCCTGAGTTGAGATCTTTAAGGCAACATAAACTGCCAAATGCTGTTTTTTATTGACTGAAATTACTTTGGGATATTTTTTCTGCACCCCTGGAGAATTTTACTTTTTAAAAAAATACTTATGCATATATATATATATATATATATATTTTCAATCCTTTTTTTTTAAAGACGTAATCTTTGTTGGGTCTGTACCTCCATCTTTGATCTGGTTAGAGATGTTGTTTTGTTATGAGCCTGGTTAAAGAGTTAACTCTGTGTGAGTTTAGTAATAAAGACTTGAAGTTTCACTTAAAAAAGAAAACAGCTAGATTAGGATAGTAGTTCAAAAAACTTGAGCTTCACACATGAGCTAGGTTGTTAGATTACTGAACCCCAATAAAGCAAATGTAACACTAAAACACCCCCTATTTATGAGCTTATAGAAAACTGGCAATAAAAATTTCTCTTCTAGAAAGCAGTAATAATAATGATACCATATAGTATGCCTGATACATTTGAGGGAGGGTACTTCAAAAAGTTCATGGGAAGATTGTATTATCTTTCAATCCAATTTTTCCATGAACTTTCGGAAGTATCCTCGTATATACCTAGAACCGAAAAACTCAAAATAAGTGCTCAATCAATTGTAGCTATCGTTAATTTCATATCCAGGTGAGTTTCTGTCTGTTTCAGATGCCCGATTCCCTCCAATGCGGCGCCAACCTTCTGCTTAAGTTAGTGCGCATTGCCTGGCAGTAAGCCCAACCCTGCCTAAACCTTTCAGGCCAAGGGTCTCGTGACTTCTCCAGTGTAAAATAGAGAACCCCAGCCTAGAGAGCTTCAGCCCCGTTCCCCTCGTCCTCTGCGAGCCTCCCTTCTTAACCCTAACCTTTTCATTTCAGAATTTCAGCTTTGATGCTTCCCACTTCCTTCCTCTGGTTACTTTAACCGAAGTGAGTCAGGTCTTACTGAAAAACTGACCACAGGCAGCCAGCTCCCACACTCTCCCGACCAGGGCTGCCTGGGCCGAGCGTGAGCGGGATCAGCGTTCACTCAGCCAGTCTTTTCCCCCTCTCTTCTCCAAGTCACGGGGCTTTGAGTAGGGCTTCCCCAGCCACCATACACCAGACCGCAGTCAGAAGCCAACAGAAGCCAATCGCACCTTTGTTTGGTGGCTCAGGGAGGGTACTCCTAGGAAGAGTGACAGCTTGAGTCCTTGAGTGTCCGACCCATAGAGCTAATTTGCTTATATTCTGCTCTGTTGGGTCAGCCCCGTTGCCTATGATCTCAGTTCAAGGAGGATCTGGTGGGAGTTTTTAGTTGTAAACACCAATAACAACCAACTGTATGCCCTGGGACTGTCTCCTAGTGCTGGGAGCTATGTTAGCACTTTATCTAAAATTCTCACTGTAACCCAAGCAAATTAGTATTCACCCCTGGACCTTTGAGCTTGAAGAAGAAAAAAAAAAAACAAAAAACACACACTGAAAACTTCCCTGCTTATCTTTCTAATTTTAGCCTTGACAATCACCATGATCTTTAAGGATTTAAGGACAAATCTTTCAAGGACTGAATTATGGGGAAGACCATAGTGATTTTTGCTGCTAGCTTTTGAAGTGAGAATAGCTTTTTCTCCTCCTCAGCTCTGGAAACTCCCCTCTCTCCTGGGTGAGGGTAGCTGGGTTCCTTTCTGTGGAATGTCGAATTCATTCACTCGTTCTCTTCTGTCCTGGAAGCTTTGAGGGAACAATTTTAGTCAGACAAGAGTCAACTGGCACCGTACCATGATTTGAATAAGATCCATTTATTTATTCAAAATTAAAATCTGTTATGAAGACAGACAAATAATGTAACATTCCCAGAGGAATTGAATCACTTCTAGTTAAAACTGAGTTCTATTAGAACCAACTTTAGGTTGTTATAAATAACAAGCTGGCCACAGCTTTCGAGAATGAAGTGGTTGGGGAATGAGGTCAGGGGAATCTCTCCGAGCCACTAAAAAGTTAATCATCAAAAGCACTCCCTGGTTTCTCTTCCTAAGATGATAAGAGTCTTTGTAACACTCTGGGAGCCCCGGGCCCAGGGACAAGGGAAATTAGAGGGAGGTCAGGGAAACAGCTCAACAGCTGGTAAGTGTGGTCAGGCTTGGAATGGAAGCTTCAGTTGGCTCCCCAAGGAACTTTCTTTTTCCTTATATAACTTATAATTTCTCTTAAAACACTCAAATGCCATAGGGTGTCACCCTATGGAAACAGCTTAAACAAAGGTGAAAATAATAAATATTGAAAAAATTATAATATTGGGCTTCTTTCTAAACAGTTCACAGAGAAGCTCAGTAAATAAATAGAAATGGGAGTTGAGGTATCAGAGGTAATAAATATTCTAGGAGAGAGGTACAGCAGGGTCCCCAAGGAGCTGGGTCAGCTATCCCAGAACCCTGGGTCAGATTTTGGAGATCCCCAATTGATGTCCTAGAGTCTACAGAGTTGCCATCCTCGATGTTCAGTTTTTCATCTTCATTGTCATGTAGTCTTCTATGTAGTTGATAAAGATGTCAAACTCACTCATGGCTTTGTAGACACCTTTCTCTTGGAGCTGTGCAGGGAGACAAGGAACATTCAGTTAAAACTCCACCTGAGGACTAAGTGCCCCCATCCCGTCCAACGGGTGGATGACCCTGGGTGCAGAAGCTGCACTCGATCCCTTGTGTCGCGAGGAGAACGGACAGACCCTGGGAACTGAGGATATGCCTGTCTGCCTCGGGAAAGGCTGCACATTGACCTTCATGTCTCTCTAGCCTGAAGCACAACTATCGGGTGGCAAGAGAACTCACTTTGCAAAGCACAGTCTTCACAATGGTCCCTCATCAGCAGTTTTAAAGGTCATGTGTTCACATGATGCTTATGTAGAATTTGATGAAAAGACATTTAAGGAAGCAGTTTGAAAGCATGTCAGTAAGTGGAGGAGAGAAGGGAGCCTTTTCAATGTCTGTGATCTCCCACCAATGGACTGAGCAGGCCCTGCCCTGAGCTTTGGCATACTGTCAGGGGATTCACACCCTTGATGCTGGAACCGTGCCCAGTGCCTGTCCTCAGCCCATGAAGAGGACATAGGCCACATAGCTTCTGGGAAATGGGATTTAAGAAGCTCATGGACAGTTGGAAGTGTGAAACCCCATTTGGTTTGGGAGGTGACATTCTCGGGCACCTTGGGAAGTAGGAAAGGCAGATGGCAGGTGAGCTTGAGCCAACCCCCCATTAGTGAGAATTCCGCTTCCTGCTCATTCTGAATTTTGGGGAGTCCAGGCTGAACCCCCAGGTGTGTTTGTATGTGCACATTCACGTGTCAACTTCCTGCACGTGTGGGTTCAGCCTTAATTCCTAACAAGCTACTTTCTGTACTTTCTGTTTCCTTTGTCACTCTCCCCAGCACTCAGCTCACTGTGTTCACAGGCTGGCTGGCCAAGCCAGCCCGCAGGCCTGCAAAGGCGGGGAGCAGTCATTTAGAAAGCCCCAAAAACATTTAACAGAAACAAATATAACTGAGGCGGCAGCTCCTCACTGGCTGAGGCGGTCACACCATTTGTCAGGTTCCCACACTCTCTCTGAGTGCAGGACGGGGCCCGCTGAGCACCTGCTACTCTCTACCCTCTGGGGAGGGGACAGAGGCTGTGCTCTGCAAACCTGCTCTGCCTCCATCCAAACTCACCTTACTAAAGGTGCTCTTCACCTGCTCCACTGACTTGCTCTTATTTTCACAGGGAAGAAATCGATGCTGTGGAATAAAGAAAAAATGTTAATGACTCTGGCTCCCAGCTCCCGTGCCCATAGCGCTTGGGGGACAAGATGGTAGCATGATGAAGGGTCCAGATTCATCCTGAATATCTACCCTTATACCTTCTGGCGAGAACTGAGCCATTCCTCATCTTTACCATTAGCCAAGGGACAGAGAAGAAACACAGCCCAGGGAGATGAAAAATATTTCTCTAGGAGCCACTCTGAGATGTTTGCAAGGCTTGGTTAAAAACCCAAATCTTGGGCTTCCTCCCCCAGAACTCCACAGTGTTTACTGGAGTGCTGAGCTAGGCATTTTTAAGACTGTCCTTTTCCAGCCCCTCTTTCCTGACCCTCTCCTTCAGTCTTAGCCACCGAGGACTATTTCTAAGTGCCTGAAGAATGGAGATGTAGTTGCAGCTGCGGGACCAAACCCTTTGCATAGACAGCCCTGTCCTGCAACCAGAGACCAACTGATTTGCCAACACCAGTGAGAGAGAAAAGGAAACCGTTAGTGGTGAGGGTATCATTTCAGTTGGGGAAATAAATGATCTGGGGGAATTATTCATAGATACTAGCCTGGGGATGTGTAGCACCCTGGCCCTTCTAAAATACCAGGGAAATCCTGTTAGTCAGTTAGGCCCCACTGATAGCTTTGCTTTCAATAGGCTGAGAATAAGAGGTGAGTGATGTTTTCTCTACTTGGGAGCCACAGGTCTGGGGTCAGGGACTAGGTCCAAAGGGACAAGGGAGCCCTGACTGAAGCTCTGGGTCCTTTTCATGAAGACAGAGGGGAGTAGTTAATAACCCACAAATGAGTCACAAATAACAGGAAAGCTGTTTGCAAATCTTCACATGTAAATGCCTAGCAGCTGCCCCCACCCCTGCTCAGAGAGAAATGAGCAAGAGCTCTGACTCCAGGCGGGCGCTTTCTGAATTCACAGCTTGCCCTGCCAGTCTAGGTCTTTGGGGTGGCTCTGGATGCAAGTGGCCTTGCTGCTCTGTGGGAGACCCTGGTATTTTGGGGACAGAGGCAAAGGAAAGAACGGGTCTGCTACTCACACAGCGCCGCAGCCTCAGCCTGAGGGTCTTCAGTTTTTCTCCCAGGGAGTTCACATGTTCCTTGATGTCTGGGTCGTGGTTCTCAGCCTGGGGCATCACCTCCTCCAGGTAAAACTGGATCATCTCTGACAAGGCTTGGCAACCCAGGTAACCCTAAGGGCGGGAGCCAAAGGTAGGGGGTGACTGGGAGGAAGGGATGCTGTAACTAGCTTGAGAGGCTAGCTTTGCCTCTTGGAACCTTGCTGAACCAACTGCCCCCCCCCAGAACTGAGCGCTTTGTAACCCTCCGCTGCTGGGTATTGCTGAGTTAAGATCTTCCCACTTCTCCTTTTCAAAGCGAAGGAAGCAGACCAAGCTCCCTGCAGTCATGAAAAAGAGCCTCCCTTCCCTTAATCATGCTGGGCAGTGCCCCCCAACCCCCACCCACCCACAGGGCTCGCACCTTAAAGTCCTGCAGCAAGGACTCCTTTAACAACATGCTGTCCAGCTGATCCTTCATTTGCTGCAAGAGAAACAAAAGGAGAATGAACCTGGGGTTTGGGAAGATACCTGAAGTGCATGTCTTTCTGATGGCCTTTTATTTATAGAGTTTTTGATTTTTATTAATGTAGCTCTGGCCCCAAAATTGAAAGGAGAGTTTTATAATCAGAGGATTCAATGGTGCTGGAACCATTAGTTCAATCAGGTCCTCTTGGGATCAAGTTATTGCCAAAATCTGGCTGATTTTGCAGCAAAAGCAGAAGGTTGACTTTGTCCCGGTCTTCTTTCTGCAGGGCCACGTAAGGCTTTAAGGGGCCAGCCACGTCGATCCTTCAGTGCCTCGAGCCCCCTCTCATGTCCTGCCCTTTGCTTTTCTTTCTCCCTACTGTGGACATCCAGCTCCAGGTCTAAAAGATCTCTGAGAATGGGAAGCATCTCCTAATGCAGGTTTCCCCCATGTATGGTGCTTCCCAAACCACCCATCTTTCAGGTCTGGAAAGTCTTCTAAGAAGAGGCAATTTATGTTTCTCTGCCACAAGGTACGGGGAACATATTTAGACCAATATGACCAATGAGACCCTTCCTGGTTTCTCCCAGCCAGTAAAGTATCAAGCTCCATTGAAATCTTCTAAAGTTTCTGAGCATAGGAGAAAGACTGCATTCACCTTTTATGCAGATTTTCCTGCACATTCGCCACACCGTCTGGGCTTAGCTTACCTCACTGAACCCATGGCTTGATCTAGGACTCTTCGGAACTTAAGTATGGGGAGAATGGGTGCTGGGGATGGAGGTGAAGGTGGAGGAGGGGAGCTCTTCTTATAGCTCCAGCAGAATGCCTAGTTCAGGCAGTGCCAGCAAGGAAGGAGGGACAGAAGGGCGCCATACTCACAAAGAAAGTCTTCACCCTGCTGAAAGCAGCTCGGAGCTCTCGGAGCATGTGGGGCAGGCTGGCTGGCAAGTGGGTGCAGCTGTTCTCAGCTGGCAAGTGGGTGCCCTGGCCTTGGCTGGCCCCTATCCCAGCCAGGAGGACCAGGAAACATAGCAGTACTGAGCTGGGCATGACGGAACTCTGCCTTCTTCTGCGAGTCTTGTGGTTTTGGTTTTGTAAGAGCAAGACCCCAATGTGTAGACCTTCACCTCTTGTGTCCCCCTTTTATATTGTGGGTTCAGTGAGGCCTCCCATTCATAAAAGCCACAGAGTCACAGATTTCCTGGCAAAGGTTTTTTTCTGATTAAAGCTCCTCCTTCCTTAGACCTCTCCAACTTTGCATTCGTTAAACTTAAAGTTTTCAATTTTTTTTTTGCATCATAAGCAAAAGGACTGGTTGAAGATGAACTTCTGCATTATAGCTATTTTTAGGATGGGCTATCTCTCTCTTTCTCCTTTTTTAAACAATTTTTCAGCGTCTCAATTAAAAAAGTTGATTTCCTGGGGAGAAGAGCTGTACGCAGAGGCTCACAGCTGTAAGTTCCATTCGCGTGCGTGTTCCTAAGTCACAGTGACGTGGATAAATTGGCCCTTCCAGGATGCACTGGGATTGAGAAATAATTGGGATTCCCTTCAACCTGGGTCAAACACCTAAGAATTCTCCTTGCTGACTTGGGAAGTCGGGTTAGCTCTCTGGGCCTCAGTTTCCCCAAGTGGAAATGAGAGGGTGGGCTTAATATCCTCAAAGCTCCCTTCTGGTTCTTCCATTTTATGTTCAAAGGCTGCCCCTTAAAGATTGGCTTCTTACAGGACAGGCAGGGTCACGGGATGAGCTCCAGCCTCCCTCTCCAGCTCTGGATGTGTGTAGATTGTCAGGCCCGTGTTTCCACCTCCTCGACTGTCCCAGTACTTGGGGGCAGTTAGTAAGAGAAGTCCACAATTCCTGGAAACTTGTTGCACACCGGTCAGGTCGTCCTCACCACGATCCTTATTATCTCCATTTTACAGTGAGCAAACCAAGGCACGGAGTGGTTAAGTAACCTGCCTAAGGTGATATGGGGAAGAAATAAGGGAACTAGAATCTGGTCTTCTCACCCTACCCTACTCAGTCTTCAGTGTGTAGAACGAAAGGTTGGATTAAATAGTCCTTAGGGTTTCTTTTAGTTGTAAACTTCTATGGCTGGAGTCTAAAGTTCGAAAAATGGGGAGGATGAAGTAGAAATAACAAGGAAAGTAAGTCAGATTTCATGAAGGCTGGATGGCAGAGCCCTTCCTTTCCTCTTATTTATCCCCCCCCTTCCCAGAGAAGCCTCGGCACTCGTCTTGGATTCGCATGTGTGTGTGTGGTGTGCAGGGGCAGGGTAGCCGGGTGGGGTTGGGGTGAAAAATGTTGTTTTACCTTTACTGGGGGAAGACGGGGCCAGTGACATCAGGCCTTCTTTAAATATCCAGAAAGTCTCTGGGTGTCCTTTAATTGTGCCTCCACCTCCTGCTTCCATAGGAGCTTCTCCCACCACCTTAGTTTAGACAATAACTGGGAAGAGCACCAGTCTAGGGCAGGTCACTCTGTCACTCTATACCCAAGGCAAGTCACGAGTCTTTCCTGTGCCTGTTTTCTATCTGTCCCAAGGGGGCAATAGTACCTTCCCTTCTGCCTGCCAGGGGTCTTTGGGCTTAAGAAAAAAGCAGATTTAGATGGAAGGCGTCCCCAGTGTTTGTGTTATTTCCTCCCCTTCCTGTCTCAGCACTGGGACATCTCCAGTAACATCGGGTTCTGAGCCTGCCCCACTGGAGAAGGTTGTGGCACCAGAGCAAGTGGGGCAGACACCTGGGGCCCAGCCAGTCAGGAGTGAGAAGTGGGGGAGGTGTGAGAGGGTCCAGGCCCACCCTGTGGATGTACCTTCTGTGCTGACTTGTGGGTCAGGATCAGGGGACTGTGTCCTCTCCTCCCAACCCTTCAGGAAGTGTCAGTGCAGAAACCTAAGACTCATTAAGGGAGAAAGAGCCCTCTAGAAAATGGAATGAAGCTAATTCAGGGATTGCTGCTCCTGCCAGTTTTATACTGGGCTCAGGAGTACTGAGTTCTGCCACCAGGAAACAGAGAGAAAGGGACCAGTAGTTGGGTTTCCCATCCCTTCCACCTTTCTTCTTCCTTCTTGGCTCCTGGGTTTTCTGGGCTCTGTCTGCTTTAGCTCTCTGAGCTGGGTGTTCCAGGTGCAGACTCAGCATGGCAGACCAGTCAGGCCTGGGGGTCCGAACCCCAGTTGAGGCTGTGAGGTCCTCTCTGACCCAGACAGCATGACTTCTCCTACCTTTGTTTGCCGCTGTGGCCTATGCTTACTTCACTATGAGATCTACAAGCCTGCATTGCTGTATCCGTGTACACACCTTGTCTCACCTGTTAGTTGTGAGCTCGTTGTTTTGTTTATCTTTGTGTACCTGGTACTTATCACTGAGTCTGGCCCATGGGCAAAGCAGAATGCCCTGTGAGCCTGGGCCAGAGCTGGAAGGTGCAACATTAGGGAGGCTGGTGTTGGCACCAGCAAGCACCCAGAGGGTAGGAAGAGCAACTCAGGGAGACAGGCAGCATCTCCTACATTTTTTTCTCATGACTTGAGATACATGTGTAAATACACACACACACACACACACACACACACACACAGTGGCAGGGAGAAGGGAGTGTGTAAAACCATTTATATCTTTCTTTAATCCATAAAGTAGGGTTGAGGTTAGGATCTGACTTCTTTATTTGTTTTGAAATGTGTAGCCAATGATTTCAGGCCATTTGCCGGAGAGCTGATCCTTCCCTCATTGGTTTGAAATCACTGTCCACTCTCATCTTAACATATCCAAGTCTAAATGGTCAGAGATAACCATTGCAAGTTCCTCGATGCAAGTTTCTATTTAACAAATAGAGATAATATCTTCTCTCTTAATTTATCTCATAGTATTTATGTCAAGTTAGGTATAAACATTTAAGGAAAATTAAGACCTTGTGCCCTTATATGGATAAAGCAACAGGAACCACAAAGATGACTTCTATTTCTCCAGTTTGTGGAGATATCTGTTTACCCGAAATATCATTAGGATCCATTACAAAAAGTCCCAAACCCATAGGTCACATCTGAGACATAAATGCCAACAATTGCATATTAGGAGATTTGAGTTTGGGTTTCAGTACAAGGGAAGAACAGTGTCAGTCTGGGACTATTTGGTCCTGGGAATTCCAAGAGGGCACACATGCCACTCATGAGACTATGAGCCCTGTGAGGGCAAATGGCAGATGCACAGCAAGTGTCTAGTAGATGCTTATTAAATTGAATTTAAATGAATTCTTCTCAGTGGAAACATACTGGAATAACAGAGGAAGATTGTCCAGCTACAAATGAAAGGAAGCCTAACTGAGCATGACTTAAAAAAGAAAGGGATTTTATTTACTGTCACATCCAACAAATAGTCCAGGGGCTCCCTTATCAGATGATTAGATGTATGATTTGCAAAAATGTTCTCCTATTCTGTAAGTAGTATTTTCACTTTCTTTATGGTATCCTATGAAATACAAAAGATTGTCATGATGATAATAACCAATTTATCTTTTTAAAAATTATTGTCACTTGTACTTCATGTATCATATCTAAGAAACCGTTGCCTAATCCAAGATCATGAAGATTTTTAGCTACATTTTCTTCTAAGAGTTTTGTAGTGTTAGCGCTTACATTTAGGTCATTGATCCATTTCGAATTGATTTTTCTATTGTTTCCAGCTAGTATGAATAAAGCTGCTGTAAATAACCGCAACAAAAAGAAATCCAGAGGCAGGCAGTCTGGGGCTGGTATAGCTCTCGTATATGTCACCCAAGACCTGTTTTTCCTGTTCTCCTATCCTTCATTGCAAGATGTTAGAGAGAAGGGAGGTGGTAAAGTCCAAAGATCTAAGGGCACATCAGCCCAGGAGATCCTAATAATCTTTTTGGGAAACTCCACCCAGTAAAATTATCACTTTAGCTGCAGAGGAGTCTGGGGAGACAAGAACTACTGGGATTTTGTGTGTGTGTGTGTGTGTGTGTGTGTGTGTGAAGAGGTCTTGGAGGGTCCTATCTGCAGTGCACAAGATCTTCTAAGGAGCCCACCTCTCAGCTACACTCATGCTCAGCAAAGCGGCAGCCTTCTTGGTATAGTTGCCCCGTGCCTTGCTGCAATTCTGCAACTCGAACCCAATGGTAGGAAATAGGCTGGGAGCCCTGTAGAGCAGCACCAAAGCTGCAAAGAGAAGGCTAAGGAATCTGGACTTGCTGAAATCAGGTTCAATCAGCTTGCCCAGCATGAGGGCCAGCTGGCAGGGAGCTGGGGTGTCAGTGCTGCAGGTGAGGAAAGTGAGATCGTGCCCACTTGGGGACATTGCCCTGGTGAAGAATCCCCTTGGTGCTTGGCTCCTACTTGCCATTAGTAGTTTTTCTTTTTTTTAAGGATTATAATGGGAGCTTCATTTCTTCTTACCTCAGATATCTAGTGTGTAAAATAGTTTCGCCAGCTTGAAATTTCTAGTATTCCCTTGAATAACCTTCCTCAGCTCCCTGGACAGAGGCTTCCTCAAGGACTGTGCTGCAACAGACCTCACGTGCCTCACACACCCCAAATGTGGCCTGGTGGGGCCCCAAGGGGGCAGGGCTCTGTGTGTACTGTCCTCCTCTGGGCTTCTCTGACTTTGGCCTTATGACTGGGGTACTTCCAAATAAAGATCTGGTAAGTCAGAAGTTTAGGAGGAGCCCAAGCTGGGGCTGGCCCCTAGGTCAAATCTAGCCAGGGTTATGCAAACCTGATTGGGTGCCCCTCCAAGGATCGTGGCCGGCGGACACTGAAACCACAGCGGAAGGGCTGATGTTTGGACAGCCAGCTTGGAATTCCCCTTGTGCAACTGTGGCGCCAAATCGAGCAATTTGTATTTTCCTTAGGGGATGAACACCGTGATCTGTGACTTCTTATAAGGAAAATTTGGCTTATCAGGGATGAGGACACCAGGTGTTGGAGCCCTGGCCCCCGGAGGATATAGCTGTTTCTTCTCCATCTGCATGACTACCTAGGATAACTAGTGGACTCCTGAGCCTGGGGCTCAGCTCCAGAACTGTCCTGGTGATTGGATTTCACTCACTTAGATCTCTGGATGGCTGGCACCCCAAACCCAACATATCGAAGCACAGCTGGCTTCTTGGACACGTGACTTATGCAGCTGCACAGGGTCCCATGATTAGAGAGGCCCTGCTCTTGCCCTGCTGTCACTGTCTTCACATTCTTAATAATTGTTAAGCAAGGGGCCTCCCATTTTCAATTTACATTGCCCCTGCCCCCAATGTATGGAGTCATTTCTGTATCTGAAACTAAAATCATCATCTTGTCTCTCTTGTCTCAACTTCACCCGGTGCTCCCTAGCTCAGTAAATGAAACCACCATCTAACTATAGAACAAATGTTGGTTCCTCCTCGTCCTTGCCAACCTATGTCCAATCTTTCACCAGATCCTCCAGATTTTTCTTCACAAACATTTCTCTAATCTGCCCACTTCTCTCCATTTCCACCATCATCAGCAACAGCTGTCTGGTTCAAGTTACCATCTCATCTCTCCTGGACTCCAAAATAAATGTCTAATTGGTAATCTAATATCCATTCTCTAGACTGTTCTCCACGTTGTGGCCAGAGCGATCACTTCCAAACACCAATCTGATTGTGATTCTCCTGCTGCTTATATCCCTCAGTGGCTTTCCTCTTTCCCTCTCTTGGTAAAATAAGGACCTATCTTCTTCATACTGTCTACAACTCCCTTTGTCATCTGACCCTGCCCAGCTCTTTTGCCTCAACTCTCAGCACTCTGCACTTGCCTCTGCACTCCAGCCTCATTGGCTGTCTTCTTTTTCCCAAATGATCCATGCTCTCTCCTACCACACGGCCCGTGCACATGTGGTTCTCCCTTCCCGCTCTCCCCCCCTCTTCCTCCTTCATCGTTCAGCTCAGCTGTTCTTCCTCAAATGAGTTTTTTCTGATTTCCCAGTCTAGCTCAGGTCCTGTGGGTATACCTTCTCAGAACACCTTGTCCCTTTTCTGTATAGTACTTACATCAGTTTGTAATGATACGTGTGGCTGTATTATCATCCGATTGGTCTCCATCTCTCCCATTAGACTGTAACCACCGTAAGAACAGGGCCCGTGTCTGGTTTTGATCATCATTGTTTGCTCAGTACTTAGCACAGTTCAGGGCATATGCAAGGTTCTCTTGTTGGTTGACTGAATGAGCATGTACCTTCTAAGCTTTTTGTAGCTCTGAGTGGCTATGTCTGTGGTCTTCCATCTCATACAAAGCAGAGGATGAATTCATTTGGGGAAACAGCTGTCCTCACAAGCTGTATGCTTTTTCCTATCATAGCTTTTCCAGTTTTTAAAAAATTGATCTGATTACTAATCAATGCTCTTTTAGAGAGATGTTAACTAAATCCCCCATGGTTGTTGGAATGTTAAAAGTGTCCTATGTATAGAATGTTGGAAGACAAAGGGCCTTAGAAATCATCTAACACATACCTTTTATTTTACTGATGGGCAAACAGAGGTCCAGAGGAAAGAATGACTTTCCGAGGCATTAGAGGTAGTTAATAGCAAAGGTGGAATCTGAATCCAATTCTCTTTGTCAAATCAGTACCTAATTCCTTGACTCAGATAAGTCTGAAATCACTCTGAATTTTCTGGGCCCGCACCAAATAGTTGGGGGAAGTCGTTTAAGATGTGTGCAGAGTGTGGGGCTGTGGTGGTGAGGAGAAGTTGAAAGTTTGTGAACATAAGTTTCCATCCATCAAACACTTATGACTCTATTATGTCCTCGCTGGGTGCTTAGCTTTGTGTTTAGGAACTGGGGATGTGGACAAAGGACTGCTTAGATATTTTTGTCTTAGGAAAATATTTTAAGCCTTAGAATATTTTCAGACAGAAAAGTGTTTCTCCTGTATTTTGTCTTTGACTGTAGTAGGGTTTTTTTTTTTTTTTTTTAAAGCATAGCTTGGCATGCTCTCCCACTAAACACCATAAAGTATCCATAAAGCACCAACTCCTTCAAGAAACCTTACTAAGGAGAGGAGAGGGTTGAGTACTTCCCTTCATCTTGCCCATTTTGATCTTTATTTATAAATGCAACACTGGCTAGGTCCTCAACCATATTCCACATGTTTTTGACCCAGATTCTAAACCTCCATCACACACCACGTGTTTTTGACCTTGACTCTAAATCCTCAGTCATACTCTGTGTGTTTTTGATATGTGTTTTGTGTGCTTTGGATACACATCTGCATTACACCTAATGTTCCAGGTGCTCCCTCCCATCCTGGATTCATGGTACTTCTACTGTGACAGTGTCATTTGCATGTGCCAGTCTTAGGTCATAAACTAAGGGAGTAGGCAAGTGTGCCCAGCGTTTTCCTAGGTTCCCTAAGTTGGCTGTTTGCAAACTATTTGGATTCGGGACCCCTTTATACTCTTAAAAAGTATGGAGGACACCCAACGAGCTTTTACTTATGTGGGTTATATCTGTCAATATTTATCATATTAGAAACTAAAACTGAAAAGTTAAAAAAATATCTAGTTACCACATTGTTTTAAAGTCATAAACATTAATAAACCCATTACATGTTAACATAACATTGTTAAATGAGATATCACTATTTTCTGAAGGAAAACACATTTACTGAGAAGAGTGGTATTGCTTTACATTTTTTTCAAAGTCCTTTCATGATCTGGTTTGATAAAAGCAGATGGATTCTTACATCTGCGATATGTAGCTTTGGTTAGAGCCTACGGAGAAAGTCCAGCCTGCCACAGTCATGCAGTTGGAAGAGGGAAGACCTCACAGGATCCCAGGACCACTGAGAACTGCTGCCTTAGGTGTTTCATAAAACTCCCCGGGGGGAGGGTGAGTGGGTGGAGAATGAGCAAAGCTGGCTTCAGAGGAGGGCAGGGGCATCCCCACGGTCCCCACAGATGAGGGAGAGGCCACTGCTGCCTTCTGTGTTCACAGTTTCCAAATAGCCAGTGAGGCCTTCAGTTCAGCAGCTCCTGTGAGCACCTCACATGTCATGGAAGCCAGAGGGCCTCACCCGCAGTGTTTGTGGTTTCAAGTCAGAACCCATGGGAGTTTTGGGGCTGATTTGCAGTGCCCTACCTATTACTGTAAACCCCGTTCTCCCAGGGCCCCTCGCCTAGGAGCAGGTCCTGGGGGCTGGGTGTGGTCAGGGGTCTCTCCTTCCTTCTCCCACTTTTTATTCTTTCCTCCCTCCCCTCTTTCTCTCTCTCCTTCAGTTCTGAGGGGAAGGTTAAGAACCCTGCTCTGGCTGGCTGGGTAGCTCAGTGGGTTAGAACATCATGCTGATAACACCAAGGTCCAGGGTTTGATCCCTGTACCGGCCAGCTGCACACCCACCACCAAAGAAAGGATAAAACCCCTGCTTTCTCTTTGGTTAGCCTTGGGCTTTCTCAGTTTTTAGAACTATCTTGGAAAGAAAAAGACCTATTTCCCAGCCTGCCTTGCCAGGATTTATCCAATCAAGTCAGCATGATTGGCTTGCCAATCTCTTCTTGCCCAGCGACATAAAACTGACTGACATACACGGTGGGTGGGTTCTTACTGATTTGGCAAATTCAGAAATCGCTTGGATAAGGTGGGCACTGGGTCGGACATTGTGTGTTCAAATTAAAGCTTTCCCTGGTTGCCCATCCGCCTGTGAGTGGAGACAAAAACTTTTTTTCCCAGAGCTAGACTAAGACTCCTGAGGCCCTAAAATGCTTCAACCTTCAAACGTAGTTCAAAATAACACACCACTAAACTATAAAATAAGTTTAAGGAAGCCCCACAGGGTTCTGATGCTTCTTTTGAGGATTACATCAATACTTTATTAGAAGTATTATTCTTTCACATAATTAAAGAGAATCTTTTTGTGCCTTGGCTTTTGGGTGTTCTGAGACTGTTCCTAGTAGGTACCTTGAGGTCAGGAGCCTCAAGGAGGAGGTTGGACATAAACTGGTATCAGGTGGCCAATTGATTGGTTTCATGAAAGAATGCCTGAGGGGTTGTGTCCTTAAGCCTCTCTTTTGTGGCTGACCTCATACACCTCAGACTGCAAAGGCTGGACCTGCCTTCCCTCTTTGCCCATCCCTCCCCAGCCACCCCCTGGGTCCATGTGTTCTGGTACTGGAAACCACAAGTCATGCCCTGCCATTGAACTTGTTTTGCAGCAGAGCACAGTGGTTAAGTGTGTGGGCCCTGGAGTCAGACTGAATTTGCAATTCAGTTCTGCCCCTTACTACCTGTGTGGCCTTGGGCAAGTTTCTGAGCTTTCCCTGTGCAGTATTTACATACAATTGGAGACGATAATTTGCAGTGTAGCGTTGTTGCAAGGACTGAATGAAACAGTGACTGTACACACGTGCTTAGCTGAGTGCCAAGACACATAGCAAGCACTTAGTAGGTCTGTGGGGTGGTGCTTGATGCCTTCCATGGGAATGCCTGGCTGCTATTGCTAAATGTATCTGTTCTTGGACCTGATACTGAACAGAACAGGTTCTGGCCCGCATATTCTGAGGACTTTACAGGAGGGCAGAGAAGTCAGTCCCACAGCAGAAAGAGCTCTGGCTCAGACATTTAGGAGACCCAGCTTCCAGTCCTGGACCTCCTACCATGAGACCCCTGACAAGTTCCTTTCATCCCTGGGACTTGCTTTCTCCAGCTTTAAGTGGGAGGCTTGTCAGAGCCATTTTTCTAAGATACTTTCCGAATCTAACATCCCTAAATTTTGTGGTAGCCAGCTTCCTCGCCTGTCTACTCCACGTGGCAGGAGTGAGGTGGCACATGCGGTTCTGATGCATAGTTTCCCCCCCCCTGCCAAAGCCACCAGGTCAGCACAAGAGCAGGCCCTCTGGCCCCTTCCCGCTCGTCGCTTCTGCCCAGCCCTGGAAGTGCCATTCTGTAAGAGAAACAAAACCTTTTCCTCAGGCAGCTTTTGCGTGTGTTCACCTGTGTTTCCTTCTCGCAATCCTGGCCCCAGCACGTTGAGGTTTCCGTTTCGCTGTGAGTCACGCCCGCCTGCTGAGAGCAGTGGAAATCGGAGGGGCCTCCTCGGGAGGGAGGACGTGAGCGGCCTTTTCCTCAAGAGCGTGGCCGGGGTGTGGGAGGGAAGCGATCACCTTCCGGAAGTGGATTTCTCACGTTGACTCAGTGAGGAAAGAATATTACTGGAAAGCCCTAGAAAGCGCTTCACGTCTCTTTCAGAAGGGCCTTCGCGTTCTCAAGAAATTCATTATCCCGACCGTGCTGTAAAATGTCTGTGTCATTGTGATATCTGCCGTGAGGCAGGCCTGTGCCGAGGAGGAGGGGTTCCTGGGGTGGCTGACTCGTGACATGGGGCTCAGAGAATAGGTTTTCATGGTGGAGGTGACCGTGGGGGCTGGATTCCCATGGCAGAGCACAATGTGGCCCATTCGAGTGCTGGTTCAGTCCCTGGGGGTTGCCAGCTGTTGTTGTAGGTTTTGATGCATTAAAGACTTGCAACCCCTCTATTGTATCCCATGGTGAAAAAGAAGGGAAGGCAGGGAGGAATGGCCAGTGCTGGAAACAAGATATTTGACCATTATGGGACTATCATTCACATCATGCAGGCTCTGCATCAGCAGATTCGTGGATCCCCGAAGGAAGCTCCAAAGAGCAGGTAGACCGAAGACCTGTAGAAAAGAAACATACTCATGGTGAGAAAGAATACATAGGCCCAATGGAGAAGTGCGTCTTTTCTATAGACTTGAATGGCAGCCGTTGGTCGTTCCTTACCCTGCTTCTGAGAAATTCTTTATGAAATAATCAGTAACTTCTAGAGAGTCAGGGGGTCAAATAGAGAGGTGGGAAAGCAGCATGAAAAAGAAACAGGAACCACTTCCATGTGCTGACCCCAGAGGCTGAGTTCCATACAGGACTGGATCTTGAGCTGGGACAGGTGGGGAGGAGTTCAGGTTACCTGGAAGCACTTGGTTAGAAGGTGGGGGTTTCAATGGAGGGCCTTGAGTCCTTCAGAGGGGAAAGGGGGGAAGGGACCTCTCAAAGAGGGGTCACAGAGAGAGGGTGTAGAGTGTGATAGGAGGTGACCCAAGACAATTTTGTCTATTTCAAATCTTGCCTAAGGCTGGTCATATGTCAGGTAGGAGAAAGAAACTTTCCTTTGTAAATCTCATAGAGCCCAACTCCCAAGATCCTGAACTAAGGTTGGTGCTATTTGTGGTATAATCCAGTTGGCATTGTAGGCTAGAATTAAATCACATTTATAAAAGGAGTTTCTATGAATATGTTGTCCCAGGTTTCAAAAAAGCAACTTAACAAACATCTGTGCAAAATCTGAAAGCTATCTGCACTGAAGTGCATAAACATGTATCTAGTCAAAGGGGTTGCAAGATATAAACTGTGGGTTAAGTTAGGAAGGGGTGGTGCGGGGGCTTGGGGCTGGGCAAGTGGAAGGGAAGGGATATTAGGACATCCTTAGAGGGTGTCATGGACATGCTGACCTGCTGTAGCTCTGCCATTGGAATCTAGAACTTCATATACACCTCCACCAAAGAAACCCAATCATATATGTAAGATGGAGAAAATAATAGCCATCTCCTCATTAGGAGAAGAGAATGGGATAAATGTTTGTCACTTCCTGGCCCACTGCAAATAGTAATGACTATTGCCTGGTGATCCACTGCTTATATTTCAACGACTGTACTACGACTACTATGGCAGCTTCTATCAGAACAGCTGTGACTGTTGATACCACCACAATTTCGCTTTCCCTTCTGGGCCTCCTGAGATGACTTTGAACATCCACAGGTTGATACACGTGGAGGAAGAGGTAATATCCCTGCCGAGTCCTTTCTGTGCGGGTGGGTGTTGATGGGGACTGATGAGGCACGACCTGTGGTGGAGGCCGAGGACCTGGGGAGCGGGACACAGGAGCTTCTGGTCATGGTGACCACAGCTGGGGCTTCTGTTTCATTTCATGTAAGATCAGAGGGCTTTAGCATAAACTGGAGGGGAGGAGGAGAGGCTGGGTTGAAGCAGGCCACATCAAGCCAGAGCTTGCTTCTGTATAGGCTGCAGTGGTGGAAAAATTGGGGTAGAGGCTGCTGAGACCACTGTAACCAAGATATGGGTCTGTGAAAATGGTGTGAGAGATGCTGAGTGGACACATCCTGGTCCCTTGGACTTCCCACCTTAGCTGAGCTAGAGGCCACCTGAGGTTCTGCTGTAGCTGGTAGTTACTACCCTCAACATTCTGAGGACAACTGAGTTAACTTTTTTCACGTCTTGCCCCCTCTCCTCCCCAGGCCACCAGAGAACAGAATGCGTGCTTTAAAAAAAAAAATTATTATTTTTAATTGGCATGTATTATTTATGGGGTACAGAGTTATATTTTAATGCATGTACACAATGTGGGATGATCAAATCAGGGTAACTAGCATATCCGTAATTGCAAAAATTTATTATTTCTTTGTGATAACAGCATTTGAGCTCCTGTCTTCTAGCCATTTGAAAACACAATAAATTATCATTAATTATAGACACCTAGCACTACTGTGAGTAAGGACATGTGAATTTTATCGTTTGTGCCTGAATTATTTCACTTCATGTCTTCCAGACTCATACGTGTTGCCGCAAATGACAGAATTTCACTCCTTTTTATGGCTGAGTAGTATTCCGCTGTGTATATATACCACATTTTCTTTACAGAAAGCATTCATCTAAGTCAGTTTAGATTTATCCATACCACCAAGATAGACTCATCTTTCTAATGCACTAATTTCATCACCAAACCCCCATTCTCACAAACCTTCAGTGACTGCGAGGTGTCTTCAGAACAGTCCGGCCATCCTAGCTTGACATCTGCACCCCCAAATACCTCTGCAGCCAACTTTCCCACAGATTCTCTGCATGAGGTCTCTGGGCAATATGAGAGCTCTCACTGTTATCAGAAGATGCCCTGTATGTTCCCACATCCTTGGTCCTACCTGTGGCCGTACTGACATGCAATGACCCCCCACCCCTTTCATCCAACAGAATCCTTTCAGTTCAGCACCACCTCTTCCATAAGCCTTTCATTAACAACCTAACCCCACTGAGATTTCCTTTAAGAAAAAAATTCTCTAGCATTTTTGACTACACTTGGCAGCACTTGGTTTATACTACCTAGAGTTGCAAGGTGTCTTTTCCTGTGTATGTGTGCATGCACGTGTGTGCATGAATGTGTGTATGTGTATTTTGTCCTTGGGGCCTGGACCCCTGTTTTATGTATGCCAGGGATAAAGAAGAGACACAATCTAGCTTGGTGTGAATATTTTCCTCATTTTGGTTAGGGTATGGGTTTAAGATTCTCCGATGGTAAAGACCTAGGCCTAAGAAAAGGAGACCTGAGTTTTAGTCTTTCTTCTGAGTGAGTTTGGAGATGTTTTACAGCTTCAGTGAGCCTCAGTTTCCATCTCTGTGAAATTGGGAGACTTCTCAACTCTTTCTCCTGCCTTGCAGAAGATCAAAGAGTCTTGCAAAAAGGTAGAAATACTTGTCCACAAAATAGCTAAAAACATGAAAGAGTTAGATACTTTGTGGTCTTGTCCTTCACTCAAGGAGAGAGGCCCTGATGACTTTTCCCAGAACCAACAGCCAGAGTGGGTTCCAGAGTTTCTCTTGCTGAGCCATGCCCCAAGCCACCAAGCCACACTGCCTTTCCCTGGCCTACATCACCCTTTCCATGGTACTGTGCTGGGTCTCACTTTCCTTTCTGCCAGTTACATTCATAGCCATGGGGATCTGTGCTTTTCATCAAGCTTCCTTCTAAAATTCCCCTCTGCCCAGAGTTCTTGGGGACCTTGTGGACCTTTCTTCCTTGTGACATGGTTGGGGAAGCACACTGGTCTGCAGACCTCTTATTCATCTTCTCAATCCTGGTGATGGTGAGCTTAAGCAATCTTATCTCTTGTGTGTGTGAGTGTGTGCTTGTGTGTGTGACTCTTTGTAGCTCTTCCACGACTAACTGCTGCCAGCTCTCTGATACCATATATTGTGTGCTTACTGTGTGCCTTGGATTTGACATATCCTAACCCAAGCCCAGAGCCCCTGTTGATGTCCACAGCAGACTACTACCTGTTTTTAGTTGGTTTTCCTTTATCGCTCTTTGGTTTATGTTATTTCAAGTTTTATAACAACTTCAAGAGCATGTCCAACTACTAATGCTATCTTACAGGACAGGAAAATAAGACTTAACCCTAGGTCATACAGTGAGTAAGTGGTTGAGGCAGAAATGTGAACCCAGATTTGACCACAGATCTTAGACCTCTAAAAAAAGCTATACTGTGTAGCTTTTTATCAGAGCAAGAATTTTCTCTGAGTAGGTATAACTGCTCAGTGAACTTTCCTTTTTGGAAACTAGTAAACTACACCTCTACATTTCTTTCAAACCTCATTCGCTCACTCCACCCCTCTTCCCAAAACATTGTCAGTGAGCTCACACCCTCTAAAAGCATCTTTCAGAAAGCCACCCCCAGATCCCAGTCAGCCTTGGAAATTGGAAACTGTCCAGTTTAAATCCAAAGGGCTGTGATCCAAGTAGATTATTTCCTCAGTCCAACCTTTACATGAGGAACTTAAAACGAGAATTCTTGCACTAGAAGAGAACCAGGAGTCATTTGGTCTAGGCCCCTGCCTTCAAGAAATGACTGCCCTTTTAGCTTCAGTCCTTGTTTATGCTCTTTCTGAAGCCTTTCAGAAGAGGTTCCAGGATGTTTAATGATCTTGATGGTCAGAAATTGCTCTTCAGTCCAACAGAGCCCTCTCCTGCTTTACCATAAGCCTGTTGCCAGGAATTCCGTGGAGTGCCAGGAGGTCCAGGTAGTCAAAACCTTCTTCCATTCGCATTTACCCCGGTGAGTGGAAATGATACAAATGCTTTCCATGTGTCTGGAGCGCCAAGGTTTACCTTCGCAGGTACTATGCCATTCGGTCCTCCCTGCCACCCTAGAAGGTAGGCAAGGCGGGGGTTCTTAGTGCAGTTTTACAGACGAAGAAACTGAGGCTTGGAGAGGTTAGCTGACTTGCCCAAAGTCAGATAGCCAGGATGCTTAGGGTTAAGACTCAACTCCAAGTCAGATGCTTAGAGCTATTGGAGCTGTGAGAAATTTTGGAATTTATTTTCCAGTTTATTTTCATATCACCCCTCTGTTTTTACAAGTGAGGAAACTGGAGTTCAGAGCCTTTAAAGAATTCACCTGAGTGGCAGAGTAGGAATTAAAACTTTGGTCTCCTGATAATCAGCTAATTCCTTTACCCATATTGCCATGCCAAGATGAACAACGTAGTTCCGATAATTTTTAAAAGATTAAAAATGTCCTGAGGGTGTGGCTCTCCCATGGGCCCATTCTCCCAATGTCCAAGAAGAAAGCCTAAGCCCCGTAACATGTAGCCCCTTTCTCTGGCTGTGGCCAGCCGAGGGTCATAAACGGCAGCCTCCCTCACTGCAATGAAAGGAAAACACCCACCACCTTCCAAATAGAAAAAAAAAAAAAAAAAAATGTAAAAACCCAAGCTCGGCAACCATAGAAGACAAACAACGTTGAGTCTCGATATGGTACATGGGCAGAATTTTCCCCCAGAGCCAGCGGCCGTGTCAGAGCTGTATTTTCCACTCTGGCTACTGCGATTTGGTTGTGGCACCCTTGCTGTCTTTCCTTTCCATGCAGACAGACTCTGACTCAGGTTTACGGCTCTGGCAGGTGTCTGGGGTTTACATGCTCATCCCCGGCCTCTGACACCTCATCCCCTTTCCTCTATCCACCTCCCTCTCTGACAGTTCCGGGTCAGCTGGGACAGAAGCAGTTGGAGGTGCTGGAAAGAAGTTAGGGTTTTTGCCATCTCCAGAATTCCCTTAGCACGTGCCTTCAGCCTTAAGGCAGCACAAGCAGGACAGAAGGCAAGAGCCTCAATTCCAGAGGTATTTCTTTCAGCACAGATTCCAGAAAACTGAGGGTGAATTGAGAGATGACATTTGATGATGTCTTTCTTTGTTCCTTTTTGCTAAGTTGTTCTCTCTGGTGTGGAGCTTGTGTGTGTAAGACATTTCTGGAAGGGGGGGGGGCTTTCCCAAGGCTGCTCATATTTACCATCTCATCTGCTGATCAAGATACTGAAGATGAACAGTCACATGCCCCAATAATCAGACTCCAACTGGAGTGCCAGAGTGAACTCTTCCACTTGCTATTTGGTAAGAAAGAGATTATTTCAAGGCATAGCTGTAGGATTGGATAGAGAGAACTAATCAATGAAAGTGATCTGTTCATTATCAGGATGGGGCAGATCATGTTCCCAGCCACCCTGCTGCTGGGTGCAACCAGAGGGTACCTAGGTTTTGACTTTGGTTCTCTGTATACTGTGCCCAGCCCCATCTCTTCCTGCTCCCCATGCACAGCCCCCCCAGTGTCCTCTCACCATCTCTTTGGCTTCCAAAGCCTCAGTGTGGTTTTCTTCACCAAGAGCCTCACCCTTACCAGGTGTTCCCTTCTCCTCCCCCAGAAAAAGCCCCATTTAAAGGTAACTGGCCAACTGAACACTTTGAAAAATAAGTTATAACTGCAATCTCTCACCCTCCCAGGAAAACACCTATAATTTTAACTGGTAATATTCCAGACAGGGTGTCTAAGTACACTGGAACATTCCTGGCTCTTTGTGTGTGTGTGTGTGTGTGTGTGTGTGTGTGTGCGTGCATGTGTGCACATGCACTTGAGGGTGGTGGGTGGGCCCCAGGCCTCCCCAGGCTGGTTGGATTTATCATCTCATCTACCCTTCCCAATATGAAAGATGAGGACTGCCAGTCTCAGGCAGGTGCCCATTTCTCTGCAATTGCCCCATCCTGGTAATACCTGTGGCTTGAAAGCTGAGTTTGAGATGCCTTCTCTTTGTTCTAAGCTTCCAAGGAACCCTAGGGAACAGCATAAAATATCCACCCTGGAAGTAACATACAAGCAAACCAACTGCCCACTCACTTCCTGAGTGACTATCGCCGGGTGTTCCTGAGCCAGGAGGCAGATCTGAATTCCTTAGACTGGCTTCTCCTTCCCCAGTCCCAGCCGGGGCATGGCCTCGCCCATCCTCACACATTAAATGATGCATTTAGTTAGCAGTGATGGTGCTCTCAGACAGAGCTGCTCCAAGAAAAATTGGGTAATGGGGAAAACATGGTGCCCTGGTTACTCCTTTGGGGTTCAGCACATTCACATTCCCTCTGTTTTTAAGATCTGTTACCAGGACCCAGCCTGATATAAGTATTACATATTCTTTAGAATAAATAATAAAAAGAAAGCAAGAGCTAGCCCTTGGAATGCATCAGGTACTGTTCTAAATGGTATGAGGGTACTTCAAAAAGTTCATGTAAAAATAGAACTAAAAGATTAATTCTATTTTTTAAAAATTAAAAGATAATACAAATCTTAACATATACTTTTTGAAGTACCCTTGAATATGTATATTATCTCCTTTAATTCTCACAACAATCCTGATACGTATCTGTGTAATTGATGTAAGTACCTCTTATTAGCCCATCTTACAGTTGGGGAAACTGAGTTCAGAAAGGTGATGTACCCAATCCAAGCTAGTAAGTGTCAGAACGAGGATTTGAACCTGGGCAGTGTGGCTGCAGAGGCCACATTCTGCTGTCCTTTAGCAGAGTTACAGGGGAATGAACCAGCACATTATTAGCTGAAATGAAGTACTTCGTGGCATCCAGCACGTAGGAAGTACCCAGTAAGTATTAGTTCCCTCGTCCCATGAATTGTTTGTATTTTAAGAACAGCGGATGAAGGACTTTTGGGATCATTTAGAGTTAGAAGGATTTGCATTTGTGCAGTTTGTGTCCATGTGAATGTGTTTGTGGGGTACCCAAGCAGGCCGCTGACAGTACCTGGGTTGGACAGCCCCGACCTCAGGGTCACACCTGGGGCTACATCCTGGTTAGGCCTTCTGCAGATGACTTTCATAGTTTCTCACATTTCAGCCTCTCCACCTCATTGGAGTGTGTTTTCTGAGGAATTAGGGGGTGGCTTTAAAAAAATAACATGAAAAGCTGGTGACAGCTACTTCAGGGGTGGCATGTGAGCCAGGCCCTGGGGTGGAAGCCATGAATCAGGAGTCATGTAGCAAGACAGGGTTTTCCTACAAGCCGGCTTTGGTCAGCGTCGGTCCACGGTTCCCTCGAGGGATTCCCCGACTGTACGCACTGGCAGTTGCTCTTTGGTAGACGCCTCTGATTCCCCATCTGGCCTGACTCACCCCAGTCCCCAGATTGCTCAGACCTCCATCAAGGGGCTGCTTGGAGAGTCAGATAGGATCCCAGTGGGCAACCCCCTCACCCCCCATGAGGCGAAACAAATAGCACATCCTCTCTATTCCGGAAAGTTTGGGCTTTCCTTTCACACTCCATCTCACACCTGGAACCTCAAAAATAGGAAAAACACAAAGGTGAGAAAAACAATTATAATAGTAATCAATGCTTTCCGAAGTTCTAATGCTACTGCATTAGTCATAGCTACGGTTTGGGTGGGCTGTGATAATAACACCTTGTTGGCCTCCTTAACAGTTGGTGGTAATTAATTATATCATCCAATCAAAGGGCCAGAAAGGAGTGTGCCTGTCGACAAGAAAGAGAGCCTAACGACCAGAAGGAGAGCAGGGACAGGTCTGACACCAGGTACAGGTGAAAGCCCTTGAGGTGAAGGCTAATGTTAGCACAACCTAGTCATGAGGGTGAATCCCCAGGTCAGAGATCATCACTCAATGTTCTAGAAATATCCAGGGGCTCCTGGGTCATGAACCCTCAAGCGGCAGGTGAGCAATGTTCTCTAGCACTGTGGACACCATTGACCATGACCAGGCCAATCTTACTCCATCACCATTATCATCAAGTTATTCTCTAGTCTGGCCACTGGCAGAGACTTCACATTGGCCACAAGGTCAAGTCTAAAGTCATATAAATCCCTTAATTTCCCCATCTGCAAAACGGAAGTGAAAATTCTACTATGTTTGTTGGGAGGATAAAATGAAATGACAGGTGGCAAGTGCCTGGTGCAGCATACAGTAGTCACTCAATACATGGTGGCTTATTTCACTCCAGTTTCTGTGGTCTGCCATATTCTATAGTCCAGCATTCTGTGCCCTGCTCTGTAACTCCCACCTCTTGCCTCCCATACATTCACTGATTCCAGTGCCACTGTGCACTAGATGTCTCTCCTCCACGAAGCCTCTTGTCACTGCTCTTGCTCTTACAGACACCCCCTTCTCTGAGCATCTTACATTGTAGGTTGGCCCTTGAGCACTGTACACCCTTTTGGGTCCTTCTCACTTGTAGCATGAGTGTAAATTTTGTCTTCCCATGTGGATTGTAGCTTCTCAAGTTCATTGCTTCTTTTGATTCTCATGCACGACAGGTCACTAAGTGAGCAATAGGTTCTTTTTAAAAAATTTTTAACTTCTCAATATACATTATAGTCGATTTTCAAGACCATTTACCCATTCCTCTTCCCCCCTCCCTCACTCCCCTCAATCAATAGGTTCTTTAGAAGAGACCTGGGGAGGAGCAGGGGGTTGGGGTGGGTGTGTGGCAATGGAAAGTTACCCAAAGTGATGGGGAAACCAGCTGGGGCACTTCTGTTTGGGGATTTCCCTGGACCATGTTTCATGACCTGTACCAAGTCCCGTGCTTTGTCAAGCTATAATCCTGCCGTACTCCCCACATTTCATAGCTATTTCTGCCCATGGTACCCATTTGAATAGGTAGCAGTGCTGAGGGATGGAAACTATTGGGAATCCCAGGGCAAAGGCCAGCAAGTGCACCCTTCAGGGCAGGATGAGGGGCTCTAAAACTTCTTCATGCTCTGCAGATCACTCAAGGTCTCCCAAACCCTACCCCCATCTCCCTATGCCAATTAAAGCAATCCTGGCTGTCCTGCTCCAGCCTAGGCCTCCCTTGGGGGCTTCCTTCTCTCTGTGGAAAAAGTTCAGAAATGGGGCCAGTCTAGATCCAGACACAAGGGCCAGCTGAAGAATTTGAGAATTAAAGGAACATCTGGCCGCCAAGGCTGGTGCTGTTCAGCCTGGCAGCAGTCTGTGGGCCATGGTCTGCTGTTGGAGGCGGTGGATGAGTCATCTCAAAGCTGTAGCATATTTCTAGACTCATCTTCTTCAGACATCTCATTTCTTTGTATCCAGCTGGATTTATTCTGTCCCATACACAGGTTGCCTTCTGTTCTGGAGCTACTTTACAGAAACTAGTCCTGGATGATGTTTAGTTATGGATGGAGACTGAGTTTGCTCAGCCCAAGCTGACATCACTGAATTACTCTCAGATTGGATGCCTCAAGAGTCTTCCCTACTCCCCTCCTGCTTAACACCTGTTTCCTACTCTTCCCAAGCCAACTTGCCCTTGGACTCCTTCCTAGTCCTGTTTTTTACAGCTTAGAATTTTTATTAAAACAATACTTTAAGTTACAACAATCCCCCAGAATAGAAAATAGCCTTCCAAGGTCTGGCCCTGACAGGAGGAAGCACTCAGGCCTCACAGGCAGAAGTGACTTTTGACATCTTTGAAAACAGATGGAGTTTCCCTGGAAGCCCACTTTTAGTATTGTAAAATGTGGAATACTGGAGTTGGAAGGAGCTATAGGGGCTAGGATAGGAGCTATGGATAGGGAGAGAGACCCAGGACTTGGAAGTAATTCACCGTGAGCTCATTCAGCCTCTACACGAACAGCTACATGCATAGCTATGCCCTGCCTACTCCTGGCTCAGAGCCTGCCTCAAGGTATTCCCCATAACCCATCCTCATTCTATCATGAGTGTCTGAATCAATGACTCCCTTCTCTTTATTCCTTCTATTACCAGTCTTAAAACTCACCTTCTCCAAGAAGCTTTCTCTAATTAATTCAGTTCATCCAGAGAAACAGAACCAATAGAATGAATATAAAACATGTATTATAATGTATTCGCTCACGTGGTTATGGAGGCCGCGAAGTCCCACCATCTGCTGTCTGCAAGCTGGAGACCCAGGAAAGCTGATGGTGTAGTTTAAAGGCCTGAGAGCCAGAGAGCTGAAGATGTAGATTGAAGTCCAGGTCTGAAGGCTGAGACCCAGGAGCACCCAGGGCAGAAGATGGATGTTTCAGCTCAAGAAGTCAGGCAGAAAGGGTGAATCCTCCCTTCTTCCTCCTTTTCTTCTATCTAAGCCCTTACCAGATTGGATGGTGCCCACCCACGCTGGGGAGGGCAATCTATTTGACTAAGTCCAAAGATTTAAATGCTAGTCCCTTCCAGAAACACTCTCCCAGACACACCCAGAAATAATGCTTAACCAGACATCTGGGCATCCTGTGATCCAATCAAATTGACACACAAAATTTACCATCCATCCTTTTCTATGTGGGTGGCTTGTGCTATGTTAATTTTCACTTAGTTTTGCTTTTCTCCATGAGTGCCTGTCGTATTATACCATCTCCACTAGTCTAGCAGCCTGATCCTTCATTTCAGGGGCCCTTGAAGGCAATGGCCGTCATCATCTTCGTCTGGATCCTCACCCTCTGTCCATCCCAGGGCTACCAACTCGGGGATGCTTACAGTCCAGGAGGTGGGTAGCATTGCCTAATGACCCAGCTCTCAAGGTCTCCTGTGCTGAGGGTGAGGCTGGCATAAGAACCTTCCCTGACTCCTCTGCTGGGGTCAGCCTCTAAGGGTCAGGGCTCACCCCCTGCAGAGCAGGGACTCTTGCTGTACAGGATGTGAACATCCTTGATTTTTGCATGCTCAAGTTAAGTCATTTGTCTGGGGTCATACTGTGACACAATCATTGCCAAACCTGTTCCTTTTGCCAGGGCCCTATGGGACTTTGCCAAGTCAGTCCTCCTTTGTACTTTCTTGCTCAACCCATGAAGAATTCTAGAATTCTCAGCCAGGAGGGGAATCCCTGGTGGAGAGTGGGGTGAAGTGGGGGCCATGTCATACATCCTAAGCAGAATGCATGGAAGTTGAGGCACCAGAACATTTCCACATTGACTTGTGGTCACCCATTTCAGCATCCCCCACCTCAGAGAGTTCAGGGATTCTTGCAAATGTCTAAATTTCTGTTACTGTAGTTTGATCCTGAGCCCCTTACTGTTTTTCCTGAGAAACAGGAAAAATTTTGGGAATTCCAAGATTGGGAATGGACAAGTATCCATGCTCATTTGCCTAAAAAAATATTACTTGAAAAATTGATCTCCAAGTTGAAGCAACTCAGTTCCCTGATTTTTTTTTTTTTTTCTTTAAAAAGGTGACCGGCAAGGGGATCTTAAGCCTTTGCTTACTTGGTGTTATCACCACCACACTCTCCCAAGTGATCCACGGGCCAGCCGCTGATTTTTTTTTCTTGTGTAAGCCCCAACCAAGCTTTCTGCTGCCTCCTTCAGCCCCACCCTCGTCACTCACAAACACTAGAGGTGCCATGGCCCAAGGAGGATGGCAGCTGGCCATTCCAGGCCATGTCCCCTCAGGGACTGGAACTCCTTGGGACATGATGGGAGCCCAGAGAGGAGTCGTGGTTGGCAGGAAGTACCACATTCAGGGATATTGGCTTCTGGCTCTTTCTCCAGGTGACTTTGAAATGAAGCAATTTCTGAAGAGGTTTAAGATTAGAACCTTTGATGTAATCCAGCCCAATCAAAACGGTAAATCTCAGAGCTAGCTAGTGGCAGAGCTAGGAAAAGATCAGGCCACAGATCTCCTGACTGCTGGACCTTGCTCAGAGAACCCAGAATATTCGGTGCTTGGTTGTGCTGATTTGGAGTTGAAGGAGAAGGCAAGAGCCCACCTGCTGTAGGTCGTGGGGACAGGTGACTTTCCCTGGACCACTTGCTGCCTACCTCTCATTTTTAACAGGGTCTCAGCAGAGTCAAAGTGTTCCACAGAGGCAGCCCCGCCGTCTTCCAGTCCTTACAATAGTACCAAGGGGCCATGAGCCTTTGCTTTTCTCTAAAGCTTTGGCCCTGCTCTCGTTAATAGCTCTGCACCTTACCTTGGCCAGCTGTAGAATGGGGACAGTTGCCCCAAGTTCTTTCTCTACTGTCCAAGGCAGTCTGGGAGAAATGCTCTGAGCTTCTTAGAGAGAGGGGTAGGGGAAGAGAGCTTCAACGAGAGGGCACAATCCTCCTGATGGTGGGGCGACCAGAGCATTAAGACCCAACAGCTTGGGCTGGCTGGTTAGCTCAGCTGGTTAGAGCACAGCTTTGTAACACCGAGGTCTAAGGTTTGGATTCCCTTACCAGTCAGCTGCCAAAAAAAAAAAAATAAAACCCAAGCAAAACAATCCCAGCAGCTGGCCAGGAGTGCTGGTGAGTTACAACCCCTGAGAGTCAACCTTACAAGTGCTCTCAGTGTGAGACATTCTCTGTGTTAGACATGCTCTCTGAATTATTTTCACAGTAACCCTGTGAGGTAAGGTCTAACTTGATCTCAGCTTTACAGAGAGGAAACTAAAAGTCAGAGAAAGCCAAAGTAGCGTGTTAAGGTCACTCAGCTAATAAGCGACAGAGCTGGGCGTCAAGTCCTCATTCTTAGCTACAGACCCAGAGGCCGTACTGCAAGATGAATGGTGAGTCCCCCTTTGTGCCCCCTAAAGGCAAGGATTCTGTGATCTGGGGCATCCAGCAAGGGTGAAGATCTTGAGAGGGAGGAGAAAAGAGATCAAAATGAAGTCTGGGAACTGCCGGGTTAGAGGAGTGGCCCCTTTCTCGCCCTCTCAAGCTGCCTAGCTCTCCTTCTTTACCTGGCCTGGGGTTTCATCCATTCTTGCCCTCTCTAGCCTGCAGGACACTTGTACAAGCCCACACTACAGCCCAGGCATCACCTCTGCAAGGCAAGTGGCGCTTCGTGGAGCCAGAGTCTTTGGTGGCTTCAATTGTGTAGAAATGACAAAGACGGAGAAAAGGAAAGTGATATTTAAGTTCAAGCTCCCATTCCCCACCCCCCAAGTTGATTTCCTGTAAAGCTACTAAAGCTAAAGCTTCAGGGTCTCATATTTGCACAGGCCCTTTCCAAAGCTCTGGATCTAATTTTATGTTACTAATTTCAAATTCAATTTTTTGTTAAAGAGAGCTCTCCCTCCAATTGCATATGCCTCAGGGCCCCATAAAACCTGTCCACCCTTTCCTTCCTCCACTTGGTCAGCCGAATGTCAGAGCTCCACAACCCCTGAGAAACACCGCTGATCCCTCTCCTCCTGGAGGCCCGCAGGCAGTACAAGCCTTGGTTGAGGGTGTGATTCGGCTTGGGGTATCTGGGTTAAGTTTCTGTAAAGAGGTTGCCACGTGTGCACTTTTGCAGACCTCAAAGCCAACAGCAGAAGGGAATTCAGTGCACTTTGTAGTGAGGATTCCAAGAAGATGTGCTGAGGGAGCAGGTCTGTATGGCTCTGGGTGCTCCTCACCACCTACACGTGTACACGCACGGAACCACGCATGTGTGTTAGCACTTCTGGGCTCTTTTTCCTGGGGTGAGTCACTTCTGTTACAGTAAACCCAGGACCAGGGATACCCATTTTATTCCAAGGGACTGTAAGACTTGGCTTCCAGATACCCACGAACGGCCAGCATCGCCTCTGCCTGAGCCATGAGGTCCCTTACTGCCAGGCTGCTGGCTAGGTTTTGGGGAGAAGGAAGGACCTCTGGACTGGAGATGCTGAGGGTAAGTGAGGGAATGTAGGGTGGCAAGGAAGACCAATAGCCTATACCTCATTCCATCTCTCCATAGGGTCCCATCCTGGTCGTGGCTGTTTCTGCACACCCACACCGTCTTCACCAAGGTTTGCTGGCTGCAGCAATGCGATCCAGCTCGCTGAAGCAAAAACTGGGGGATTTATTATAAGGAACCTAGGACGTCTCAGAATATCCAGGGGTAGAAGCTGCTGCAGGCCACAGAGGGGTTGGAACCAGGAGCGGGAGTCTTCAGAAAGCCAGGCCTCAGCCTCCTGCTCTCTGAGGCCCCGTGGCCACTCCTTTCTGCCTTTCCAGGTGCCCCGCACCTTGCTCTCTCCCCAGGCCAGCTTTTTCTGCGTCTCTGAGCAGTTTGCAGAAGACCACAACCACACAGCTCCAGACGCTACTTGTCTTTAATTCAAGGAACCAGCAAAGACTGATTAGTTCTCTGAAGTCCCAAGTCCAAATTCCTGGGAGACAGAGACTAACAGCTCAGCTTAGGTCAGGTGTCCACCCTCCAATCAGCTATAGCCAGGGGACCAGGGTCACGTTGCTGCCAAGGTCAGGATGAGAGAACATTGTAATTGGTGTCCCAAGTCAAATGGCTTGTCCTCCATGAAGAACGCTGACCAGTCCTATGGAAAAAATTCCCCCTCTCCTGAATTCTCACAACACTTTGTCCCTCTTCTTGGCACTTATGACTCTCTCTGTGGGTTAATATTGTTTTTATGGATGTTTGTCCCCTCTCCCACCTACCTATATGCTGGTTTGCTTAAATATCCCCAAATAAATCAATTTTCAGGCAACTTAAGCAACTTGGCCAAGTCTTTCATTTCACTCACTTGTCCCAAGTTGATTACATTTAATTAATTTGACTAGTTGTCATTGAGTGCCTTCTGCATACCAGTCACTGTCCTGGCTGCTGAAGATACAACACTAAACATGACAAAGAAAAGTCCTTAACCCATGGGGATTTCAATGTAGTGGTGATGACCATCAATTGTCAGTGTTTGCTATCAACAAGCCTTTCTGCTGGGTGCTAAGATGGAGACGTGTGAGTCCCCAGCACCGCCCTGAAAGAGCTCAGTTTCCCTGGGGGTCGCAGACAAACGTCATGTATGTTGCTACACAATAGGACAGTGCTATTGAGGGGTGAGAAGCAGTGCTGCAAGACCGCAAGGAGAGAGTGACTTACCACCTGGGGGTGACGGGGGTGGTTAAAGGAGGTTTTGCTGAGAACGGTGACACATGACTGACCTTGAAGGGTGAGTAGGAGTTTGCCAGGGACAGCGTGAGTTGGGTATGTGAGTGTGTGTGCTTGGGAGGTGGGGGGCAGGGGAAAGGGGATAGGAGTGCTGGTGACCACAGCAATTTATCTGGAAGAGTTCAAGCACTGTGAAAGGGCTGCTGTGTCTGGAGGACAGTGAGACATGTGTCAGGAGCACAAGGAACACGGGGACGAAGAATGGGAAGATTGGCTATGGACCCTCCTGGCCTTGTGTGCTAAGCCCAGGAAGTTACGAGAGAGTGTCCACAGCCAGCTGTCCTGGGTGCTGGAGGGTAATGATGTTGGCCAGGCTTGAGGGCCTGGCAGAGCCTGGAGACCAGCAATAGTCTCTGCCCTGGAACATATTTAGAAGGCCCCGGGATGAGACATTGCTCCTGCCTGGCTCATGGAGAGAGATGGCTGGATGGTGAGATGCTGGTGAAATTTCACTCCCAAATTGCAACCTTCCTCAGAAAGCACCAGATCTTCCAACTTTCACTCCCTCGTGGGTGGAGTGGGATTTTCTAAAGTTTGTAAGTGAATTTAAGAAACCAAGTGAAAAGTTGTTCATTTGTAATTTAGAAAAAAAAAGAAAGTCAGCAGATGTGGACCTCCACATCCCCATGTCCTTTGAATTAGACCTTTGAGTAGACCTATAGCTCATGGCCCCTTAGCCATGGTGAAACTAGAGAGAAGAGATTTCTAAAGACTGCTCCTGCCAGATGACGTTCCCCATGGAACCACAGGTCTGCTCTCCCTTGTCCTCATGTACTTGGGCAGGACTGCAATGGAGCCAACTTCCCAGGACCTTTCCCTGGCCGAAGTCAGGACCGTTCACACGCTGGTCCCCTCCTATCTTCCCAGCTCCGTCTCCGTCCCCACTCCAGAGGGACCTCCAGCCCTCCTGGCCCACCTGCCTGTCTCAGCCGTTCTGGCTTGGGGTCAGTCTTGGACAGCTTCTTGCTTCGTCTCTGCCTGACAGACACCACCATCATCCAGGTCCAACCCAGAGGTCCTTGTCTCTGAGAAGGCATCCCCAACCCACCCGAGGCAGACTCAAGAGCTCCCTCTTCTGTGCTGTCCCAGCACTCGAGACTCCCTCTGTTCTCTCACCTCGTAGCATCACAGTTATTTGTTTTCATGTTAAGTAGCTGCATGTCTTGATCTCAGGGACTAGACCTGAATCCTCTCTATCCCTAGGCACTAGCCGCAGTGCCTGACATGTAACAGACTCTCAAACACTGTATTTGTTAATGAAGGGTGGTTTATCTGAGCGTCTTGTCTGTGGGGTAGGATGAAGACAGCTTTGGGAAGAACTTCAACAAGCAGAAAAAGGGGAATGGGCATTCCAGGTGGAAGAAACAGGATGAGCAAAGGTGCCATGGGGGGAAGGCATAGGTAAGTACGGGAGCGGGGGAGGCGGGGCGCAGGGCAGGGAAGCGGGGACGGCCAGTGTGCTGAGCACAGAGCATGGTGCTGGCTCTCAGGTGCATCGCTGCACTAGGCCTTTGCAAAACTCGGTGAGGGGGTTGTTATTCACAGAGAAGGAAACTGAGGTGCAGGAAGGTCACACAGCTCACGATTGGTGATGGAGATGGAATTAGACCAATTCTGTTGGACTCTAAAGCCTGGGATTTAGAGAACAGTAAGTTATTCAGGTTGCCTGGTGCCTAGAGTAAGAGAAGAGGAGCCAGAGGAGGTAAGTGCTGAAAGGTATATGTTACAGAGTTACATTATTAATAATATTTAGGGTGTTTCCTTAACTGCCTTCCATGTGCCAAAACCTGTGCTAGGCACTTAATTTTATTATTTATTTATTTTTAGACAGGGTACTTAACTATTTTATTTTATTTTTATTAGCATATCCATTGTTAAAAATCATACTTATTCTTTGTGCCGCTTATCCAATCTCTCCCTTCCCTCACCCCTCCCCCATCCCCCTCCACTGTTCTTCTGTTGGTTTGTTTCTTAGATGATCCGTCCAGTACTGAGACAGGTGTGATCAAGTCCTCACCTATTATCATAAAATCATAAATCAGATGCTTCTTCTAGTACTCTGGAGTGTGCTTTGTGGAGAGAGAGGACCTCTTTTTTTTTTTTTTTTTTTTGGTATCTACTGGTGCCTCTCCTTGTGTCAATACAGTTGAAAGTCTGGCGTGTCATCTGCATGGTGGCTGTGACTGCCTCTATAGAGACTAGTTACTTTTGTGGCAGCCATGGCACTTGTGGTGGCTATGGTGGGCTACCCATGCAAAAATGGTGTTTTTGCTGTGCTCTTTACCTGGTTGCAGCTGGGTTTGGCTCCCCCCAAACCCCCGGCTCTGTGCCTTATTCTGACATATTATGGAGCAGTTGTGGGGGAGAAAGGAAGGGAGAGGGAAAATAGGATGGGAAGAGAGGGAAGGAGGGGGAGCATGATTGAGGCCCATGGCCCCCCATTCCTGCGGGGGAGACCAGGGGGCTTCTAGTGGCAGCTGAGTTGTCGCTGGGCTGGATGCAGATGTCAGGGGGGTGCAGCTGAAGCCCTCGGCCCCCCGCCACCCTGGCTCAGAGCCTGGGGTACTTATAGTGGCAGCTCGGTGGTCATGGCTGGGCTGGTTGCAGATGTCGGGGGGGGTGCAGCTGAAGCCCTCGGCCCTCCCCACTGCCTGGCTTGGGAGCACAGGGGGCTTCCGCTCCTTCCAGGTGTTATAGGTGTTCTTTGGTGGTGTTAGACCTTTACTCGTTAATATCAAACTTTGTTTCTGGTCTGTGGGTCTTTTTTTTTCTTTCAGTTCGGTGTTGTGTTATTTGATGTTCCCACCACTTAAACTCTGCACAGGAACTAATTTGTTGTCCTTTGCTTACTTCTAAATTGGGGGAACTTCCTATGGGGACCAGCACTTGAGCCCTGCTGTTGAGCTAAGCTAAATTGCTGTTTTGCTGCTGATACCCTGCAGAAGGCTTTTTGTGCAGCTCAGGTTTTAATGGTTGACCTTGTAAGCACTTCTAGATCTTGTGAGTTCCGGTACACCCGGGTTGTGTGGAAACTCTGGTCTGGGCCTGAGTGTTTTCAGCAAACTGCACCCCCTGCAGTTCTATATTCCTGACCAGTCTCCACTAAGTAGTCCTGAGCTGATTGGAGATCAGATCAGCTGTCCATGCTGTGCCCTAGTGTTCCCCCGGTGGGCCCATCTCCCCCACCCTCCACACTCCAAACACTTCCCATAGGATGGGCTATGTGCCTGTCTCTTGCTATGACTCACCGGCCTCCGCGTGGCTCCTTTTTTAGTTGTCTGTGGCTCCTTGATCCTATGTGGGTCCACAGGAACCCTGTTAGTGGTTGTATTAGTCTGTTTCTGTTGCTTATAACAAAATACACAAAACTAGGTGATTTATAAAGAAAACAAAATTTATTGCTTACAGTTTCTGAGGCTGGGAGTACAAAGTCCATCTGGTGGTGAGGACAGTGACCCAGGGGTCTCTCATTGCAAGATGGTGGAAGCAGAGAGAGCAGAGAGAGAGACAGACTCTCCTATTCTTTTAAAGCCCTCAGAACCACGCCCCTGACCACCATTTTTAATCCATTCATTACAGTGTGATCCTATATCCAATCACCTCTTCAAAGCTCCACCTTTCAATTACCATAATAAGATTTCCCACACTCTTAACAGTCACAGTGGGGGCCACGTTTCTAATACATACAACTCAGGGAACATAATTCAAGCTTCAGTGAGTTTTGGGGGGATATAATTCAATCCACTACAGAGATCTTGCTGGCCTGGGGGCCACCAAGCCCTCTTCTCCCCTGCCGCCTCCAGGCAACTCCATCCAAAGGGCACAGCTGTGGCTTTTGCTGGCTCCTGCTCCACGCGCTCATCAGCTCCATCTTTGAATTGGTTGGGGCGCGAAATGGTGGGAGCGGTCCTTTCTTTCTCTCATCATGACTTCTCCCACCTTCATGAACTCCATAGGTCTCTCCTCCTCTTCCCCTGAACTCTAGTGGCCCCAGCGTGGCTGTCATTGCTTTTTAATAGTTGTAAATTGGTTGACTTTTGGGAGAGAGTGACACTGGGGACTGTCTATTCTGCCATTTTGAACGGAAGCTGGCTGTGCTAGGCACTTTCAATATGTCACTTCAAATATGTCACTTCATCAAAACCAATAGCAACTCTATTAGGTGATCACCCCCATTTTACAGATAAGGGAATTACTGTCAGAGAGGTTCATAATTTGCCCAAGATCACACAGCCAATAAGAGATGGAGCTATGACTAAATCCAGGCTTTTCGATTCCACAGCCCAGGCTCACTGGGGAAGAGCTGAATGGATGAGTCATAACTTAATAATTTAATTCTCGGTGACATAATGGGGCAAAGATTTTTTATTTTTTATTTGTTTGCCATGGGCAAGTTCCAAGCCAGGGCTTCTCTCCCAACACTATCCCTTCCCTCCCTGTACAGTGCTGCCCACATCTCCTGTCTTCTCATTCTGTCCCCTCTGCCCAAAGGTATAGAACTGTCCTCCCGAACAAGGTTAACTGCTAGCCTTAAAAAAAGACCTATCTTCTGGCAGACAAGAAGACACAGGAGGACAATGGGACAGGAAGGTGAGGGGAATGTCAAAGAAATATGGGACCTGGCAAAGATCTTAGGAGGAGGTGCGGGGGGAAGTTGTCCCCTTTTCCAGACACTTCTCCTTTTCAGAGATTCAGTCTCGAAGGGGTAAGATTTAAACACCAGCCTTGCTCAGAATCGCCTGGGCCTGCTTGCTGGAAAGGTGGATTTCCTGGCCCCACCCTGATATTCAGAAAGTCTTTTTGTAGGGCTCAAGGGTCTGCCTTCTCAAGCCAGCACCCCAGAGAGTCTACAAATTAAGAACACTACCTCCCGCAATACACGTCTGAGCTTTCGCTGTAGCAGCCAAGAGAACTTGGGGTGCCAGGAACTTGGGGCTAGATGCCTTCCAGTCCCCTGCCCCAATCAGAGGCATTGACCTGGAGGCCAAGTGTAGGAGTCCCCGCCTTTCGGAATTAGTGATGTGGTTAGAGTAGCAACGTGACTCTCTGTGGACGGTGGAAGGTTGGTCGGATGTGAGAGTCTCCCTCCGTGAATGTGTGCGTCATCTGAGTCATGGCTTGTAACTGCACCCTCAAAAACAAGTCATTTTTGTTCCTGTCAGCACCTTGCCTGGCCCACAACAAAGAGGACAAGCTGTATGCTGTGCTGAGATGGAGAGGCCCAGATGCAGGCCTCAGGTGATCCTTTAGGGTGGGTTTGCGGAGAGCAGGAAAGCATTACTCCCCCGGGACGAATCAAGCTGCCTCCAGCAGTACAAAACTATGCTTACAGGAAACTGCCAGAAGACATAAGCGTGATCCACTTGCATGAGTTTTTTAATCAATGGGGATGGGGTGATCTAGTCCAGAGGTCTTTAAGGAAGTGAATATCAACCTGGATGCACTTCAAAGTAATCTGAAGCTTTGAAAAATAGAGGCCAGGCCTCACCCCAGATGTACTAAATTCAACTTTCAGGGATGGGGTCTGGGAATCTGTACAAAGCTCCCTAGGAATTCTGGAACAACCAGTCCAGCATCGCTCCAGGGAAAAGCACTCCACTAAGATGAGAGGGAAAATCATTTCAGCTTGAACATTACAACATTGAGTCACCCTTTCTCTCTTTGCCTTGTCTTTGGCTCTTCCCTTCTCACTATAATGGCAGGACGATCAGAAGAGCTTCTCCTCTCATTTCTCTTGTGGGGCAGCACAGGGATATATCTGTGTAAAGTCCAGAAGGACTTCAAGTATATTTAAATATGGGTTGCTTGTCACTTACACCTGCCTTGGTGAGTTTGCAGATGGCAGCATATGGGCTCCAGGCCTTGGAAGTCATGAAGCAGAGTTGGATGACATCTGTCCAAGTTGTGGCAAAGAGGGTCGCTGCACTGGGAGAGGTGTGGCCAATGAACCCCGAGATCCTTTCCAACACAGATATTCCCTGGTTTTAATGCTAACCTTTTAAAAATTGTTGTTTTCTTGAACTTTGTCTGTTTTCTGCAGTGCTTAGATTTTCTACCTGGGGATAACCCCCAAGTTGGGTGCATTGGAATAATTTGGGTAGTGAGAAGCTGAAAGTGACTCAAGATGGAAGGAATTAGGGTATGATGTCTCCCCAGGTGGACATCATTTGAGTCATGGGCTGCATTTTTACTCTTAACGACAAACTTTTATTGATGTCAGCATCTTTCCAGGCACAATGCAAACCTGATAAGGGGGGAATTTGGTGCTTAAAAGTGTTCCCAAACAGAGATTCCTGGTGGAATGACTCAGGGGTCAAAGACACAAGAGAGAAAACCTCCCCCCAAACTTGCCTCAACCAGTTTCCTCAACTACTTTCTGCACCTTTGGAGGTAGAGAAGTAGAAGATGGGCTGAGATTTTTCAATCTACCATTCTCTTTTTGTTTGGGCCCTGAAATTCCTTTACATTATAGGAAAAGTATCTGTGCCTTTGAAGGACTGAATAGGTGCTTTTCTGGGTATGTGGAATGGCCTGAATCCCAGAGGAATGCTTTTTGTAGGAAAAACCCACCAGCCTCTTTCCCTTCTGCTTCAGAGTTCACTCAAGTCTTGAATCTTTTGTGGACACTGTTCTGATCATTCAAGAGCTAAGTGATCTCTTCCTGCCCACGTCTGGCTCTGATCCCCCAATGCACACCTGTATCTATACATTTCATTTGGCTCTTAATCATGTATGTATATCTGATAGCACTCCGTTAGCTGCCTTGGATTGTTATTTACCTTTCTGTGCTAGTTTTACCTTCTCAAGGAGATATTTAAGCAAATTAAGAGTGAGAGCCCATCCATAAATATCCATTTACATGTGCATAGTCTTTGAGTGCCAACTTGTGCAAACATTGTTCTAGGTCAAGACCTGATATACGAGGGTCTTCAAAAAGTTCATGGAAGAATTCATATTATTTTTTTAATTCAATTTTTTCGCGAACTTTTCGAAGTATATATATATGTGTGTATATATATGCGTGTGTGTGTGTGTGTGTGTGTATACACTACCACCTAATAAGTATATACTAATAAGTATATCAGGTGGTAGATTCTATAAAGACAAAGCAAGCTAAGGGGAGTTAAATAATATGATCAGAGAAATCACTGATCAGGAAAATGAATAACAACTCCATTCAATTTTTTGTTTATCAAAGAATACCATATGCTAGATGCTAAAAAAAAAGTTTATATCTGTGTGACTAGAGCAAACCAGGAAACAAGCGGAAGAAAAAATTTATTAGATTTTATTAGGCTGAAAAACATGACTACCTAATTAAACTCTAAAATGAAAGTCATAGCTTGCAAATGAACACTTCAGGAAACTAAATTAGTGAGTAAAAGACAAACCGAAGATAAATTTCCCAGAATATAAAAGCAAAAGATAAACAAAAATGAAACAACAGAATAAATGTGAAAGACTTATCTCAAAGAGCCAACCCACAAATAACAGGCGTTCCTAACAGTAACACAATCATCTGTGTTATTGTAGCAGAAGCCACATGTAGAAAAAGTATCACGTTTAAGCAGAATCTTATTTGAAAAATTGAATGTGCTTACTGTATTAATCAGGAATCCAGGTTGCATCAGGGCCCCAGCTCAAACTGGCTTAACCCACAAGGGAATTTTATGGGCTCACATAATGAAGTCCAAGGGTTCACCAGGAATCCGTCTCTACAGCTCTTGCTTTCCTCTGGGTTCGCTTCATTCTTGGGTGCGTTGTTCCCATAGGGTGGCAATCAGGATCTCCAGGCTTACCTTTTTCCAGCTTACTAACCCCAGTGGAAAAAAAGAGTTCTTCTTTTCTAATCCTTGTGCCATTAACCTTGGGTGAGTCCTCACGGACTTAGATTGGCTTGGCTTGGTCATGTACTCATCCGGAATCAAACTGTGTGCCTGAGAAGGCTTGTAGCATTGAGTTCATTGGCAGCCCACATCCACTGCTGGAATGAGGGGGTGGATCAGATCTACCCAGTGTCCACATGGACTGCAGGTAAGGAAAAGAGGGTTCCCCAGAGGAAACTGGGGTTGCTATTCCAGGAGAAAGGGGAATGGATCCTTGGTTGCCTAAATAACATCAGGTTGGGCCAATTAATAACAGAACTATTCTCATACCTATTTAGGTAGTACTTTTGCATCTAAAAGACTACAAAAACCCTTATGAATAAATATGTGGGAGAAAAAAAGTCAAGCATGCTTCACATTTCTCCTTTATAACTCTAAATGCTGGAAGACAATGAAACAACATCTTTTGAACTGTGAAGAAAGGAAGTTGGTGGCCCAAGAATCCCATACTCAGGTAAATGGTCACTCATAACATATGTACTCAGAAAACATAATTCCCGGAACTCTCCCTGAGCAAACTAGTAAAAAATGTGTCCCAGAACAATGAGGATAAATTAAAGTAAGTACAAATTATCACCAAGTCCTATGATTCTACCTCTGAAATATACTTCAAATTGGTACCCTTTCTATTGTCATCTCCATTATTGCATTAGTCCAAGCCAATATCATCTGTCATCAGGACCATTGCTATGGTCTGTTAAATTATCCAATGGTCTAGTAAACCAGATCATGTCATTGCCTTGCTTAAAATAACTTTATGGCTTCTTATGGCATGTAGAATAAACTCAAGTTCTTTACCATGGCCTTCAAGACCCCCCTGCCTCTGCACCTTATCCCCAACCACACTATCCTTTATAGTGACCACTGTCGTGACATAGCCCCCTATCAGTTCTTAGTGTAAATGTGCCGAGCATCTCTCTGCAACACAGAGAGAGAGCATCTCTGTATATAATACCTGTTCCCTTGACTTGGAACTCTCTTCCCTTAATCCTCTCTTTGACTGGTACCTTCTCTTTCACTACATCTCAGCTACTTACATCACTTTCTCAGATGTTCTCTGGTCTCACAGTCTAAAAATAGGCTTTCTTCTATTTTTCTTGGCACCCTTATCTCAAGCTGCCAATCACAACTTGTAGTCATATGCTTGCTGGTATGTACCTGTGTTCTGTCTTCCCCTAGAGTGTGTACCACACAAAGGAAGGGACCATATGTATCTTGTCCACCCCTAAGTGTTGCTGCCTGCAGATTGGGGCACCCAAGCAGCAGAAGAGAGAAGATGTATCAGAAGAGAAAGAACACCAAAGTGAGGGAACTATATATAGAAATAAAGGCATATAGAAAGAAGTCGAGGTGATTGATTTAACTATAATTTTCTAAGGTGATGGCAAATTTTTTTTTTTCTATTAAAGAAATAAACTATGATATTAAAAAATAGAGTGGGGGCAGATTTGAAAGTTCTAGATCAAAGGAACAAATCCAGTATACAGTGCTTTCAGTTCCTGATTGACTGCTATAAAAATTGTTATGGACTGATGTGATGCAGATGCTCTAAGAACAGAATTAGCTGTGCATGTGGAGTGATTGCAGCCTCGAATAGAGGATAGAATTCAGTGAATCGGGGAGAGATATGAAGGGCATTGTGTGTGTGTGTGTGTGTGTGCGCGTGTGCATGTGCGTGTGCGTGTGTGTGTGTGTGTGTGTGTGTATGCATGCACAAGCAGGAATAAGACAGGAAAAAGACTGAGTGAGCAGAGATCTGGAACTGAGACATAGTACGTGGAAGGAGGTGGGAGGATGAGCAGCTCCTAAGACTTCCATGTACAGAGAACTCACAGTGGGTTGAAATGCAGAGGGAACCCAGAAACTGTGGCCACGAGGACATTGCTTTTACGTTAGAGGGGCTTGTTGGTAGGTACTTGTGCCTGCAGCTCAATCCAGTCTCAGCAGGAGTCCCAAGAAAAGGCTCCCAGCCCATCTGGTCTGCGGACATCAAGGACACCTTGTGGTGCATCAAGGAATGGGACGGACAGATGTAGATGTAGCACTCTTTGCTGCATCATGAGTGAAGGCGTACATGAGGATCCTGGATGACTGAGGAGGAAGGCAGAAGGTTCTGGAAGCAACAGTAGGTCTTGTTTAGAGGGAGTGAGCAAAGCTGCTTTCCATCTTGGAAAACAATCTTTCTGTAGGTTGATAATGATGTCCTTCAAGGTATCCCCCAAGGATGTTGCTGCCTACAGATTGGGGCACCCAAGGAACAGAAGAGAGACGCAGATGTGGCAGAAGATCTGGGCTGGACTACCCATCTCTGACATTTAGAAGGGATAATAATCCATGCTAAGTGTGGACCCCATGTGTGATAAGCTTTTTAATCTGCAGTGTTCGTTATGCTTGGTCCTTGACAGTGTGGTAGGTGGGTATGCATGAGCTTCTGGAAGAGCTGTCTGTGGGCCTCACCTCCATTGGCTTTCCTGTGGGTCCTCACTTTAGCTCAGGCTCAAGGGAAAGCTGTATTGGCCAACTGAGTAGAATATTCCTCGGTCCAGCCCACAGTTCTGGCAGGGACTTTAAAAGATGATTTTATCCTTCCCGAGTCTCTGAGAAAGTCTGCAATGCACCCATCCCACCCTCTGGGCATCTATCTCCTTTTAAGAAAATCACCAAAAAATGCCGATCTGTGCCCTCTTCACAATGTAAGTAGCAGGTGAGAAAATAAGGTTGGATATACAGTGGCCACTAGATGGCATCCTAGCAGTCTCAGTGCAGATGAGACAGGCTTCAGACAGGAGATAGGGTAGCTTGTGGGGTGGGGCTGGTGAGAAGGTTATATTCCTATTAAATGACTTGCAAGATGCTGTCCTTCATTATGATAAGGTTGACAGGAACTTCCCCAGATTAATCAGTGGATAACATGTTGTGGCTTAGCTATCACCAGGTGCAGAACTAACCATCCCTTCCCTGTTTTTGAAAACGTTACGACAACTTCACCTGGGGCAGTTACCTGTAGGAGATTGGATGCTCATTCCTCTCAAGACTCATCCCAACTCCTCTCTATTGGCACCAGACTCATAATTAGGGTCAGATCTCAGCTTTCTCTGGGGGTTGGGAGGCAAGTACAAAGCCTGACTCAAAAGGAAATAGTTTATATGCTAAAAGAAGAGCAGGATTTTGCTAAGAAATATTGGCAGAAACCTGGGAAATATGGGAGGAAGTAGATTCTAAGGGTGTTAGACCAAGGAGGATAGTATATAGCTCTGAATCAGATTGAATTTATTGGGTGTATTTATTAGATATTCTGGTTTAATGTGCTAGCTCTTACAACTGGAAGTGTTTCCAGAACCCCAAAGTCTCAGGTTCGATTACTGGATGCTCATTTAAATCAAACACTCAAACAACAGGGCTTATTCAAATTGGCCAAAGCGAGAAGATGGGCTTGCCCAAGTTTTTCTGATCCGTCTTACCGTGGAAACAGAAGGCAAGAAGTTTTACAAGGCAAAGAGGTAAGGGAGATGGAGTCTCAAGGTGGTTAAGGAAAAATCTGTGTTTTCTCTGACTCCAGATAAGATCTTAGGTAACTAGGTTTCTTGGTGTAGGCGGCAGCTGGGGCTGGGTCATCCGGTGGTTGGTGGTCGCAATTTCTTTGAGAGCCTTTGTTCTCTTCTGCAAAACAAACTCATAAATTCTCCTCGTGATCATTGGGTCATCTCTTCCAGCTTGATGGAAAACTAGACATCAACTTATAACTATATTATAGGAACAAGGGGTACTGGGAAGGAAGTTAACAGCTACCAGAAAGCAGAAGTTGAACTCTTATCTTACTGTTACTCCAAATATGTTGCTATTCCTAGGAATTCGGCCTGTCCTGCTTGGTTAAACAGATTTTTTTTGCTATCTCCCTCTTTTCCTAGCTGAGGCCTGCACCCATGAGGGTCAGGGGAAGAACCAAAGAAAACTGGGGGGCGGGGGGGGTGTCTGTCCCCCTGGTTTCAGAAGTGGCACTAAAATTTTCTTGGTTGGCTGACTGAACCTTGGACTTAATGTGGCCTATGTTTACTAAGATTGGAAAGCCAGTACCTCCCTGACATGATGTATTCAAGACTCAGGGAGAAAGGAATGATGGAGCGACGTTATCACATGAGATCTGCACTCCTACCCCCTGAATACATCCCAGAGGACACACTTCATTAAGACATTGAGAAATATGTAGCTGGAGATAGCGCTTACGTCTCTGAAACAGTCTGTCGTTGCTGTCTTTCTTCTATAAGCCAGGTGGGTGGTGAAAGACACCTCCATTGAGTTGGGCTCTCTGATTTTGACTGGAGTGGTGGGACTCCCATCCAGCAAATGCTGTAACTTGGCTACCAAAGACAAGGGGAATGCATTTATCAGAAAAAACAGAAGGGATGTAGTGGTAATCAAACTGTTTTGAAACCTAGGGATCTTTAGTGGGATGAATTGATCATGGTGCACCTAGGAATGAAAAATATTAACACCTTATTAAAATGTTGCTTAATCTATATAAAAAGTCTAGTGACCAAAAACTTGACTTGAGTTGCCTCTCGTCCAATTTCCAGATCTAAGTCAGTTCCAGACTTAGAGTCTCTTGACTGAAGGGGGACAAATGACCCATCCTGTGGATTTCAGTAAGCATCTTTCCCCAGCTATTTCAGTGCTTGGTCAATGAGCCTGTGTATGTAATGCGGCCATAATATCAGGGAGGAGGACTACGCATGGACTCAACACATGGACTTACCCTAAACAATCCTGTTTTGACTATCAGTACTGCAGAATACCTAATTTACCAACTAAACTCAGCATCTGATATCGACCATTCCCTAAAGGGCACATTAGCCCCCTAGGGCAGGTCGATTACATTGCAACCCTTCCATTGTGGAGTGAAGCAAAAATTTTTTTTCTAATTCCATGAGACATGTATTTTGAGTACACATTTGACTTTCTGCCCCCAAATATTCTTCCAGCACCACAATTTGTGATTACAAAATATGGTGTACTCCACACAGCATTGCTTCTGTTCAAGAAAGTCATTTCAAAACAAATTCATCATCGATGGGTTCATGATCATGGAATTAACTGGTAAAACCCCATACCCCATCACTCAGAAACAGCTGGCCTAATAGAAAGATGCAATGGCCTATTGGACATTCAGTTATGGTACCATTTGGGAGATTACACCCTGAAAGGATGGGGTTCTACATCAAAGGATGCAGGTTACACTTTGAATCAGACCACTATTTGGTTCTGTGTTTCCCATGGCCAGTCTACGTGGGTCTGAGAATCAGAGTGGAAGGGGGACTGGCCCTTTTCACTATTAAATCTTCATAGCCTAATCACAGAAGTTTTGCTTTCCATCCTTGTGGAACTCTGCTGGTTTGGAGTCTTGATTCCTAAGCAACAAATGCCTCTACCAGGAAATATACCAATGTTCCATTGATTTGGAAGATGAGACTTCATTTGGCCATTTTGGGCTCCTCATGCTACTGAACCAATGGGCAAAGAAGAGGGTTACTCTATGGCTAGGGTGATTGATTTTTATTACCAAAGGAAAACTGGGTGGCTGCCACTCCACTGAGGCAGAGATGACTATATCTTGAACCCAGGGGGATTTTCTGGGGTGCCCTTGAGGATTTTCATGTCCAATAGTAAAAGTTAACAGAAGATGACAAATTCCTCACTCCTTGGCTACTGACCACTGATGACCACTGGTGATTCAGACTCTTCAAGCAAGATGGATTATCCCACCATAAAGAAAACCCCCAACCACCTGAGGTACTGGATGAAGGCAAAGAAAACATGAAATAGGTAGTGAACAAAGGAAGGTAAAAATATCAGTTATGCATGTTAAGTGAAATGAGCCAGGCACAGAAAGAGAAATATTGCATGTCCTCACTCATAAGTGGGAGCTAAAAAAAGAAAGAAAGAAAGATACAACAATCACAATTATTTGTTGAACTTTCAAAAGGAGAGAACAGAATGGAGGCCACCAGAAGGGGTGGGGGGCTAGTGAGAAATTGGTAAAGGGTTGCAAAAAATGATGACATTTTGTAATGTTGAATATACTGACTGTTCTGATTTGAACATCACGTATTGCACACAGGTATTGATACTCAGTGCTGTACACTACAGATATGTATGATGAATTATGTTTCAATAAATAAATAAACAAATAAATAAAATATTAGTTATGGCCTCATGACCAGTTACTTGCTTGCTATGTGTGTATGTGTTTGTGTGTGTGTGCATGTGTCACACACACTATTTTCTTCTCTTTCTTTCTTCTCCTTATTATTTTATACAAGTTTTATTGGAAGTTAACTTTATAATTTAGTTTTTAGGAAATATAATGAGATGGGTCTAATCACTGAATTCGAGAAGTAATTAATATTGCTCAGAAATGGATTCAATGTTTTATGAGACTTTACATGTGTGAATGTGAGGAAAAGTGACACTATCTTGGTTTATATGAAGAATAGCTCCATTTTGTTAGGAGGAAATGGAATTTTTTTGTGGTTATTTCAAAGTTCAAATTTTTGTAGAGCAGTGTTGTGGATGCTGAATAGCTAAAGGGGTGGACTGTATCAGTTATTAAGTTATTGCCTCTCAGCTCCAAACCCATTCTTCTATATTATGCTTTGTGATCCTAGAGCTGCAACTCTGAATACCACATTTCTGCTTTTGCAATTGTCTCTGCCAATAGGGAAACTAGATGGAGACATCAAAGCTGGAGGAGGAATAAGGGTTTTTCTCTTTTCTGTGTGTGTCTTGAGGTTCCTGTGAATATTAAAAGCATCTTCATTATAACATAAGCATTTTCTTCTTGCAGCAGCAGCTGAATCCAGTGTGCAGTTTTTCTTGCAGAATTAGCTTCATCATATGTCCCTTGGTGAAACCAGCAACAGCCAGCCAGTGCCTCTTCTGCAGAGATTTAGGTCCTAGTGCCCTGCATCTCCTCCTGTGAACTCAGACAACTACCACTGGCTGAGCAGAGCTTCCTACTCAGATACCTGAGTTCCCCAGGGCCCCTCTACTAGGTTTCTAATTTTAAATAATTTTAATCTTTTGTTTTGATTCCTTGGCTCTTAGCATTGCAAACTTCATGATATTTTCAATTTCTCTTTTAACTCTTTTAGTTACTGTGATGGTTAGTATTATGTGTCAGTTATGTGATGGTTAGTATTATGTGTCAATCTGGCTTGTCTATAGTACCCAGTTATTTAATCAAACACTAACCAGGTGTTTTTGTGAAGGTATTTTGAGAGGTGGTGAGCATCTACACTTAACTGACTTTAAATAAAGGAGATTATCCCCAGTAGTGTGGGTGGGCCTCATCCAGTCAGTTGAAGGACCTTAAGAGCAAAAACTGAGGTTTCCTGAAGGAAGAAAAAATTCTTTTTTTTTTTTTTTTACCCACCAAATTACTTTAGTCACACAAATGTCCCTTAATTTACAAACTCTCAGTCATTCATACACATTAGGGGATTTACAGTATTCATGGAACTTAAATATAATGTATCATATTAACCCAAGTAAGCCAAGTACAAAATATATAAAGTTGTTCACACCTAGGTCCGAGATTCCCAGCTTCTGTTAAAAAAAGAAAAAAAGAAAAAAGAAAATAAAGAAAAATAGATTTATTAACTAGCATTTGAGACTAATTTTGTGTCTGGCTTAAAAACTCCCTCACACTCAAGTCTGTCGCACATGAGTGTTAAGAAGTCATTGAAATATATTCCCCTGCTCTGATGGAAAGAAGCCCCTGGGGCACAAAAGATTTCTTTAAAATGTCCCTAAATATGCTCCCTTCCTCCTGTGGTCTCTCCTGGAAAAAATGTAGGGAGACCTCACTTCTGATACTGTCTACAATCTTAGGGAGCACTTGGGCAACTAATGGCAGTGGATTAGTCTCTTGGTGGTGGCTGTAGATGCTAATGTTGGTCAATCCTATGTTACATGTACAGGTTACCCTTTGAGGGCATCTCTCTAGACAGGAACCACCCCATCCTCTGCCCTCAAAGCCTAGGTAGGGCAGGATCAGAGATGGACCTGTCTTGTCCCAAAGGCTGTGCTACAGCCCAGTATGGAAGTATAGCAGAGGCAGTGTCTCTGGGCTTCAGCCTCCAAATCCTGGTGCCTGAAGAGGTGAACAATGTAGGGTTGGAAGAAGACATTCTGCCTCAAGACTACAGCCTTAGTTCTTGCCTGAGGGTTTCCAGCTTGCCCACCTGCCCTGCAGGTTTCAGCCTTGCTAGCCCCTACAACTGTATAAGTCAATTCCTTAAAATAAATCTATTCCTATTTATAAAGAGATTCTGGTTCTGTTTCTCTAGAGCTTACTGACTGATACAGTTACCTAATTAAGATCTTTTTACCTATTAACATGTGTTAAATTCTCTCCATTCAAATTACTGTTGTGGTTTCCATCTCCTGATTGAACCCTAACTGATTCAACAGTGCACATTTGGAAGTTTTAAATAAAGACTCCTATACTAAATGTGAGTTTAAACAGCTAATAAGAGCAGAGATCGCAGCCAGTAAATAGCATATTGCCTAGGCAGAGAAGATGCCAAACCCAAAGCAGGGTGTGCAGGTTAGAAGACTAGCAAGAGACAGTAGCTAATGCATAAAGCAGGTAAGCAGCATTCTGCAGGGCATAATGGAGGGAATCAGAGCCTCAGCAGAAACCAGTTAATAAAGCTGGAATTAGAATGCTTTGAGCATATGCAGATTTGAAGCAAGTACTTTCTACCAATAGCAGTATGAGCCCTACTAGGACAGGACTATCAGTGAAGAATATAAAGAGAACAGAACAGAACACCTTGGGTCATATAAAATAGTAGAAGTTAGAAGAGAGGAAACTACAGTGGATCAGAGCAGAAACTACTTGTGTGAGATAGTTCTACAGGCTGAAACAAACAACAGTCATTCATTTTGCTCACAAATCTGCAATTTGGGCAGGGCCTAGTGCTGACAGATCAGTTCCTTTCCACACACTGTTAACTGGAACAGCTCAACTGGGGCTGGCGGATCTACTTTTGAGATGTCTCACTCACATGGTTGAGGCCGGCTTTCTGGGAGGTCAGCCAAGGCAGCAGGCTGTGAACCTCTTTTCCATGTGGGCCTTTCTCCAGGCTGTGTGGGTTCACTAATGCTGGGTCCAAAGAACAAACATCCCAAGACAGAGAAAGTAGAAATTGATGGGGTCTTAATGTCTCAGCCAAAAAACTGGCCCAGTGTTGCTTCTGCTATGGTGTATCAGTGAAGTGGTTACAGAATCCAGATTCAAGGGCAGGAGATATAGACCTCACCTCTTAGTAGGTAGAATGTCAAAGAATTGGGGTTTTGGGGAGCCATGCTTTAAAACTGCCACAGAGGAAATACTGTAAGAGGCAAACAAATTTTTACTTTCAAGAGTTCCTAGCTGGCCAGGTTAACTGGTAGAGTGTACAGTTTTCTTTCCATTGGGTGGATTCAGTCACAGAGTCCTTTTGAAATCCTGAATTAAAGTACCCATTTCTTTATCATTATGTATGTGGCTGTTTTGGTTAGGTCAATCCTACTTAATTATCAGCCATGATTTTGAGGATTAGAGTCAGCAAAATGGGAGTAACATAATCCTATGTAAAACAAAGTCTTAGTAAGAAAATGACACCAAGGCAAATAATAATCAAACATGTTTTAAAAGCAAACAGATATAAAAGACATATTATGTGGAGAGAACAAAGATAAAGATCATAGTAGATTTCTCTTTGGAAACAATCCGGTTGAGAAGAGAGTGGAGCAATATCTCTAAAGTACTGAAAGAAAAACACTGTCAGCCTAGAATTCTATACTCAGTGAAAGTGTCTTTCAAAATGAAAATTAAAATAGAGACTTTTTCAGACGTACAAAAATTGAAAGAATTTATTGCTAGTAGACCCACACCACAAGAATGTTAAAGAAAGTCCTTTATGTAGAAAGAAAATGATACCAGATAGAATTCTGAGTGCACACAAAGGAGTAAAGAGCTCTGGAAATGGTACTATATGGGTAAATGTATAAATTAAAAAACTCTTTAAATAATAAGTTTATAACATAAATATAGGTAAAATGTATGACAATAATAGCATGAAGACTGAGAGGTAAGAAATGGAAGTGGGTGACTATTGTGTACTTATACTTAAGGTTCTTATACTTTACATGAAGTTGTATAGTATGATTTGAAGGTAGATGTGATGAGTTAAAGGTATATACATATAAAGGTGTATACAAAACCCTAAAGCAACCACTAAAATAAGAAAACAAAGTTATATGTAATAAGCCAACAAAGGAGATAAAACGGAATAATAAAAATGCTTAATAAATGCAGTAGAAGGCAGAAAAAGAGGAAAAAGGGCATTGAAAACAGATGGTATGAATAGCAACAAATAGCAAGAAGATAGTCTTAAACCTAACCATATTAATAATCACATTAAATACAAATGGTCTAAACATCCCAATTAAAAAGCAGAGATCATCAGATTGAATTAAAAAAAAAAAAGAAGCAACTGTGTGAGAAACATACTTTAAAGACACAAATAGGTTAACAGTAAAAGATTTCAGAAAATACAGAAAGGTAAACTATGCTAAAACTAGTCAAAAGTAAGGTGTACACACACACACACACACACACACGCACACAGGCATGCATCAATTAATGATGTGGATACATTCTGAGTGACGTGTCGTTAGGCAATTTTGATGTTGTGTGAACATTGTAGAAGGTACTTACATAAATCTAAGTGATATTGTCTACTACACACCTAGGCTATCTGGTATAGCTTATTGCTGTAACCACCATTTTATATGTGACACATGACTATGTATATATATAGATATAGTTGTATGTCTGTGTGTATGTAATATCATACACATGTGTGTATGTATATCATACACATTTCAGAGTAAAGCATATTACCAGGGACAAAGAAAGTTATTTAATGATGAAAAAGGGGTCAATTTACCAAGAGGATGTAACAATCTTAAATATTTATGTACCTAATAACAGAGCTTCAAAATACATACAACAAAACCTGATAGAACTGCAAGGAGAAATAGACAAATTTACCTTTATGGTAAAAGATTTTAATACCCATTTCTCAATAATTGATAGAATAAGTAGGCAGAATATTAGCAGGGATATAGCAGACTTGAACAGCACCATCAACCAAGTTGACCTAATTG